>NC_056557.1:3731792-3747444 GCF_013358625.1 Macadamia integrifolia
GGTAGACCATAGTGTGGTAGGCATTGGGGGGGGTGTGGAGGGCAATGGTAGGGATGGTGTGGGGTAGGGAGTAGGGTTGGTTTGGTGGTGTTCTATTGCCGATAGTAGCAGGTTTCTGTTTGATGGTTGGTGCGACCACATATTGTGCAGGGATTGTGGGCAAAAGCATTGGAGCGCCCAAAACCACGACCACGACCACGGCCTCTTGAGGATGAAGTATCACGACCACCATTGGATTGAGTGGGTGGTCCACGATTTGGATAAGCAACATGAGCTGAGGCTTCAGCTGCAGGATCGATGATGGGGAGACAAGATTGGATCAAAGTCTCATGGCTCATGAGAAGGCCATGCATATCATTATAGGAGATTGGCTCCTTTTGCGCCATCATGATGGAGGCGAGGGCCTGGTAGTTAGTTCGGAGAGCAAGAAAGACATGGATGTTGAAATCTTCTTGAGGTAGCGGCTTCCCTGCAACTGCTAGTTCATCAGAGAGGGACTTTACTCGATGGAGAAACTGAGTGATGGTCTCGTCTGGTTTGTGAACCAGATTTTGAAGAGAGATGTTGAGTGACAGGATCCATGTGGTAGAGGGAGAGCTAAAGGATGCATATTGGGCATCCCATATTTCCTTACTAGTGGTCCGTCCAACGGCGAGAGAGAGGGCCTCATCAGAGAGGGAGGCGATGAGAAGACTCATAATGGATGCATCCTGTTCACGCAAAGTTTTGGCTTTGACGGGGTCCTGAGGGCAACGGAAGTCACCAGTGACATAGTTAAGGAGGCGTTGGCCTGTGAGGTACGACACAATTTGAGTGCACCAAAACACATAATTTTTCGAAGTGAGTTTGAGGGAGATAAAGTGATGAGCACTCGAATGGGTGGTGGGAGAAGGGTTGGGAGGGGTGGGTGATGGATTGGCCATGAGGGAGAGATGGGCAGTGGATTTCTTTGCTTTTTTTTTTTTTGCAAGAAGAGAGGAGGCATGGGGTGATGAAGGAGGGTAGTGGAGGAGCAGAACATTAGGAGAGAGGGGCGTGTTGGGCTTTTGCCTTTTTTCTTTTTTGGCAAAGAAAGAGGGAGTACTGAGTAAGTAAGATGGAAGTGGGAAGCTAGAGAGGAACTAGGACGAGGAGCCTTGGGCGCTTCGCCCTTTGGCTGTCCTTGTGTTCCTTTTTGTTTTTGTTTTTGTTTTTTTTTTTTTTTAAGGAGAGAGGGTGGCATGGTGAGGGGGGTATTAGCTCGGTGGAGCTTGTATGGCTACTGATACTATGTTGGATTGAGTCTTCATTAATCAGTTTTATGAGTTGGAGGTACACGTCTTATATAGACCTTCAAAGGTGAAAGTGTACTCCAACTCTAATACAAAAGAGACAGTTACAATAGGACTCTGATATCACATGTGATAGTTACAATAGGACTCTGATATCACATGTGACAGTTACAATAGGACTCTGATATCCTAAGAGAGAGACTTTGTGTTGCTGTCCAATGAGACTCCTATTTTGTAGGAGAGGTTTTTAAGGTAGAGGAGGACTCTAACTGTGTTGATAGCCCTAAACATAGAAGGGAAGAGGTTCTGTGTATGAACGTGCATGTTGCACAGTCGTCCACCAAACCATTGGATGGAGGTGAAGATGATGTATATTGTACATAGTCCTACCAATCCAATGATATTGTGTATGACTATGCTCTTCACAGGACCATGCATGCATAACCTTTTGCCAAAAATGAATTTTAAAGTGAGTGTGACTGAAAAAAAAAAAAAAAAGGCCTTCTATGTTTGTGGTGAAGGGGAGAGGGTAGGATGGGATTGGGTAGGAAGAGGCGCGCTGAAGGGAAAGAAATCACCGGCTGCAGAGTAGATTTAGGCATTTACAAAAGATCAACGGCGGAAAGTGATGTAGCTCCTATATCTTCTCAGTGCTTGAGCACTGCGACTTTTTACCCTTACACCGTCATTTTACAAAAGATTCTATTTTAGCCTCTAGACTTCTAGGACTCACTTTCGAATAGATTTCCAACCTATTTTTGTCAAGTGGTTTCTTAATTTATAAGGCATTTCAAAGTACTTGGAAAAAGCTGAAATATTCACCCAAAAAATGGAAAGAGCTTTAATTTGACATTTGGATCACTTTTTTATTTTATTTTAGTGAATAAGAAAATATTATTCAATGAAACACATAAATAAAAGTATGCCACCCAAGATGGGGGAGAAAAGAAAAAAAAGGAAAGGAACAAGGAAAATAAACAGCCGCACTGCCAACAAATGAGGACCAACCCTTAAGGAGTGGGACCGCAGGCATAGAGGAAAGAGGTAATTTTTTTCAAAATTTTCAAAGCAAAAATAATTTAACAGACTGTTGCACGAATGATGCCAGCCATTGGCAACACTCACACGGTTGAGATGAAGTTCTATGTTTGGGCCAACTTCTTAATATTTTCATTTTCATCAAAAAAAAAAAAAACTTATTTGCTAGGATCATTATTTAACAAACTTGTTTCAAGCTTTAAAAAAGAATAGGTTTTATCACACATTGACTGAGATAGTATAAAAAACAATACAATTTTAGTAGGTTCGGCATTCTGTTCAAATATAGGTAATTTGATTCGATTCAAAGATTTTAGTTATGAAACCGAAATGAAACTGAATTAAGAAAAGATTTCAGTTTTTGAAACTGAAACCAAACCAATTTACTTGAGTTCAGTTCAATTCAATTCGATAATAAATGGCCAGTTTGAATTTTAATTTACGATTTCCATTCTAAATTGACATTGACACCCTTAAGGAAACCTGACAAGCCAAAGTTATCTGTGATGTAATTTTTTACTGTAAAATCAACCAATTTTTCAACGCTAATGAGCTACATTATTAACATCTAATATTTTCCCCATTCCAATATTTTAGAAAATTATTTATTTTACTTATATATTTTATACCAAGTAGACCAAGGAATCAATCGCATTGCTTCAAATTATTATTATTATTATTATAGGTGGATCCTATTGAGAGATGAACTTATTATTTGTTAAATTGGGAGGCGTGGTCATTGCCAACTGAGCTACTCCCTCGTGTTCAACTTCACTTATTACATTGAGGTTCAACATGGAAACACAAATTACGATTATGTTTGGTAGTTGTAATGACTTGAACTAGGGGTTGTCAACCAATCGGGCTCGTTTGGGCCTAGTCAATCTTGCCGTACGTTTTGATTTGCATCAAGATGGCCTGTTTATGTAATCTGGTGGGCTCAGTCGGTTCCAGGTTTTAATATGAATTCTATTAATCGGGATAAACAAGCCAATGCACAATTAAAGCATTACATGTGCTTTGAAAAAGAATTTACATTTAATTACATACAATAATCAGGAGAAAAAAATCAATATATAGCTTATAAACAGTCAGGCAACCATTGGGCGACTGTCAGGCTTACCCCCGTACACCAGGAACAATCGATTATAAATGGGTCAGGCTTAAGCCTGATAAGTTTATTAATTGGGCGAGGCTCAATCGGGCCTCCCGGGTTGGGCCTGAAATCGACAACCTTTAACTTGAACATTTTTAAAAAGAAACAGCACATATTTAGATGTCTCTTCATGAAATGATAATGAGACTCTTTAAAATTCGATATCTAGTTCACAAGACTTCAATGCTTGATTGCATAAAAACAGAATAAGGCTTTTCCTTTTCTTCAGATTGCAATAGCTCTGTGGCCTTATCACATACATTCGGCTATAATTCCATAACAATTCATCCCAAAGTGGTTTTCTTTCTCTCGACTAAATGTATGTTTTTAGAATAAAAGGAAAGGATTATGATAATAAAACATTAAATGACAAGAATAGGATATTGGAGAGCCTTTGGAGGATACTAATCATGAAATTTTATTTGGTAAGTGTTATTTTTCGTATATTTCTTTTAATCTTATTAGGTTCATCGTGTATACACTGAGCATAGATTATATTTAAATTGTCAGAAATTTTTTCTTTGGTAGAAAAGAGACAACTTACATTTTCAATAATCACTTGACACTACTTCAAATTTTAAGCTCTTTTGGTATAATTTTGAGAAATATTTCATGGGGATTTTGGTGTTTGTTGTCCCTTCTTGTCAGTGTTTGTAGGAGTCTTCGCAGCCTGCTTATTGGGGTGCGATGTTGCAGTATGGCCACCACCCTTCTTTCCATCAGTTTTCTGAGGAGTAACCAATTTTGCCAAGCAGGAGTTTTTTGCAGCAGAATCCAAAGGTCTCTTCTTACCCTTCTTGGGTGTGGGTGTCTCTTCATCATCTTCGTCTGAACCCTCATCACCAATAAGCATACACACAGGGCATTTGAAGAAGTCCTTCAACTCTGATGTTGCTCTACAATCTCATAGCGAGGCAAAACACAGTGGTGGCAAGTGCAGTGAGGCAGTTCAAAGCTTTATTAAATTTTTGCTCGTCCTCGTTTTTTGATGATGGAGAGAGTGAATTATAGATTAGGTATTTTTGGTGGCTTGGGGGTCTCCTTTAGAGATGAGGTATAGTACTATTACTGAATGGAAGAAACAATTTTAGTAAGTAGGTTTATGGTACTAATGCAAAAACTGGAAAATATGTGATAGTTGTGTTGAGTTGTTTTAAGTATTTATGTGATCTTTGTGATAAAAAAAAAAAGGTTGGGTGACCGAGAGGGTTCATCTCTTGCTCTGATTATGAACTATAGAAATCTCTTGATAAAGGATAAATCCATGGTTTGAAAAATGAGATCTAAATATGTAGAATTATAGCCAATTCTCAAAACTTTATTCTAAAACAGCAACAAATGAACATAGATCTTTCTTTTTGGCCATTTTCTCCTTTTAACCACGTAGTTCAGAATATTGACAAAACTCATCTCTTTTAGCTAGATGTACAAGATTTTTGAATAAAAAAACTTAAAAAATAAAAGACATGAAAATCTATGATTTCTAGACTTTCCATCACTTTCAAGAGATTTATCAGTCTGATCAGCATTGACATCCTTTTTCTAGCTTGATAAACAATTGAAACAATGAAAATTTGAACTTCATACATTAAATGTAGTAACTTTTTTAAGGAAACTATAACCACCACTCTATGGCGTATGACAAGTCAGAATTGTTTCCTTCTCATATAATTTCTTTTGGGGAAAAAAACCTTGTTGGTTTGGTGTTTTCTATGCCCACACATAGTTGGGTGTGAAAATACTCAGCTACCCTGCAACAAGTTGGCTATTTTCACACCCAGCTGTATCTAGAAATGATGGCACAGACTGGCAATGTTCCTTTCCCCTAATTTTTTGATAGAAAATTAACCAAAATTTTATTTTCAATGCTATTGAGATACAATAGCCTTCAATAGTATCTCTTATTAGTTTCCCTGTCAAAATATTTAGACTGCTTACTGCTATTTGTTTTAATTATTCATTTTTTATTATTTTTTATAGGTGGGTCTCAAGAAAAGTTGAACTTATGACTTATTAATTGTGTGGTCATAAAAAATATAGCTATCCATGAAGCACTAGATGAAAGGATATAGTGATGGAAAATAAACAAAAGAAATGCGAGACTGTTAATTTGGATTGTTTTTGTGTAAAAAGTAATGAATATAAGCATTACTTCTTGAGAATAAACCCTTTAAAACTAGTGTTTCGGAGATGGTAATACAACAATCTTTGGCAAGTGATCATATTCTTGGAAGATGGTAATAGAACAAAACTTGTACTTGGTAGATCGTAATAGAGAAATCCTGGCCAAGGAGTTATATCAATGTTATACTGTTTTAACCAATGAAAAGAGCCATTTTGGTAGTCTTCTAGTATCCATATCTCCATTTTGTTAGCTTTTAAAGCGTGACGAAATAGAGTAAACATTTTACTCAACCAATCAGTGATATTTAGTACAACTAAGATATACCAATGGGGTTGGTAGCCTAGTGGTGAAAGTGCCCTCAACCCATCACCGTTCGAGTCGGCTGGTTGTGGGTTTGAGTCTTGGCATGCCCACTATCGCTCATTGGTCCTACGGAAGCTCTGCTTGCTGTACGGGGGCTTGTCTTGGGGGCTATAATCACTACCATGGAACACCCTTTTTCTGTTACCAAAAAAAAAAAAAAGTACAACTAAGATATGAATTTTTTACATGTCTTCAAGCCCAAGATAGGGCTAGGCGCTCCACCTAACAACCGACCAAAAGCCAGAGTTTAATCATCAACCCAAATTTGCTTCAACTGAAGTCCAGTGTAAGAGACCTATTCTGACTGAGACCCACACAAACCTATAACTAAGGGTGTTAATCGATTTGATTCTAGTGTAAATGGTTTGATTCGATTTTGTGCACGATTTTTTAGGTAAAAAAAAAACTTAATTATTTAACAAAAGGTTCCATATAATAAATAAATGGTTTCGTTTAAACGGGTTTTTATGTTTTCTAATTTTTTATCCAAACAACTTCTTTACGTTCAAATTTTTTAGTGAAATGAATGTAATTTATATTGAATTGAATTGTTTGTTATTATATGCTTTTTTTTAATTATTTGTTTAAAGTAAACTTAAATATTTTTATTGAAATGTTTGAAAACTTAACATTGAATGACTTAAACTTACTATATATATGTTAATTGATTTAACGGTTTATTTAAACAGTTTTTACAATGATTTAAACTTTAAAACCAAAATTGAATCATGGTTTCAATTTTAAAATAAAAACCGAACCATTTAATAAACAGTTTCACAGTTTCAATGTAAATTGCGTGATTCAATTTCGACTAAACAGATTCGGTTCAGATTCACATCCTTACCTATAGTCCTCATATTTTCTTTGGGCACTTCAATTTTTTCCATTGTGAACCATATACTTTTACGTGCTCCAGTTTTACTTTTCACCCTAATGGGAGTTGTTAGCTTTTAAATTGAGGTGAACATCGAAACATAAATTATAATTTTACAGTTGTCATACTAGAACATTTTTAAAGATAAATTTCTTTCTTTGTTCCAATCGCAATGATCCTGAGACACAGCAAAATAATAGTAAAAATCATGCTACAATGTTGTGGTACTGTATAGATAAATTTCTTCTACTATCCAACAATCCCTTTCCAAATGTTAGGAATTAAGTATTACACCAACCCAGTCACAATCCCTTCGGATTGAGCATCTTGATCACTCAGACCAAGGATTTCCACTCATGTCACACAGACTAAGGATTTCCTTGATACAACAGAATACATCCGCGCTCACAACACTTTAGCAAAACACATCCACTTACAAGTACGAAAGGTACAAGAAAAGTCACAACATCTTAAATTACAAAATGGATTTTCAATTAAGCCTTAAATTGCATCAATTAAGCTCAAAATAATTCTCAAATTTTGTGATGTTTTTTGCTTTCTTTAATTGCACACTTATTTTTAAATAGAAATTTGTGAAATTTAATTTTACATCCTTTCCTCGTTCATACTTTATCTTGTGAATATAATCTGTATAGTTTGTTAGAATATAACATCCCAAAATCCCTTAACAACAATGAGAAAAAACCTTAGATATTAAACCAACATCTTATAGAAATTGATTAAATACTTCCTGTTGTGTCCATCTAGGTTAATTAAGTATATGCCACAGCCCCAGTTCAAGTGTTGCCAGTATTGTAACCACATTAAATGATAAGCCCTTGCATGCATGTTTGACTATTAAAAGCATATGTAATACAAAAGATAAGAAACCTATAGATATCAGTCACATTATTGTATCGCCATCATGCTTAAATATAAAACTTGAAATGACAAAGAGGATGACATAGCATTTGTCCAGGATTCTATGTGAATTCATACATGGTCTAGTTAAATTCACTTGGCATAGCATTTATTTGCTTGGATTGTGTGGCATAGCCTTGGATTTTATTTAGATCCTAGGATGGAAATAAACAAAGAGAAAGAGAAAGAAGATATTGTAAAAGAGACTGGTTTATTGAGGGAAAGCAAGCTCTAGAAGGGGCTGGTGCATTCTATCCCCATTTATGAACTTATATGATGGATTGCCTTGTTCAAATGTCCATTTTGTTCAAACCTGGATCGAACCGGTAGTCAAATTGGACACCATTAGATCCCCAACATTTTTTTATTTCTTAGGCTTCGTTTGGTTGCAAGGGGAATTAAAGGGAAGGGAAGTGAAATTTTGATGCTTAAAAAAGAAATATTTGTACTCATTGCCCCATGTGACTATATTATTAACTTCAAGTCATTCCATATCTTATTATAAAATTTTACTTTATTTTGCATCTAAAACCCTTTGGTATAGTATGTGAAATGTATCATGACTAAATATGGTTGAAAATTAAAATAGTTTATACAATCATATGGTATCACATGAAATGATTATAAAAGTTTCTTTTTTAAGTGAAAATTTCACTTCCCTCCCCCCTTATATATCTCTTACAACCAAAGATAGCCTTAATGTGTGGAGCCACCTTCATAAGAATTGGAGCCAAAGTAGGTTTTCTATGAACTACATAATTTAGTTGCTCAGTTTTCCTATTAAAACAATGAAGATTAAACTGCAACGTTGCATGTTTACATATTCTAATGCACAACCTACCCCAATTTAAAGCAGCACTATAGACCATTTTTCTAAGGTTGAAGCTACTTTTTATTTATACAATTATTTCTTTTATGTGAAAATTTTCTCTGAGCTATGAGAGGCTATAGTAATGACTTTGATTGTCAGGAGTTTAGTCCCACATTAGATCCTAATTAACCTACAGGTCCCCTTATACAAATTGGGAGTTCCTTTATCTACCTATTGGGAGTTTAGTCCCAAAATCGGCTTCTAATAGCCTACAGCCCCCCTTATACACTTGGGGGTCTTTCTACCTACTAGTTCAAACTTTTGTGATGGAAATTTTACAAGGTATCAAAGCGAGTTTTCATTATATCCATGTGTCTGTAGTACATACTGCCACACATTGGGGGGGGAGTATTAGAAATCTAGTTGAACATCAGCCACTAATTACTCTTTTAACCCCCTTAAGCACCTATGAGTCCCTCCACCTACAACTTCAAAATTTTGGGGTGGGAAACCTTACAATGTTGTGACTTTCATAGAAAACCTTCTAACCTCACACCCCCCCCCCAACCTTTTTTTTTCCTTTCAAATTTACCTCTTGTATTTGAGCTAAAAGTGCAAAAAATCAAAGATCTAAGGAAATATATAGCCTATCCTCCTAATACCATTGTTGGCGCTTTAATCGGTTCTGTTTGTTATTTTGGTTGATCCATCAAAGAATTAGTTTTGAAGTCCATGCATGGAGGCTAATGTCATGGTGGAGCACAATTTATGTATCAGTCATATCAGTCATATCAGTCGATGTTGATATTGTGTTTTGACCAATATAGGGTAGGTGGAATGGTGCGTATCAAGTCTAATTTATCAAATTAGTCCCCATAACATGACATGATTATGAACCGGTAATCAATCACTAAATATTAACATGTTTATGTCTAGCCTATGATGTCTGATTAAATAAATGATCGATATTCGGTAATATACAAGCCCTTAAATTGATAAAAATCAATTAAACATGAGGAAAATTTACCAACCCTGACTGGTTGATACCCCATGTATACTCACTAATTTCATTAAATAATAAGGCAAAGAGTGATGAATTTAAGTAGTCACGAACATGAAATATGGGCTTGCCAAAAAGTGTGGGAGCCAAATAAAATAATAATAAAAAAAAATTATGTGCTTGCCTTACTCAACTTGTCTTTGAAATGTGGGCCCTGCTTCCATGGTACAAGGTCAGGTGTGTAGTAATTTCTAGAAGCACTGTTCTGTTCACTGATTATGTTGAATAGTGACAATCAAGTTTTTTTTTTTCTTGACTACCAAACATAGCCTTAGTCTCTGATTTTACTCTGTTTTGAGTTTATAATTTGATTTCTATTTTGTGTCTTAGAGACTTAGCTTACACCAGCTCTTAAAAGTATTCGGAGAGTTTTCAGAATTCCTAATTCTCTGTTTAATTAGAAAGAGTAAGTCGTTTGTATTTTAGAAAGAAAACAATTTTTCTTGAGTTGCAATTGGACTTAAGAATGTCTACTTTCATAGGGAGCTTGGGTGGATTCATTATATTTTAGAATTTCAGTTTAGGCTCTAAAGTTAATTTGACACGAGAAAAAAAATAATACTCCTTTACTTATTTTGATAATTTTCTATACTTCTACACAATACCCTATTTGTGAAACCCATTTTTGTCTAATTTATTTGCTTATATCTATCCAGTTACTACTCATTTCTTACATTGTACAAGCCATTAAGATTTGCAGATTGTGCCACTGGAACAGATGTAGCATTCAACGTCTTCTTAATAAATTCTGAAACTCATCCACTTGGGCTTGTTATTAAGTAAGCCTACCATTATGAAATAAAGATTACTCAATAATTTCACATTTCATTTATGTCGTAATTTAACAAGAAATCTAAAAAAAAAAAAAAAGATATATGAAATTTGAAAGGAAATCTTGGTTGATCTTCAGTGGGAGCTTGAGCAAAGGGTAGTTCTTTGGGGGTTTCTAGAACAAAATTTGAAAGCGGAAATACCTTTCTTTATCTTTATTTGTGCGGAGTTTCCCCCAATATCTAATAACCGTACTTCTGCTCATTGCTGGCGCACCTCTCCTATCTATTGGCCATTTATTTTGGAACAAATTTTTTAAGAGGGACAATTCTACATATTACAGCGAAATCTTTCTATTATTAAGCATGTCTATTACCATTTCGATGTGCTTTGACTGAAAACTATGTTGGATGAGTAATTATAATATGGTGGTGTAGCTTACAATGTCCTCCCTGAGTTCTGAAACTCATCCATTTGTGCTGTCAACCCACCTTTATGAAATTACTGAAAAGCATCTTGGATCATGAAAATACAATATGGTGGTATAGGAATTTCGGGTTGAGTTAGACACACTACATAGGTTGGAGCCACACCTAACCTATGTAGTGGATCAATCGTGGGGAGACTCGAACTGGAGACTCTCGTTAACACATGTATATCACCTTTGAACCAGTAGAGCTACACCCAGAGTGTAATATTCCTGAAATTACTATTTTGATAACTTGTTATGAAAAAGAAACAAAAGAAAATATTATCTTCATTTAATCTTAGAGATTTGTGGTTCTTTGGAACCTGAGAACATCAACAGCATTATATATTTGGTTCTGAGCTCGTATCTTGAAAGAAGGCACAGAACATTTATTATTAAATCTTCAAAGAGCTGAAGAGAAGGTGAAAAAAGTTTCCAACAATTGTTGCTGCTTTCATGTCATGCTAGAATTTAAAGTCGTGCAGTATATTTTAGGTGAAAGTTTTGGTGGAAGGAAACAATATTTTACACCATCAGTCATATGATATTGGGTCAAATGATATTATCTGACTTCCAAAACTCACATGTTTCTAAGTGAACTTCGATTTTGAATCAATGCGCCAATCCTCCTATAATAGCTACCTAGGAACCATCAATTCAAGGTTCTTTGATATTAGATTCCAGCAATTGTCTAGTTTGTCTAATTTGAGTTTCAACATTAAGATTTAGAAGCACCTGGTTTCAGTGAAAAAATCCCTTTTTTATTCAAGTGATCTGAGTGAAATGGTGTTATTTGAGAACTGATAGGATATACAAATTCCTAAAATTCAGTTCATCAAGGAAAAGAGAAAGAGAGAGGACCTTAAAACACACATAAAAAATATCAAGGCAAGCAATATCAAACAAAAATGAAGTTCATTAAATTATTTCATTTTCCTTATGAAGATTCATATTCGAAAGAGAAAATAAAAATACGGATCCAGTTTGTCTTTAATTCTTAATCATTCAATTCTTGTCTAATTCTCTCTGTGTACACGACACTTGTACATTTTCAAAATTCAATGGTTGTAAAAGTTTTTTGAAATTCAAATGCAAAACTTTCACAACTGATGGATTCTGAAAAATGTACACGTGAAGCGCGTAGGAAGAGAATTGGATAAGAATTGAAAGACCAAGAATTGGAGAAGAGCCAAATCCATCAAATACAACCTATAAAATCATGGAGTCAAGGTAACCCTTATGCAGTATCAACGATATTTAACAAAAATGAGTCCATTAAATTATTTCATTTCTTTGTATCAATTTATATTAAAACATTGAAATTTCTAATAATGAAGTTCAGAAATTTTTAAGAATATTGACTTATCAAGATAAATTGTGTATTCATAGTCTGATATTTGTATGAGGGAAGACTATCATTCTAGTAGTAATAATATTAAAAACATATGATAAATGGCACTTACTAATAAATTTTCGTGTTTGGCTTCCTCCAATATCTTATTGTTGGCATTTGAAGTAATATCATCATAATCCCTTCCTCTTATTCTAAGAATATACATTTGGATTGAGAGAAGAAAGCACTTTGGAATGAATTGCTACAGAATTATAGCCAAAAAAAATATAAAAATGAACCCAGTTACTACTTCACATCGCCCCATTCTATTTTTATGTAATCAAAGCATTCAAGCCTCATGACCCTTGAATTCTGTTAGGCTGTAGCATAACCCATTCTCATTTCACGAAGAGGCATCTAAATAATTCATGACAAGCAAGAAATAGATGAAAATCTTATCTTTATTTCATCTTTAAAGATTTGGGTTGTTTGTAGCTTGAGAAAATTAATTTAAAAAAAATGAAAAAATAAAATAAATAAAATAAAATCATTGGCTGTTCAGGTCATGTCTACAAAGACCAACATGCATAAACCGTTTATGAATAAACCTTCAAAGAGCTGAAGAGAAAGTGAGAAATTTTTCTGGCAAGAGTTGCTGGTTTCATGCATGTCATTTCTGACTGCAAAAACTTTCAAGATTTTGAGTTAACTTCGATTTTGCATCAACATGAAAAGTCGTATAACAGTTACTTGAAGAATTATCTATGCAATTGCAAGGTTCTCTGAGTTTAGACCACACAAACACACTCCATTAATGTCTATTTTCTAAATTTGAATTTCAAAATTAAAATTTATAAGCACTTGCATTTACACCAAACCATTAGATGGGTGAAAGGCGTTGTATAGCACAGTCCTACCCATCCAATGGTACTTGGTGCATGACCATGCACATAAGAAAACAATTTTAAAGTGTGATCTTTCCATATTTTCAAGGCAAAATAAAAGACAAAATTAATATTTGGATCGAGATCACCGTGCATCCCATACCCAAATGACCAGCGCATGGATGATGCCAGCATCCACATGAGCAAGATGAAGTTAAGGAACCAGATCTTCTCTTGTGCCAATGGAGGTCCAACGTGCATCTGATGGCTTGGAAGTTGCAGGTAGGCACCCCCAAGTCTAGCCAGCATTGGATGTCCGCTTGGCCACCATTGGCATTTGGGAGGATTTGAATCCATTCTACCCGAAATTCTGATATTTTGATCCAAACTCAATCTGAACTCTTCGAAGTATATATGTTATGGGTAATTAAACCATTTTTAATTAATTAAAATATAATTATTAAATGCATTGCCGAACTTGTTGACAACACCAAATGGCACACACTGTGTGGGTCTCCTTTGATACCATTTGTAATGCTCCGACCCCGTTAGCTTGCACAATATTGTTTTCTTTACCCCATGGGCCTCAAGATTTTAAAATGTGTTGTGCCATGTTAAAGAGGCTAGAGGTTATTAACTAGCTCAGTAATCTCTCCATATGTGATGTGGAACTAAAGTTTGCACACTTTCATCAATCTCCCAAACCCCCTGGTACTTGCCGTATTCTTGGTGTGGACACTTCATCGACCTCCCAGGCAGGTCTAGTACTTGCCGTATTCTTGGGTGTCACAGCAACAGGGCATCTGGAGCACATCAAACAGCCAGAATGCTCACCCATGATGCTCAAGGCGATCATACGCAGCCCAAGGTGTTTATGGGCATTAGATGAACGCTAGACGCCTTGTTGTACCACAAAGGATCCAAATCTGGTACCCAATACCTCATCAATGAAGAGAAGATTTAGACGAAGCAAAAATTAAATGATAACTAGAAAACACCTTGGAAGTATGCCCAGTAGATTACCAAATATAAAATAGTTAATGCTACAGAAATTGTTATCATGTATAAATCTTTCCTATATAAAGGTTTGATTTTTTTTTTTTTATCAAAAGAAAATAAAATTTATTAACTACTAAAGTAAGTGTCCATCAAGATATTAGGATCCCTAATTAGTGTTTTCAAATTCATAGCTCTGTGGGCTAAGGCTTTGACCAAAAAAACTAGGTCATTGTTGCTTTTGTAACAAAACTTTGGTTTAAACAAAACATCTGCAGTTTCCAAGAAAAGTGGTATTGCATTCCATGGCCATAAGTTTGTGTTGTCAGCAGACATAAGATTCTCCAACTCCCTTGCATCACTCCAGATTTCATCTATCTCCCATCCTTTTTCTCTAGCTTGGTTCATCCCATATAGTAAGCTCCTTGCTGTCGCCTCAAGATGCTTGCCTGTCATCATATAATTAGCATAAAGTAAAATACACTTCCCTTCGGTTATAAGCGAAATAGCCCAAACAGAATTTTTTTGGTGTTATCAATGGTCCTTGTGCAAATTAGAACTTTTTTATTGGAACAAGAGAGTGTTAATGTCTGGGTTGGTGTAGGGTTATGTATGATCACCTGTTGCTCATCAGAATGTATGGGGATGTCATTAGAGATCCAGTACTCTACCTGTTGTAGACATATGGATTGGATTTAGTATGTCCAAAGTAGATTTAGTTCTTGTATTTCCAAATGTAGTAACACATAATAATAAAAACATTGAAAAAGAAATCCAATTTATTTGAACGGATGGTGTTAGAGTTAAAGAAAAACATGATTAAGTTAGAAAATGAAGAACCATTTAATAGTTTAGTTTTTAAGGCCCAATGGACCAACAACCCATATCCTTTATGAGAACTCATAAGAGAGGAAGATATGCCAAGTATTCTCATGTTGATTGTGGCATAAACTACAAATAGGATCAATATCCACCCACCTTTTTAGAATGTTTTTAGTGGGGATTCCTTCATGTGCTATTCTCCAAAAGAAAAGTTTAAATTTGGGGTGGATTTTAAGCTTCCATAGATAGCGCCACCAGTGCGAGCATGGAGTGATGCAGGTACAACTATTTGAGGATCCACTGGAGTTAGTAAAAATATTAGATTTGAGAAATTTGGCAATTATTTCAGTGGAGAAAGATCCATGTTTTGAGAGGTGGCACCACCATTTGTCCTTATTATCAGAAATAAGAATTTAAAGGACCATATTAGTTAAGGAAATAGAGAGTAATGAATTTAACAAACTAATATTCCACTCATCCCCAATATGAAATCATTAACTTTCAAGTGGTGTGGAGGATGGCTTTTGGAAAATATGAAGTTTGTAAGGGAAAAGGTGGGAATGGATTTGATTCAGGGATCAGTCCAAAAGTTTGTGCCCTTATCATTGCCAATTTTTAAGAAGATCATTTTTTGGAGAGTTGAGAGGATACTTACAATGCTATTCCAATAAATCGATCCTTTTTTATGTAGGGTTTGTTGATCAAATACTGACCTGCTAGGGAAATATTTAGCTTTCAAGATCTGTGTCCATAAAGAA
>NC_056557.1:3747464-3845971 GCF_013358625.1 Macadamia integrifolia
GATGCACTGCTTCCTGGCAAGAGGAATTTTCCCCAGGAAGAGTTTGCTTTTTTCTAAACTCATACATTAGCCTGAAAATTCCTGATATTTAAGCAAAAAATCCTTTAAATTCCTGACATACCTCATAGTGGCATTGGAGAAGATAAAAATATCATCTGCAAAGATGATATGACTAGGGGTAGGGACGCCTCTTGGACCCTGAAGCGGCTTCAATTTATTCATGTGAATCAAGGACTTAATCCCTCTGGACAAAACCTCTTCCGCAATAATAAATAGTAAAGGAGAAATAGGGTCCCCTTGTCTTAAGCCTCTCTCAACATCAAAGTACCCCTGCGGGCCTCCATTGACCATAATTGATATCTTAGTCGATATCAACATCTGATGCAGCCATGAAACCCATTTCTCAGAGAATCCAAACTTACGAAGCACGAGAAATAGGAAATGCCACGAAATAGTGTCATAAGCTTTTTTAATATCAATTTTAAGGCCAAGACCACCCCCTCTTGTAGAAGCAAACATCATATTAGCAAGCTCTGATGCGAGACTAATGTTCGAATGAATTAATTTCCCTTTTTGAAAAGCCCCTTGTTCTTCCGAAATCAGACGAGGAAGGAACTTTTCAAGTCTCAAAGCCATCACTTTTGATATGATCTTGCAAAAAAAATTCCCCACGCATAAGGGGCGGAATTTGTCCAGAGAGGAAGCACCTTCCACTTTAGGTATCAGCACCAAAAAATTATTGTTTATCCCTCTAGGCATATGACTAGAGCTAAAGAAATGGCGAGTTGCAGAACATACCTCCCTTTCAACAATATTCCAGCATCTCCTAAAAAAAGCTCCTGTAAATCCATCTGGTCCTGGAGAGCTGTCCGGGTCGAGCTCCCATATTGCCTTCTTTATCTCTTCATCACCCGGGATAGAATCCAAGAAAAAGATATCATTTTGTTGAAGAACCGTGGGAATGGAGTCAAGAAGGTCCACATGATCTATAGTAGGGGTGGCTTTGTGAAAATCCTCATAAAATTGCACAATGTACTCTCCCAGCTGTTCGCGACCTTCCACAATGGTCCCATCTTGTTTCTTGAGGCATCTAATGGTATTTCTAATTCTTCTCATTTTTGCAGACACATGGAAGAATTTAGAATTCCTGTCCCCCTGCTTCATCCATCTGATCTTAGCCTTTTCCGCCCAAAGCTTTTCATGCAAATCCAAGGCTTTAATCAAAGAAGTTTTTGCATCTGCTTCCCTAGCAAAAGAGTGGTCATCTAACCCGTTGGCTTCAATGTCTAACTGCACCTGCTTTAAGTTTTTTTTTGCATCTTCAAGAGCTCTATCAACGTTTGGAAAGGAGGTCTTAGCCCAGATTTTCAAAACTTCTTTTAATTTTTTCAACTTGAGCATGAGGACGAAAATAGGATTCCCTGAAATCCACTCACTCCAAGATGAGTTAACCACAGTTTCAAAATCTGTATGGTCTATCCAAAATTTGTGAAACCGAAAAGGGGCATTAGGCGGTCTCTGAGACAGGGCTGAAGTGACCATAATAGGGGCGTGATCAGAGGCAATTCGATCAAGGACTGTTTGGGCACAATCCTGAAATCGAGATATCTATTCGTCATTACAGAAACTTCTATCCAACACTGCGCGAACATTACCTCTGCGGCGGTTGTTGGACCAAGTAAACTTCAGTCCAGAAGAAGGCACTTGAGCCATTACACAAGCATCAACCATGGCTCCAAATTCAGCTGCCGACCCCATACTGAAGTTGCCCGGCCCTCTCTTCTCATGAGATTGCAAGGTTGCATTAAAATCACCCATAATTACCCATGGAGTAGGGGACTGAGGAGAATCAGCCAACAAATTCATCCACAAAGTTCTTCTTTCAGCTCTAAAGCTACTTGCATGAACGAAAGATACTTGAGCCGTAATTGAGTCCCATGTAAAAGAAACCGAAATATGCTGCTCGGACTCAGCAATAATTGTAGGAATATTTAAATTCCTCTTCCAAACTACCCATAAATTTGGGGCCTTTCCGACCCGAGAATTATGAATAAAATTGCAACAGAAACCCAATCTATTAAAAAATAAATTAGGGAAATTAGTTACCTCGATCATTGGCTCCGCAATGCAAAGAATATCAGGATCCTTTTCTTTCACAAGAACACGTAAGGCGTTCTTACCAGAGGCCTTCTTCATACCCCTGATATTCCAGAATAGCAGCTTCATTATGTCACTTTTTGGTATAGGTCTGATGAGCCGACTTGGATGTCTGCTCCTTTTCTAAAACTTTGCCTTTCCTTGCTGCCGCCTCCTCTGCGCGTAAAGCATTATCAATAGCAGCAACCTCTGGATGGTGAACAAAAGCACGTCCTCCCTCCAGCTGGGTGGGAGGAAGTCCCTTTACAATATGCTCAGCCACCACCCCTTCCTCACCTCTACCGCCTCTACCACCTTTAGTTGATCCTCGACCAGCATGACCTCTATTGTAATTAATATTACGTCGAGGCCTTAAGTTCCAAGCTGCAAAAGATTCCTCCAAATAGTTTCCAACCCTTGGATTAGCATCATCCTTTCGCTGCTCGCTTTCCACAGAGTCAAATTCCCCGTCGGATACCGTATTGATATGGTCCGACCCATATTTGCCATAGATAGCCTCATCCTCCTCTAAAATGGGAGAGTTGCACCTACGGTGATCAATCTCTGCGTCCACTCCTGGTTCAGATATATGATCCATATCCTCTCCATCCACCGACCCAGATTCCTCATTAAATGTAGACACCAATCCATTACCCTCCATACTGTTAACTGCACCCATACGATTGTGATTTGTTCCCAAATTGGTAGACTTCTCTAAGGGAATAATTATTTCAATATCTCCCTGCCCCTGCACACCTTCCTTAGATGTTGGACTATTGTCCCTAATCTGAGTTCTTAATATGGTAGGAGGCTGTCTCATATGGGTAAGATTTCTACCCAAATTGGAAACAAATCCTTCACCCAAACCACCGCCCTCTGAGCTGGATCTCCGCCCTGCACCACCTTCATTCACCATGGTTGCCGCCCCAGTGTCTCGAGCATCCACCTCCTTCTTCTCTTTGCATTGAAACAAAGTATGCCCGATTTTTTTGCAAAAACCACATTTAGCTAACCCATCTTCATATACGATTAACTGTTTAAACCAAAAAATCTCCCCCGTTCCTGGTTGCTTTCTTTCCACCTGAATCTCTTCCACCCTTTTCTCCCCAATTATCACTTCTACCTGAACACGCGCAAAATTCCCCATTGCCGCCGATCTGGTGCGTCTGTCCAGGGCCACAGGTCTACCTGCCTCTTTAGCCATTGTCAACAAGATCTTCTCATGCCAATATTCCAGGGGAAGGCCTGGAAATCTGATCCATACCAGTTTGGTTGGGTTGTTCACCGCATGCACATCAAAATCTGGTTTCCAGCGTTGGAATCGAATCAATTGTCCTCTAACCTTGATTAGGTTCCTTCTCCAAATGGCAGACATATCTCCTTCCAACTCAAACTGAAATAAAATGAAGCCTTTCCCCATAGGAGACAAAGAAATTCTCCCCTTCAAATTCCACCCCTCTCCTGCAGCTTTACGAATATCATTCATAGACATAAATTTGAAGTTTGCCCTACCTATCAAAGCAAACTTGAATTTTTCCAGCCTCTCCTCATATGCCTCCTGCGGGATGATGATCTTAGTGTGCGCCCCAGCATGTATTGGATCCGGCAACTGCTCCACGTCCGGTAAAGCCTTACCCACAACAGTAGAAAAAGTTTTCTTCACACCATCCCCTCTATCTTTCTGATTTCTGCTGTCATCCACCTTAGTACTCAGATCTTCTTTGGCTTGAAACTCAGATTCTTCTCTAACCGCTTCCGATGCATCCTTTAATTTAGGTTTCCAGAAATCAGTAAGGCGAAGTTGCCTGCCCCTATCCGTCGGTCTTCCTCCCCCTGGGTCATGATCCATATCTCTACCATCATCTACCACATTCAAAAACGCCATCGTCTAACTTTTCCTATAGATCACTTGTATCCTTCGGACGCCGTGAGAACTTCAGATCTGCTCGGATCTGCTCGGATCTGCTCGGATCTGCTCGGATCTGCTCGGATCTGCTCGGATCTGCTTTCCTCTTCTTCCTGCAAATGGATGATGAGCAAAAGCTGAACCAAGGGAGGAAGCGTGGTGGGCGTGTGTGAGAATCAAGAGCAAAGTCGTCCTGAGATCCGAAAATCAAGATCTGCTCGGATCTGCTCAGATCTGCGACTTCACTCGATGCCCCAGTTCCGACGAGGCGACGGCCTGCTATTGCAGCTATCGACGCCTGAGTTTCCTTCGATCGGCTGTTGGCGGTGCCCGAGATCGATGACTGCTACTGCTACTTTCGACGAGGGAAGAAGAAGAAGAGGAAGAAGAAAACTGCTACTGCTACTGTCGACATTATCTATGGGACCGAGCCTCAACGTTGTGGAGGATAATTATACCTCTAGATCGATATACTCTACTCATACACGGGTGTTTCAAGGTGCTCTAAACTGTCCCTTAGAGATTTCTGGTTCTTTGGAACCTGAGAACATCAACAACATTATATATTTGGTTCTGAGGTCGTATCTTGAAAGAAGGCACAGAACATTTATTATTAAATCTTCAAAGAGCTGAAGAGAAGGTGAAAAAAATTTCCAAGAAGTGTTGCTGCTTTCATGTCATACTAGAATTTAAAGTCGTGCAGTATATTTTAGGTGAAAGTTTTGGTGGAAGGAAACAATATTTTACACCATCAGTCATATGATATTGGGTCAAATGATATTATCTGACTTCCAAAGCTCCCATGTTTCTAAGTGAACTTCGATTTTGCATCAATGCGCCAATCCTCCTATAATAGCTACCTAGGAACCATCAATTCAAGGTTCTTTGATATTAGCTTCCAGCAATGTCTAATTTTTCTAATTTGAGTTTCAACATTAAGATTTAGAAGCACTTGGTTTCAGTGAAAAAGTCCCTTTTATATTCAAGTGATCTAAGTGAAATGATGTTATTTGAGAACTGATAGGATATACAAATTCCTAAAATTCAGTTCATCAAGGAAAAGAGAAAGAGAGAGGACCTTAAAACACACAAAAAATATCAAGGCAAGCAATATCAAACAAAAATGAAGTTCATTAAATTATTTCATTTTCCTTATGAAGATTCATATTCGAAAGAGAAAATAAAAATACTGATCCAGTTTGTCTTTAATTCTTAATCATTCAATTCTTGTCTAATTCTCTCTATGTACGCGACACTTGTACATTTTCAAAATCCAATGGTTGTAGAAGTTTTTTGAAATTCAAATGCAAAACTTTCACAACTGATGGATTCTGAAAAATGTACATGTGAAGCGTGTAGGGAGAGAATTGGATAAGAATTGAAAGACCAAGAATTGGAGAAGAGCCAAATCCATCAAATACAACCTATAAAATCATGGAGTCAAGGTAACCCTTATGCAATATCAACGATATTTAACAAAAATGAGTCCATTAAATTATTTCATTTCTTTGTATCAATTTATATTAAAACATTGAAATTTTTAATAGTGAAGTTCAGAAATTTTTAAGAATATTGACTTATCAAGATAAATTGTGTATTCATAGTCTGATATTTGTATGAGGGAAGACTATCATTCTAGTAGTAATAATATAAAAAACATATGATAAATAGCACTTACTAATAAATTTTCATGTTTGGCTTCCTCCAATATCTTATTGTTGGCATTTGAAGTTATATCATCATAATCCCTTCCTCTTATTCTAAGAATATACATTTGGATTGAGAGAAGAAAGCACTTTGGGATGAATTGCTACAGAATTATAGCAAAAAAAAATAAAAAAATGAACCCAGTTACTACTTCACATCACCCCATTCTATTTTTATGGAATCAAAGCATTCAAGCCTCATGACCCTTGAATTCTGTTAGGCTGTAGCATAACCCATTCTCATTTCACGAAGAGACCCATTCTCATTTCACGAAGAGGCATCTAAATAATTCATGACAAGCAAGAAATAGATGAAAATCTTATCTTTATTTCATCTTTAAAGATTTGGGTTGTTTGTAGCTTGAGAAAATTAATTTAAAAAAATAAAATAAATAAAATAAAATCATTGGCTGTTCAGGTCATGTCTACAAAGACCAACATGCATAAACCGTTTATGGATAAATCTTCAAAGAGCTGAAGAGAAAGTGAGAAATTTTTCTGGCAAGAGTTGCTGGTTTCATGCATGTCATTTCTGACTACAAAAACTTTCAAGATTTTGAGTTAACGTCGCTTTTGCATCAACATGAAAAGTCGTATAACAGTTACTTGAAGAATTATCTATGCAATTGCAAGGTTCTCTGAGTTTAGACCACACAAACACACTCCATTAATGTCTATTTTCTAAATTTGAATTTCAAAATTAAAATTTATAAGCACTTGCATTTACACCAAACCATTGGATGGGTTGAAGGGCGTTGTATAGCACAGTCCTACCCATCCAATGGTACTGGGTGCATGACCATGCACATAAGAAAACAATTTTAAAGTGTGATTTTCCATATTTTCAAGGCAAAATAAAAGACAAAATTAATATTTGGATCGAGATCACCGTGCATCCCATACCCGAATGACCAGCACATGGATGATGCCAGCATCCACATGAGCAAGATGAAGTTAAGGAACCAGATCTTCTCTTGTGCCAATGGAGGTCCAACGTCCATCCAATGGCTTGGAAGTTGCAGGTAGGCACCCCCAAGTCTAGCCAGCCATTGGATGCCCGCTTGGCCACCATTGGCATTGGGGAGGATTTGAATCCATTCTACCCGAAATTCTGATATTTTGAATCATACTCAGTCTGAACTCTTCGAAGTATATATGTTATGGGTAATTAAACCATTTTTAATTAATTAAAATATAATTATTAAATGCATTGCCGAACTTGTTGACAATACCAAATGGCACACACTGTGTGGGTCTACTTTGATACCATTTGTAATGCTCCGACCCAGTTAGCTTGCACAATAATGTTTTTTTTAGCCCATGGACCTCAAGATTTTAAAACTCGTTGTGCCATGTTAAAGAGACTAGAGGTTATTAACTAGCTCAGTAATCTCTCCTTATGTGATGTGGGACTAAAGTTTGCACTCTCGCCAATCTCCCAAACCCCATGGTACTTGCCGTATTCTTAGTAGAGACACCTTATTAACCTCCCAGGCAGGTCTAGTACTTGCCGTATTCTTGGGTGTCACAGCAACAGGGCATCTGGAGCACATCAAATAGCTAGAATGCTCACCCATGAAGCTCAAGGCGATCATACGCAACTCAAAGCGTTTCTGGGCATTAGATGAATGCTAGACGTTTTGTTGTGCCACAAAGGAACCAAATCTGGTACCCAATACCTCATCAATGAAGAGAAGATTTAGACAAAGCAGAAATTAAATGATAACTAGAAAACACCTTGGAAGTATGCCCAATAGATTACCAAATATAAAATAGTTAATGCTACAGAAATTGTTATCATGTATAAATCTTCCCTATATAAAGGTTTGATTTTTTTTTTTTTATCAGAAGAAAAGAAAATTTATTAACTACCAAAATAAGTGTCCATCAAGATATTAGGATCCCTAATTAGTGTTTTCAAATTCATAGCTCTGTGGGCTAAGGCTTTGACCAAGAAAACTAGGTCATTTTTGCTTTTGTAACAAAACTTCGGTTTAAACAAAACATCTGCAGTTTCCAAGAAAAGTGGTATTGCGTTCCATGGCCATAAGTTTGTGTTGTCAGCAGACTTGAGATTCTTCAACTCCCTTGCATCACTCCAGATTTCGTCTATCTCCCGTCCTTTTTCCCTGGCTTGGTTCATCCCAAATAGTAAGCTCCTTGCTATCGCCTCAAGATGCTTGCCTGTCATCATATAATTAGTATAAAATAAGATACTTCCCTTCAGTTATTAGCGAAACAGCCCAATCAAAATTGTTTTTGGTGTTATCAGTGGTCCCTATGCAAATTAGAACTTTTTTATTGGAACAAGAGAGTGTTAATGTCTGGGTTGGTGTAAGGTTATGTATGATCACATGTTGCTCATCAGAGTGTATGGGGATGCCATTAGAGATCCAGTACTCTACCTTTTGTAGTATGATATACGGATTGGGTTTAGCATGTCCAAAGTAGACTTAGTTCTTGTATTTTCAAATGTAGTAACACATAATAATAAAAACACTGAAAAAGAAATCCAATTTATTTGAACGGATGGTGTTAGAGTTAAAAAAAAACATGATTAAGTTTGAAAATGAAGAACCATTTAATAGTTCAGTTTTTAAGGCCCAACGGACCAGCATCCCATATCCTTTATGAGAACTTATAAGAGAGGAAGACATGCTAAGTATTCTCATGTTGGTTGTGGCATAAACTACAAATAGGATCAATATCCACCCACCTTTTTAGAATGTCTTTAGTGGGGATTCCTTCATGTGCTATTCTCCAAAAGAAAAGTTTAAATTTGGGGTGGATCTTGAGCTTCCATAGATAGAGCTACCAATGCGAGCATGGCGTGATGCAGGTACACCTATTTGAGGAACCACTGGAGTTAGTAAAAATATTAGATTTGAGAAATTTGACAGTTATTTTAGTGGAGAAAGATCCATGTTTTGAGAGGTGGCACCACCATTTGTCCTTATTATCAGAAATAGGAATTTAAAGGATCTTATTAGTATAGTTCCATGTTTTGAGAGGTAGCACCATCATTTGTCCTTATTATCAGAAATAGGAATTTAAAGGATCTTATTAGTTAAGGAAATAGGGAGTAATGAATTTAACAAACTAATATTCCACTCATTCCTCAATATGAAATCATTAACTTTCAAGAGGTGTGGAGGATGGTTTTTGGAAAATGTGAAGTTTGTAAGGGAAAATGTGGGAATGGATTTGATTCAGGGATCAATCCAAAAGTTTGTGTCCTTACCATTGCCAATTTTTAAGACGATCATTTTTTGGAGAGTTGGGAGGATACTTACAATGCTATTCCAATAAACCGATCCTCTTTTGCGCAGGTTTTGTTGATCAAATACTGACCTGTTAGGGAAGTATTTAGCTTTCAGGATCTGTGTCCATAAAGAATGCTCATTTGTGAGGAGGCGCCACCCAAGTTTTAGGAGTAAGGCTTTGTTTTGAGTCTCTGAATCACGAATTCCAAGGCCTCCCTGTAGTTTGGGTAGGCATATTTTATGACATCCAATGAGATGGATTTTTTTGGACTTGTCCGAGTCTCCATTCCAAAAATGCAAATATGTGGAATCTAATTTCCTGCACACCACTTTAAGAAAGACAAAGCAAGACATCAGATATGGTGGAATTGATGAGAAAGCAGATTGGATAAGAACCGTCCTGCCAGCATAAGAGTAGGTTGGCTTTCCAATCCAAGTTTCAATTCCACTCTTTTGACCACCTGGTTGAATGAACGGGATTTAGCTCGATGATGGAAGAGACAAGTCCCAAGGTAGGGGGAGTCAGAACTCATTTCCTTAATTCCAAGAGCTCTGCTCAAAGATATCCTGACGTCAATAGGTACATTGGAGTTGAAAGCAAGACCACTCTTATCCAAATTAAAGATCCATAAAAACTCCTTTTTTCTACTAAAAAAATTCCAATGTGTTATGTTTCATACTTTTAACTCCGAGAGTTATATGTCATAGCATATGTCTACTCCCTTTCCATAATTCCAAGAGTCAGAACTCATTTCCTTAATTCCAAGAGCTCTGCTCAAAGATATCCTAACGTCAATAGGTACATTGGAGCTGAAAGCAAAACCACTCTTATCCAAATTAAAAATCCATAAAAAACATTTTTTTTCTACCAAAAAAATTCCAATGTGTCATGTTTCGTACTTTTAACTCCGAGAGTAATATGTCATAGCATATATCTACTCCCTTTCCATAGAGCATGAAGCCTAGAAGATCTCATTACATTAAAACTAAAATGGAAACCATCTTTGGTCAACAATTTGTAGGTACAATGGATGAAAATCCGGATTGGACTCGAGGGAGCAGAGGTTGAGACTGCCGGAATCTCGTGGGATTCGAAAATGAAAAACGTAGACTTTTCATGTTGCAAGAGGGTGAACGGGTAAAGAGGAGTCATCACCTAAATTAGGGTCTAGGATCCATAAATGTTCCCCGTTTTGAGGGGAGAAAATGACTCTAGTGGATAAGGTGAAACTCTTCCCAAATCTCTGGGTTAGTGTCAAGTTACGTTAGGGGAAGGTGTTAGGTACCCCAGAACGCCCAACCTAAACCAGTCTTCCTAGACCAAACATTTGTTGTATACTTGTTTTTTATACATATATTATGCACCCAAACACTTTATAGAAAACATATTAAACATGATTATATGCATTAAACATAATTAAAATGATTTTTTAGATTTTTATCATATTTTTAGGAAATCAAATTATGAAATTATCAAAATGCCCTTAAGAGGTAAAAGAGAGAAGAACATATCTACTGTTATAAAATACAGATAGAAATTCATACATTTTTATAGAATTTAAAAATATCAGAGAACAATTTTTCATAATTTTCTAATAATACTAACATAAAGCACAAATAAATAAATACACAAAACAACATAAATAACACATCTAGTTTTTTTTTTTTGGTAGAATAATAACACATCTAGTAGATCCATAAGAAATATGCACATGGATCCTACCTATTAATAAGCATCATATATACCATAAAATGAGATTTACAACCTAAACATGCTATTTAAAATGCATTAAAACAAACCTATTCTAAATATGGATGATAGAAAGCATGTAATAATTGAACAAAAATTGCATAATTACACTAAAATATGTCTTAACACTTAAAACTGTGGGAGATGACCTAATACATGAATGTATACAGTGATACATGTAGATCTGATTTTTTAAAATATTTTTTAAATAAAACTTGTCAAATGGCCAAAATACCCCTAGAGGTTCAAACTATTAAAATAATATGACATTATTCATAAAAATGGGTGAAATACATTAAAATCATTAAAACATATGAAAATACATCTAATAAATTTCCTCAAAATTTTTTGACATTTTCTTTTGTATTTTTAAACATAAATGACTAAACTATCATTTTGAGGGCAAAATGGTAAAATCAAAAACACAGTTTCCTGAACCAAAAGTCATCAAATAATATCCCAGCTCTATAAATTAGATCATGATCTATTATCTCGTAAAAAAAAAAAAATCGAGCAAAAAACCTTCATACTTTCAAAATTAACCAAAATGCCCCTAGGAAAAAATTGTCATTAAAAATATACTTTGGCTCCAAAATCTTCAGAATAAATCATATATACTGTATGAAATAATAAATGAAATTCTGAGAATTAAGTAATACTTCTAGTTATCTTTTATAAAGCCTTTGAAATAAACAATCTACTTAAACACTTACTTAAAGAAAAATGAAAAAATATAAAAATAAATCTAAAAAATGTGAAATTTCCCTTGATGCGTGGGAGAACCTCAGCTCAATATATGCATGTCCATTTGGCCAAAATCAGCTGCCGGAGGGTGCCAAAAGCCACCTTAAATGTTGATGCCAAATGGCAAAAATGACCAAGTAGGGATATTTCTGGAATTTTAACTCCTCACGGAAGGACCATATGAGAGAGAAAAAGGTACCACCTGAAAGAGGGGGATGAGAGCTACGTTTAATGTTTTTTCCTTCAGAATTTTTCTGCTCCCCCAAGTCCTCCAAATGAGGAATTTATATAGCCTCAAAACCAAGCACTATCCCTTTTTTTTTTTTTTGGATAGTTTCTACCATTACTAAAGGATTTTTGAGGATTAGTGGATATGGGTGGTGGGTCAGGCCCACGACAATGGGCTTGCCAACACTGGGCTAGGTTCAGTCCTAGCCCGGTTGGGCTGCATCAGATTAGACAGGGGTTGAGATGGACTGCGTCAACTGGGTTGAACCGAGTTGACTCGGGTTATTCCATTTTAAAATGCTGAAAAATTAAAACTTTAATATCTTTCAATTTGTGTGATCGATTTTAACATGCCACATATCGACGCGAAGCATTCACTAAGTAACTTACATCAATATGGTAATAAGTCTTAGATTCTATATAAAAATAGCACATAAATCGAGGAAAACCCACAAAATGATGCTTCACGCCGATTGAGCTCTAATTAACATCAGATTTGAATGGAATTTTACACACATCTTTAAGAGATCCAATTAAGGTCATCTCAAATATTTTGAACAAAATCTGTCACCGAATTTGGACAAAATTTTGTGTGGAAGTTTGAAATGGTTAAATAGGGCTATTCTATGGGGTTTGTCCCTTTAGGAAAGGTTTGGGTGTAAAATTAGGGTCGGTGCAAGTTGGTAATTTTTTCCACTTAGTCACATTGTGATTCAATTAGGTCTGATCATCATCGTGAGACATTCTCCCATGCTGTCAAAATTCAGCGCCTAGACAATTACCTTAAAATAATTCTAAATCGTAAAATCCACTAGTACTGCTTTTGAGCCTTATTCTTTTCTTAATAAATCCAACCTTCCATCCTCATTCATTACCTCTTATCATACCTCGATGACTTGTGTGTACAACAACCCAAAGGACTATGGTTCGATCTGAATAAATCAGATTCAATAAATGTAGTAGCATCTGTCGGAGAGAAAATTGTTCAATAGGATGAACTAATCATCACCATTCCTCCTTCAACTTAATATCACCGCGATATTGTTTTGAAGCCAGAGTCTGATAGCTCCTTTACGAGCTCTTCAATTATTTCTGACTAAATATTTTAAATGAATTGTTTCAATAGTAGGATTATACAGAAAAATCGATGATCAAAACCAACCATGGAGCTAGTGCGGCGATCACTGTCATTATTGATGTCCTTCATTCTTGATCTTTCGTCGTCTCAAATTTACCCACTTTCGTTCATGATTCCAGGCTTCGATAAGGCCTTTCTGATTAGTTAATAGTCTAGCATCGACCATACTGCATCTTCTTCCTTGGCAATTATTCTTTATGGATCCCTTGTTGAAATCTAGAACTTTCGTCATTTCTTTTGAAGAAGCACAAATATGTGCTCATTTACAATTCAAAATCAAGAAGTGTAAAAAATACAAATAAGAGCTTGCTAGCAACACATGATAACTGTTTGAGAACTCATGATATTTTAGTAATGCTAACATTTTCATGATCGCCCAAGTATAACAAAGATATGAAACTACAAAAGATGCATAACTCATCAATTCAAAGGTATTTATTGGTATTTTGGCAGACTAGGTCAATTTTTCATCATTAGTTAGACATCTTAACTGCAGCCATTCAGGTGAGCCTGATTGTGAATCTCTTATCACAATCTTTGATTGTAGTCCAATGGGCCAAATTATCATTAAAAACAATAGTTGTTGTTGGCATTGATTTGAACTAAATATAATCTGACCCATGTGAATTGTAAGGCCTGTTTTGTCTGGTCTTGTGCTGCATCATATATAATAGTGCATATCATTAGTAAAAGGAAACAGACAATTCATTGCGCAAGGTTCCCATTACTGTAAATTGGAAATAAAAACATATGAACAGAATGCATAGAATGGTCAATTCGTAATAGATTGAATAGTCTTTTTTTTTTTTTTTTCTTGTTAAGGAGGAAGCACTTGAACCTGAGCAAATTGCATGAGGCTTCCACTACGGTAAATTAGAAATAAAAACATATGAACAGTGTATAGAATGGTCAATTGGTAATAGATTGAATAGTCATATTTTTTTTTCTCGTTAAGGATGAAGCTCAAACCTGAGCAAATTGCACGAGGCTCCCACTATGACATAAATCAGAAATAAGAACATATGAACAGAGTATATAAAATGGTACGATTTTTTTGTTTACTAATGTGGGGGTCCCACTATTGCACGGGTAGGCTATGACATAAATTTGAAATAAGAACATATGAATAGAGTATATAAAATAGTACTATATTTTTGTTTGCTAATGAGTAACCCCTCAAATCTGTCCAATTTTATGATTCAAGTTAAGGGTAAACCTTGGTTACAGGGAGCCACACCTAACCCGTGTAGCGGATCAATCGTGGAGAGACTCGAACTAAACACTCGTTAATACAGAGCACCTTTGAACCAGTAGAACTACACTCGGAGTATAATATTCCTGAAATTACTATTTTGATAACTTGTTATGAAAAAAGAAACAGAAGAAAATATTATCTCCATTTAATCTTAGAGATTTGTGGTTGTTTGGAACCTAAGAACATTAGGTTCATCAACAAAATTATTTTATTGGTTGCTGAGGTCATATCTTGAAAGACAGACGCAGAGCATTTATTATTAAATCTTCAAAGAGCTGGTGAGAACAACATTTTACACCATCAAGCATATTATATTGGGTCGAATGATATTATCAGAGTACCAGAACTCCCATGTTTCTGAGTGAACTTCCATTTTGCATTAATGTGCCAATCCTCCTCTCAGAGCTACCTAAAGAACCATTGATGCAAGGTTCTCTGATTTTAGACTCCATCAATGTTTAATTTTTCTAATTTGAATTTCAACATTAAGATTTAGAAGCACTTGCTTTCCGCGAAAAAATTCCCCTTTATATTCTAGTGATCTAAGTGAAATGATGTTATTTGAGGAAAACACTAATTTATGATTTGCTTGGTAGGATATACAAATTCCTAAAATTCAATTCATCCCGAAAATGAGAAAAATAAAGGACCTTGGAACACAAAAAAAATATGAAGGCAAGCGATACCAAACTCAAATGAAGTTCATTAAATTATTTTATTTTCCTTATGAAGATCCATATTCGAGATGGAAGCTTATAATAGGGATCCGGCTCGTCTCCGATTATTAATCGTCCAATTCTCTCTGTGTATGCTACATTTGTACATTTTCAAAATCCAACGATTGTGGAAGTTTTTTGAAATTCAAATCCCCTCAAATGCAAAACATCCCCAACCGATGAATTCTTAAAAAATGTAAACATGGAGTGAGTAGGGAGAGAATTGGATAAGATATGGAAAACTAAGAATTGGTGACAAGCCAAAGCCATCAAATACAACCTATAAATCGTGGAGTCAAGCTGACCCTTATGCAATACCAACAATATTTAACAAATATGAGTCCATTAAATTATTCCATTTCTTTGTATCAATTATATATATATTAGAACATTGAAATCTAATAATGAAGTTCAGAAATTTTTAAGAATATTGACTTGTCAAGATAACTTGTGTATTCATTCTAGTAGTAATAATGTTAAAAATATATGATAAATAGCACTTACTAATAAACTTTCCTGTTTGGCTTCCTCCAATATATTATTGTTGGCATTTGAAGTTATACCATCATAATTCCTTCCTCTTATTCTAAGAATATACATTTGGATTGGGAGAGGAAAGCGCTTTAGGATGAATTGTAACAAAATTATAGCCAGAAAAAAATAACACAGTAACTACTTGACATCGCACCCGATTCTTTTTTTATGTAATCAAAGCATTCAAGCTTCATGACCCTTGAATTCTGTTAGGCTGTAGCACAACCCATTCTCATTTCATGAAGGGGCATCTAAAATAACTAATGACAAGCAAGACATTAAGAAATAGGAAAATCAGATTCTATGTGCCTGTGGGTTCATGACAATGGGCATCGGCCAAAAACACAAAAGGGATACTGAATATTTTCTACATGATTAAAAAAAGAAAGGGAGACGTTTTGTGCATGGTTCGTGCATCAAAATTATTGGATGGAGTGAAAGCCGGGTATGATACACAATTGTATCCATCCAATGGTTTAGTGTATGATCATGCACCATGTATGGCCATGCACGTAGTCTTTTATCAAAAAAGAATTTTAAAGTGTGATATAAAATAACGCATTTCTTCATCTCTTCACCATCAAAATGAAATATAAAATAAGTTGTTCATATCACCAATAGTTATTCACAAGAAATTATAGATGCCTAATTTTGTTGCCCAAGGTATACATAATAATTAATGAATGGATGTCCTCACACGATGTGCAATGCATAAATTTTACTTTCGAAGGTCTTCTTTAGTCCTTGGTTGATGTTTTGTCTTTTGGGAGGTTTTAAAAATAGCAAAAAAATGATAAAAATACCTCTTAGAAGGTTAACCATGCCAAATGCAGGTGAAACTATCTGAAAATCAATCCGTAACTCATGATTAGATATAATTCATCATAATTAGATATAATTCATCATAATATATTTTAAAATGATTTGAAAATAATTATATTTTACAAAAGATTTTATTTTTAGCGTCCTAGGAACCCACTTGAAAATGGATTTTCCAACTCATTTTCGTCAAAGTTGTTTCCTAATTTATTTTGAAGTACTCAAAAGTACTCAGAAAGAGATTTAAAAGAAATCTAAATCAATTTTTATTTCTTTGTTGAATAAAAAATTATCCCAGAAAGCTCAAAGAAATACAAAGGAGCCACTCAACAGGGTAAAGATTTTTACCCTGTTGGGTAGGGCGTGCCAGGTCAAACCCACAACCAATCAACTTGAACGGTGATGGGAAAAGGGCTTCCTTCCACTAGGCTACCAGTCCCATCGGTAGTAAACTAAGCAATAACACTACCCACAAATGACAGTTAACCCCTATAGAGTGGGGGAAAAAAAAAAAGAATGAACTATCAAGAACATTTGGATCACTTAATTTTGTTAGATAACCTAGAGGGGGTGAATATGTTATCACTAGTGGATTTAAACTTTTTTATTTTTTAAGCCTCAAATGTGTGATTGCAAAATCAATGCAGAATATAAAAGATAAACACAATTACAATAAACACAGAGACTTATATTGTTTCGACTCAATGCAAATCCAATTCACTCTTCACAAAATCACCTTGAGAGGTGGTAATATGTTACCTTGTGAGGTGCACGTGATGATATGCAATGATAAGAATGTTTCCTCCTTGTTGTCTTGTCAAAGCTTGCAATAGAATGCTAAAGTAGTATAAAAGTCTTGTAGAGAGACTTGAGTTCCTCTTGACAAAAAAAAAAAATATATATATATATATATATATATATTGTAGAACTTACACTCAAAATGATAACTTGATTTCCTTCACTCTAATGCTTCAATAAATGCACTTGGATGAATATTACTGAGTCTTGTTTCTTTACTCATCATGGCAATCTTTTTTCTTTACTCATAATGGCAGATTTTTATGAGTGAACAAGGTTCTATTTGGGCAAGAAACCGCTATCGGTCATATTTTGGCTCATCTGGTCGACCAAATAAACTAGCCATTTAGAATAAATCCCTTGGAGGCTTTTTGAGATTGTCCGATGGACCTATAGGTAGGTAGTAGGTATGAAAAGCCTAATCTCAATCTCTTTCCGATGGCAAAATATGAAAACCTAAAATGACTTCTATAATTTAATACTTTGGGCAGAATAGCAATGGTTTCTATAAGACAGACAAGGCCATTAGGATAGGAAGAAAAAACAACAACATAGACGGCAGCAGAACAAAATATTTGATAGTAAGAATTGAATAGATATAGAAGAAATCTACTTAGCAGAATTTGATCAAGTGGACAGAAATACTTCGAACGCACAATGATCAGATGAGACTAAAATTATGGTAAAAATATGGTAGATTTCTCTAAAGGCTTGAGGGATGGGATAGGGACTGATGGTGGTTTCACGAAAATGGGACACAGGATGTAAAAGAAGGTATAGTACAAAAAACTAGGCTTCCTGGACTGAAGTGAAAGAACCTGATAGCAGACTTTAACCCTAAAATATCGCAATGTTAGGAGTAATAGAATTAGATTTGACAAAATAGGTAGTTTTAGGATGGCAAGAGGTCAAGTTAAAATAAATAATACTCAAAAGAACTCAGGAATTTAAGTTTGTGATCTGTGTGGTTAACTTTAGAACTTCAAGTAGAACTGAAGAACAGCAACAAACAGAATAATTGCAGTTCACCAGAGATGGCCTCCACCCAATTGAGGAATCCACCTCAAAACACCCATGAATCTAGACATCTTTACAATAAAAAGAAAAAAATAATAATAAATAAAAAATTCTAAAAAATCCTACTTTCTAAAATAGAAACTACTAGCTTCCTAGAGTAAGAGAAAAATAGAAAATCCAAAACTCAGCTGAGACTTCTAGAAGCAGGTCTTAAGCTTGAGTCCCTGGGATACAAATAGAAACTAAGGCTATAAACTCCCCATCAGCAAATAAAGATGCTGATTCTTACTATTTCTTATTATCTTCTTTCTCTGCCTCTGCAGCCTTCTTCATCCTGGCACCAATGTGATGCATGTTCATCCGCTCAAGCCGCAACTTGGCATATGCATTAAACGATTTCATTTCATCCGTAATCTTAACCACCTCAGTAGAAGGCTTCTCCCGTAGAATAGGCATGTAGTCATCTTGGACTTGAGTGGCAGTGGCCAATTCCTCAGGACTAGAATCACCAGCCTGCAACAAGATTATCGGAAATAAAGCTTATATACTATTGGCTTGCCAAATAAAGGTCTCTACCAGTGAATCCTCACTACATAATCAAACAATTTTACCTTGAATTTCCTTGCACGCCTTGGGAAGACAACTAACTTGGCCTTGTAGGTCTTCAGCCTCTGCACATTAGTTTGAAGACCCTCCAGGGAACGGTTCTTGCGGCGGTGATCAACTGCGATGCCAATTGTTGAGGCAAGTTTCTTTGGAATCCCTGCAGCCTAGAAGGCATAAAACCATAATAACAACTAGTAAGATTTAAGGCACAGGATTTTACTATTAAATTTACAAAATGCAGGAAGCTTCAGACTTCCCACAGAATCAACTGAAACTTGGGGGCTCCTATTGTGTTGACAGCACAATGGGTGCCAAATGGTTATGGCAGCTGCCGAGACTCCATAGGTGGCAGAGGTTTTTAAATTTCGGGGTCGGGGCTGCTTGGGGTAAGGCTCCTATTGTTGTAGTGAACACCAGTACAATGGATGGCAAATAGTCAGGGGTAGCTGTTCCACGATGAAGCTTCGGTGAGGCTTGTGATCCCACTACAACCAATTGACTCATAAATACTAAAGGAGATATTTGACATGAAGGAACACTTATTGTACAGTCATTAATAGCTAAATCTTAAGTAATTAAAATTGGACAAAATATATCAAATGTATAAGATGAAGAATGCAAATGTTCATAACAAGTGTTACATGAAATTAATAGGACCAATTTGCCATGAGGCCGCAGTGATTGGGAATCTGTTCGACACGTGGCCTCAGGGCCACAGGATCCAGGGAGATGGGAGTGGGAGGGAGAAGGGGAGGGGTGGGTCACATCGGGGCCATTGCATTGGAAACAACTATTCATATCATAGACAGAATGAATCCAGACACAGAACAGGAGCCAGTCAATAATCTTATACAATCTTGGTTAAAAGAAAAAGGGTAAATAAAAACACCCTTACATCTCTAACTCTTCCAATTTCAGATAGAAGGTTGATTATTTGTTAACTAACTTTTTATTAGACAAACACATTAGATTTCTGCAACAATCAGAAACGATTAAATGAATTACTCATAATAATATAGGAAGCAAAATAAAAGGAGATGAGAACATGTTATAAAAGTCCCATCTCACCTTAAGCTCTTCAAGAGAAAATCCCCTGCCAGCTCTAACTTTCATGTTGTATTTCAGGGTCTGTCCATGAACAATAGGACGCAATGGTCCTGCTGTAGGTCGTGGAAAGATCTTCACAGCTTTCTTTTGCCTTGCTGAGAAATTTATCAAGGAATATCCATATTAAGCAACCATAACATGGTGGCCACATGTACGCGTAATTACAGAATTAAATTGTGATAAAAGAAGATCAAAACAGAAAAACAAAGAAACTCTGATGTGAATCCTTACCAGCACGTCTTCTGGTCTTGCGACCAGGTTGATTGAACCAGGTCTTGACATAGTTCTGCCAATGCTTTCTGAAGTGCCCACTGGGCACAACATTGTTATGCTTAACCATGACTTACCTGAAAATGACAATATGAAAAAAACTTAGGGTCTCTAGTTACAGCTAATTCAGGCAATATACCAAATTTAACTCAGAGAGAGGCCTTCCAATATGCATGGAATGTTGTTCTTCCCAATTACTCTCTGCAACTTTATATGCAAGTATGTTTATACACTAATGCCAAAGTATGCTTATACCAGACTGGTAGTAAAATATGCAAGCATGCAAATACGACAATGGTAGTGTAATCTTATCACACTTACTCTTGAGTATGCCCCAGTAAAAGGCATATACAGAGAACTAAATTATGGTTGTGAATGAGGATGGTAAATGCAACCCTTTCTAGTCATAGACCAAGCAATTAGCAAAGCAAGTGGACTTCGACCTTAATGGATCATGAGAGATTAGCAAAATAGACTTTCATGTTCTTGTAAACGATAATAATCTCTGTTTCTTTTCCAAAGGGTTCCGATAGAAAACAACAAAACTATCCTTCAAAGAGGGTTTTTCCCCAAAGGGTTCCAGCAGAAAGCACCTATATGCTCCTTCAATGTACGCAAATCTGATGTTGTAAATACCATAAATATATTCTAGATCCAAACCCAAGTTTCTTCATTATTTCAAACTGGACTGAAAGAATTCATCAACGGTATTTGCATGTTAAAATTTCAAATACCGTTAAACAGATATCAAACTTCAGCCAAAAAAGAAAAAAAAAACAGAGCACCATTAACAACAACAACAACGATCTCAACTAAAAAGAAATAATCTCTCACTTATCATCAAACGGATCCAGTAAAACCTTATGAAATTGTTCTATTTGCTCTACCATTTGACTTACACCAGATATGCAATTTCTTGTGTTAAACGACACAACCACACCAACAAGAACATCAACAGAAATACCACTTCACCACAAACTGAATCCTAACCGCCCATGAAATCTCTCACCACAGAGATGATGATCTCTAAGCCAAGGAGGGAGAACTCAGACTTAGGTGCTGTGAAGAAAAACCCGCCTCTGTTGGAAAGACCGAATGCAGTAAACCCCTTGGATTCTTAAATCGTGTAATTGAGAAGAACCTGGCGCCTAAAACCCTGGCGCTACCGTTGTAACCGAGAGGATAAACCCTGGCGCCTAGAGCCCTAGATTTCATCGGACATAATTGCCCCTACTATACTCTCAACCGAACCATGTTTACTGAAATCGATCAAATTAACTCGGATCGAATCTAAGGGATCCTTATTGAATTGGTTCTGGATTAAGGTATGTTGAGCCGGCTGAAAATAGGACCAAACCAAATCGACTAATAACCAAATTAAAACCAAACTTAATAAAATAGAAAAAAAAAAAAAAGTGATTATGAGGCTATAAATAGGTGAATTGAATATTTATCTTTTACAATATCAGGGAGAATATTTTTGTTGTAAGGGTTATTGTTATGAATCAATGAATATGAGGTTATGGATAAGGAACTTGATTTGTAAATTCTAACAATGCTTCCATTAATCTCCTTGTTCATTATACAAAATTAGTTGGATAGTTAAATGAAAGATTGTATACAATATTAGTTATCTTCTTCATAGTTGGAAAACCAGGATTTGACTGGGAAGACTTGCCCGAGTCGAGTCAAAATTTCAGATTCCTGGTCAAGAGTCACGGAGACTCGCCCTGTGTTAAAAAAGAACAACACTCGAGACGAGTCAAGATGATTCTACATTGACTCAAATATTTGGCCGAGTCTTGAAAAACCCACCGAATCTAGTCATTATATCAAAAAACACTTAAGAAAAAAATCAAATAAAATCTCTTTACAATCCCAAATCCCAAGACTCCTAACATAGTAACTTCTCCTACTCCTTTCCTTTTAACAAAAGGAATTTCGGACCCAAGAAATTTCCCATATTCCTAAATCCAAAGTTCTTATTGGAAGTTGGATTATTGGAAGATAATTTATATTTTCTAATCCTTAACCCTAACCTAATGTTCTAACCAAGAGAAGACTCTTGCCTGCAACCCTCGAATTATTGATATGTGATTTTTTTTTTTAATATTTTTTGTATTTTTATGATTTATTTACATATTTATTGCATATATATATATATATATATATATAAAAAAACAAGACTCAGCCTAGCTGGGTTTAACCAAGTCGACTCGCTAGGTTTTTGATCGGACAAGTCGGGTCGAAAAACCTGATTTTCTAACAATAATCTTCTTAGTTATTAGTTATCCATTGGTTTCAATATTAATTATCTTTCCCTTATAATGATAAGCTATGATTTCGTCACAAATTTAATATTTTCACCAAATCTTTTGTCATTATAGGTTATGAATGTAAATTTCATTATTATCCAAGCCTGATAATAAATCAATCTAAGCCGGTATCACCCCCGATATTGAAAAACCTAAATAATATGAAACTAAAAGCCGGACCAAAATAAAAACCGATAAAAAACAAAGTTCCTTAACGGATTGGTTTTGATTTCTCTCATTCCTAGATCGAAACTGATTCAGTTCGACCGAAAGCGAGTCAATCGATCGATTGACACCCCTAGCTACAACCCCTATCGCAGCCAAAGAAATAGAATCTGAAAGGGTATTTTGGAAAATACTATAACTTATAAGGCTTTTTGTAAACCCCTAGCTGAAGTGAATTATTCCATTTCCTTGGCTGTCAACAGAGTTGCAGCTACTTGGCTCTCTACCAACTTGCGTTTCAATGGATACCCACCAATAGACCCACCAACAGGGTTGAAAGATGTACCTCTGTTTGTCTCTTATATACGAGCTCATACGATTTCAGGTTCTTAGAACTCTTATCCCATTACGAGAACCATCACAGCCCTACTCTCTCCCAAATGATAGGAACCCCCTTAATATCTCAACGGCTCTCTCTCTCTCCAGCACGCATGCAAGAGAAATATCGTCCCAAGAAAGACCCCGCGTCCCTTATCCAAGAGAACTCTTCAATGTCTCTCTGCACAAAAAATCCTCTTCCCATCTCTCAAAGAAAACCCTCAAAACTCAAAATTCCATGCATTCCCTTTATTTGCTTTGAGAGACATAGGATTCACTTATGATTGATGAATTTCAGGTGTTAGGCTTGACATTCTATGAGTGAACTGGATGGTCTGCTCAACTTGTTCCACTGATTTCGTTTTCTTGTAGTCGGTCGGAAACACACTGTATGATGTGACTGAAGAACAACTTATTCTGTTTGTTTTGCTACGAATAAAAGAAAAGAAAAAATATATATATTTTTTTCCCTTAGACTGTGTTTGGTAGGCAAGAGAAAAAAAAGAAAAGAAAAGAAAAAAGAAAGGAAAAGAAAAGAGAAGTAAAAAAATGAAATGATAAGAAAAAAAAAAAAAAAGTATGTATATTTGGTTAACATTAGAATAGTAGAAAAGAAAAGAAAAAAAAAGAAAAGTTTTTATATTTTCTCATGTTTTCTTATGTTTTTAACAAGATTTTTTTTTTTTAAAGAGAAACTTCACAATTCTCAAGGGGAATTTTGAAATTCAAAAATTGAATCTTCTCTTGAATTAGGACATGCCAAGCACAAAGAGAAATTCTTAAACTAAGAAAAATGAACAATTTTTGTACTTTTTTCTTTTCTTCTCTTGGCTACCGAACATAGCCTTATGTTTTAGGCAAGATTTTTATTTTTATTTATTTATTTATTTTATTTTTTTTTTTTTGACAATAGAAGAAAACTTCACCACTCCCAAGGTGAATTTTGAAAAAAAAAAAAAAAAAGAATCATCTGCTAGTTGTTCATGACATACCAAACATAATGAGAATTTTTTAAAATAAGAAAATAGTACAATTTTTATATATATTTTTTTTCTTTTCTTCTCTTGGCTAACAAACACATTCAAAGAGAATCTACATTTCTTTGATTTATTTATTTTTTCAGGGCATAATATATAACTTGTTTTAAGAATGATTAGGAATAATGAGCAAGAAGAAAGAGAGTGAGACTCTTGAAGTGGTAAACCTCAAACAAAAAAAAAAAGAGTTTCTTTTCTTGAATGTCCATATTCATCTCAAGGGAGGTCCTACATGTAAATATGTGTTTTTTTTATTTTATTTTTTGCCATCATATAGGAACGTGTTGTTATTTTTATTTGGATCTATTTTTGGAAAACCAATTTTCCCTTTTGATTATCATTATAGTATTGTTTGATATCTTATTGAGTGACCTTTAAAAAGTTACCAAGCTCTTGCAATTTAAACTGATCCTACTTCTGATATCAGCCTCGCCTCTCCCTTCCAGTGGAATATCCCAAAGCAGAAGAATAGGAAGTTCAAAAGCAAGATTATACCTTACACTGATGAGCCAAACCAAAGGTGTGATGAGTCGAGCCATAGGTGGGAGCTGGAGCATAGGTGGTCTTATAGACAGAGAAAACTTGAATTGATCTCTCCTAAAAAGGGTGATATCAAGCCTTCTATGTGATATCGATCTAATGCTTAGCGAATCTATTCCATTAGTTCAATTAAGCTAATCATCCTTGCGAAGTAAATGGTTCTCAATCTATCTCCTCTTTCTGTCTTCGGTCTATGGTCCAACTAGTCTATTGCCTTCGGATGAACCAAGACAAGCAACCTTTATAAGCCTTTTGATACCCTCAGAACTGTCTGAACTGAAATTGAAAGGCATCATTGATAGGTGGGGATAAGGTAGGTGCAGTTAATCGGCAGTAGGCCAATTCATGAAACGAGATCTGTATACCCTGTTTTAACTCTGGAAGCTCTGGGTTTTTTTTTTATAAGGAACGGTTGAGGTAGTGCACTCGCTCGCCTTTGGGTGAGGGAAGAGTTCAGGGAATGAAGGACATTAGTATCCAAAAGCTGGAAAAGGAAAGGAACTCGTATCGGTTGGCCAGGTTAACGAGGAAAGAGGGACTAGGCTAGGCCATTAGCATAAGAACAAACAAAGGAACCCAGCTAGGTGAATGCTCTTGCTTTTTAGTATTCGCTCCCCACCTGAAGTAGTAAACTCAATAGACAGCCAGGTGAAAAGCAAGTTTTGGAACCCTATCACTTAAAAGGGGGAAAACGAGGAGGCATGATCTTGCCGATGAAACCTTTGTACTGAGGTTTGATCTGCTATGGTGAGATTGGGACTACCGAACTTTAATATTACTCTGCAACTTTCACCAATAAGATGGTAGAAGGCTATCCGAAGGTCTTCTATTATCGAGGGCTTTGCGTAAAAAGCCTTCTTGATAATCTTCGATGGCCTGTCCAAGGAGATTTATATTGTTGCTTACCTCTTCAACATCATGTATCAGCCCTCTTATCTTCCGTTGCTAGGTCAGCTTTCTCGTCTTCATTTCTTGATTCATGAGTTGGGAAAATAGAGATTGGAATTGGAACTTTTGGTACTCATCCTGATTCCCCTTTGTTCTTCTTCTGGTCCATCAGTCGCAGTGGTCCGGATGAAGAGATGTAGTAAGGTGGTTAGGTAGATAAAGTAAGCCTTACTAAGAAATTATTTGATGATCCATATTTGTTTAGGGGAAAGGGAAAGCTTGCTAAATTGTACGAGCAGGAATGTGTCCTTGTTGTCAATCGAGATGGTAGGGTAGATGACTGAACACCAAACTCAATCCCGTAGCAACCCATAGTAATTCTAACTAACTGGAAGAGGGCAATGAACAACAGTCCAATAGTCGATTCTCCCCTTCCAAGCCCATCCAGGTCAGCCCTATGCTCAGGGCCTAGCAGACAGTCCCATCCATGGATCAATACACCCCATTTCCCAAGGACCCATCCCCGCAAACGTAGTCCTTGAGGGCATGGATTCAGGTTATGGCTCAGATCCACATCCAGTTGGACCTCACCCAGTCCTAGCCCTATCAACCCAACCTAAAGTTAAATCCCTCATTCAGACTGTGGGGTCTAGGGTCCATCTCTACCCCAACCAGCACTTATAAGAGAAGGGGTGGTTTTTTAACATATCAGTCTTCATCTTACTAGGAAAGATCATCTAAGTATATATCTAGTGTAGAATCATAGGAGCTAAATCAGTGTTACCATATAAGTCCTCATTTGACTAGGAAAGATCCTGTAGTGTATATCTAGTGCAGAATCATAGGAGCTAATTCAGTATAGCCAGCTTTTCATTCATATATATAATCTTTCTACTGCTTGTAATCTCTATAAATAGTGATACTCAATAACAAATGATATATGCTATTCACAACCAATATCTCTGGTTTTATTTGTTTAACATGGTATCAGCTTGATCGATTCTGGTGTCCTCTTATTTTATTCTCTAGTGGCTACTATTGAAATGCCTCCTGCTACTCCTCCCTCAGAACCATTACCTATTACTTCTCATTATCATTTACACTCTTCTGATCAACCAAATGCATCTCTTGTTAATCCAGTTCTTGATGGCAATAATACTCCTACTTAGCATCGTGCTATGACAATGGCACCCTACCCCAACCTGCTTCTACATCAACCGATCTCCCTCGCTCGATTGCTGTAATAGCATGGTGCAATCTTGGATCGTCCATTCTACCATCCCTACAATAGCCCACAGTATTCTTTGGTTCGATTCCACTAGGGATGTCTGGCTCGATTTGCACATCCTAATCTCCCAGAAGAACGCCCACGTCGTTCCATCTCCACACATAGTCAAGGTCTGGAATCAATTTTTGCCTACTACACCACACTCAAGGGATATCGTGATGAATCATACCGCAATTTCCCTACTTGTACTTGTGGCTCTATTGTCACTCTCTTTTTTTTTTGCTAAAGGGTGATTTTATTAAAGGAAAAAAAAGAAAAAATACATCCAAAGAAGAAAGAAATTCAAGCAGGCTCGCAACCACTACAGCCACTTGCAAACTCCACCTTCGGCATAGCCATCAGCAGAGTGTACAAGCAAGAGCCTAGCAGAAGCGAAAACTATGCCTACCCGAGGCATCATTTTCTAAATCATCTAATACATGACTGGGAAAAGTGGTGGAGTAGTTAGAGGCTCCCGATTTTGCTGCCTTCTTTGCCAAAAAATCTGCCACAGTGTTCGCCTCACGGAAGCAGTGGGTGATTTTCCATGTAATGGACTGAAGGAATGGGAGAGCAAACCGCCATTTTTGTAAAACAAACCAAGGGATATGCATCTTCTGCGTTGCAGCCACTACAGCTGCGGAGGCAGACTCGATCCACAAGCCCCTTGCGTTCATATTCATAGCTCTATTGTCACTCTCAATGCCATCTCTGATTCTGATTATTTAATGGATTTTTTACAAGGCTTAAACGACTCTTATACGGTTGTTGGCAGCCAAATCCTTCAATTGATCCTTTGCCAAATGTACCAAATGCCAATAATTGTTGAATCTGTTCCAGAGAAAGAGTAGGTGCCATTGGTGCACTAGGCAAACTAGAGGTGGCAGCAGAGGCAATGATGGGAGGATTACGAGCATAGGATTGACCACAATCATTGCACCTATTGTAATATGGATGGACATTCTGAAGCTCGATTTTACAAAAAGCATGGATATATTGAAGGTTAGACTCCATGCAACAACATCCAAGAGAAATTGCCCTTCCCGTGGTCAATCCCATGCTCGTAATCCTCCCATCATTGCTCCATGCAACAACATCCTAGTGCACCAATGGCACCTACTCTTTCTCTGGAACAGATTCAACAATTATTGGCATTGCTCCCTGTTGGTAACCACCATCCTCTTGCAAATCTCATAGGTAACTGTTGTTTCAATACATCTTTGGGTACATCTCCTTGGATATTAGATTATGGGACAACCGATCATATCACCTCAGAATTTGCTCTCTTTTCCCATGTCATGCCCCATTCACTGTCCTTACATATCACCCTACTCAATGGTACTCAAGCCCTAATAACTCACATTGTGTCAATTTCCCTATCTCCTTCCCTCGTTTTTGCAAATGTTCTTTATGTTCCATCTTTTCGTTTCAATCTCTTATCTATTCCTAAACTTACACTTGCAACTCAATGTCATATTAATTTTTCTCATGATTTATGTACCTTTCAGTACCCATGCTCGAAGAGGATTTTTACGATGGGTAAAAGGCATGGAGATCTCTACTTCTTGGATCGCACCACACGTTCCCTTGCTACCACCACCACCTCCAATTTTGAATTTTGGCGCTACCGCCTCGGTCACCTTGGCTCCTCCATTGCATCTTCTTTATAAAATTTGGACTCTACTATAATTTTAAAAATAATTGTTTATGTCCTATTTGTCCGTTGGCCAAACAAACTGTACTACCCTTTCTTAATAGTTCTATTTCCACACATGCTTGTTTTGAAATGATTCATCTTGATGTTTGGGGGCCTTATCTCACACCCACCTTAACTGGAGCTCGTTTTTTTAACCATTGTGGATGATTACTCTTGAGAATCTTGGCTATATTTAATGCAGTCCAAAACCGAGGTCAATATCCTCATTCAGTCTTTCTTTGGAATGGTAAACACTCAGTTTGGGGCAACAATTAAAACCCTACAGATTGACAATGGGTCTGAATTTTTTAATGAACCTACCATCACTTTTTTGATCCAACTAGGAGTTGTACACGAATCTAGCTGTGTTTCTACCTCACAGCAAAATGGGGTGGTGGAATCAAGCATTGTAATGATCCATGAATACGGAAAGTATTAGATCTGCCTGAGAGATCGGTGACATATCCCCATCAAGAATACGGCTAGTACCAGGGGGTTTGAGAGATCGGTGAAGGTATGCAAACTTTAGTCCCACATCGCCTAGGGAGAGATTTCTGAACTAATTAATAACCTCCAGCTTTCTTAACATGGCACAACGCGTTTTAAAGCCTTGAAGCCCACAGGCTAAAGAGAATAATATTATGAAATATTAATGGGGCCGGGGTGTTACAAGCATCACCACCTCCTCAATATTGCTCGCTTCCCTCTCCCATCTCTGGGTTTTTGGTTGCCTATGTTTTGCTTGTAACACTTCCATATAACATAAGTTTGATAAAAGAGCTGCTTCAGGTATTTTTCTTGGTTATCCATTTGGTCAGAAGGGGTATCAAATTTATGACCTTGCAATTGCAAAAATATGTCTCCTGAGATGTAATTTTCCATGAAAAGATTTTCCCATTTCAAACTAATTGTGGTCCTACCCTATCCGTTGTGGTGCCACTGCACCTGTTTTACCTGCTCCCGCTCTTCTGCTTGCACCTCTTGTTGATCCCCCACCAACGGTCCCCTCCTCTCCTCGTTCCCAACGAACCCATGTGCCACCCACATATTTACGAGATTATCAATGCTTCTTTACCCAATCTCAAAAGTCTTCTCCGGTTGTGTTCACAGGTACTACTCATCCCTTGGTTAATTTCCTAAAATATAATCATTTTTCATCAAACCATGTTGCTTTTCTCTCCTCCTTGTCAGATACAACAGAACCTGCTACCTTTGTTTAGGCGATGAAATCCCAACAGTGGCGCGATGCAATGCAAGCTGAAATAATAGCCTTATCTGACAATCGCACATGGTCTCTTGTCCCATTACCTAATGAAAAGAAACCTATTAGATCCAAATGAGTTTTTAAGATCAAGCATTATTCTGACAATTCCGTTGAGCGCTACGAAGCACACCTGGTAGCCAAGGGCTATAATCCAGTCGAAGGACTCGATTATCATAAAACATTTTCCCCCATGGCTAAATTTGTGACTGTACGCACCCTTCTTGCTTCGGTAGCTGTTAGGGGTTGGATATTACATCAACTGGATGTTCATAATGCTTTCTTACATGGTGATCTTACCGATGATGTTTACATGACACCACCCCCTGGATATCGTCGTAAGGGGGAGAACCTCGTTTGACATATCATGTTGTTATTTATTTTAAGTATTTGTACAAAAGATTTATACTATTGAAATTGGATAAGTTGAGTATCCTAATTCATCAAAGGGCAAAGATTCAAATTGTCTCATCCAACAATCAATTTTTGCCAGTATGCCTTATTTCTAGGTAAACTGCTTGTATACCCAGCATTTCCCCATATTATCCAATTTAGATCTTTTTGAAAACTAATTTGAGAATTGAAGATATTTTCCCAAGAAATTCCATAAAAAAAAAAAAAAAAAAGGCAAGAATGTCTTTTCTATTGCCTAGACTTATATTTGAAGAGCAGGGAGCATTTCAGAAAGGAAAGTTGATTCAGATAAACATTGGTTTGGCTTCTGAAATGGCAAATGTGATGTTCTCTGCGACCAGAGGAGGGGGAATGGGTGTCAAGATAGATTTCAAATAGCTTTTGACACCATCTCATGGGATTTTTTTAATGCATATTTTGAGGTGTTTTGGATTCTCTGAAAAGTGGGTAACTGGAGTTATCAAATATTTTCTTTGTCAAAAATTTAATATTTTATTAAATGGAGGCCCTGTATGTTCCTTTAATGTGGAAAGAGGTCTGCGACAAGGAGACCCAATGTCTCCTATCCTTTTTATCCTTACTGAGGAGGTATTGTGCAGAGGCATAAGAAGATTGATTCAGAATGGGAAAATCAAGCCTTTACAGGGGTCCAGAGGTGAGTTGATGCCAATTCATCTTTTATTTGCTGATGAAATATTTTTTTTCATGAGAGCACCCATCAAATATGTTAGAAATTTAAATGCCTTTCTGAGGAAATATCAAGATTTCTATGGCTAGGGGATTAATTTAACAAAAGCAAGCTCTTTATGGGGAAGATCAGCCATTCTCGTGTAAGAGCTATTTCAGATGCTATAGGTATCTCGGTTTGCAACTTCTCTACAAAATACCTTGGGGTTGAAATATACAAAGGCAGGGTAAAAAAGCAATTCTTGTTATCTATTGTCGATACAGTGAAAGATCGAATGGCTGGTTGGAAAGGAAAGTTGCTTTCCATGGCTGAAAGAGTCCAATTGGTTCGATCTGTGGTTCAAGGTATGCCTGTTCACAGTATGTCAATTTATTGATGGCCAAGTTCTCTTATTTCCTTGCTGGAAAAATGGATGCGAATTTTTATTTGAACGGGTGATGTGGACAATTCCAAGGCTGTGATAGTAGGCTAGGATAAAGTATGGAGACCTAGGGATGAAGGTGGTTTGGGAATTCAAAGTCTCCGAGGCATCAACAAATCCCTGCTTTGTAAACAACTGTGGAATATAAAGCATGGCAACTCTGGAATTAGCAGAATTTTTAAAGCTCAGTTTTTCGCCAATGGAACCCTTAGAGACTCCTATAGATCTTCCTCTGTATGGCTAGGTCTTTGTAAAGTATGGAATTTTGTACAAAGCAGAGAGTGCTGGATTATTGGAAATGGGAATGATGTTAGCCTTTGGCATGACAATTGGGTAGGGAGCAGATCAATCATTGAAAACTGTGGCATCAACCCTGACAGGACTAAAGGGTCTTCTTTGAAGGTGGTGGCTCTGATAAAAAATTATCAATGGGATTTTCCTACTGTTCGGTTTCCCCCCTACAAAACTGTTTTGAAGTGGCTCGAACCATTAGTCTTCCTCAGTTTGAAGTGAAGGATAGGTGCATTTGGAGCTGTACTACCTCGGGTCCTTTTTCTTCCTCGTCAGCTTTGGGAAGAGATTAGAAAGCGCAATAAAAAATATCCCTTGGTACTCCATCATCTGGAATAAATTCTTGCAACCAAGGCAGTCAAATTTTGGGTGGCATTTCATGTATTGCAGGCTGCCCACTGATGATGCAATCTCTGCTAAAGGTGTTCCAGTTGTATCTGTCTGCAACCTATGTTTCTAGCACTGTGAATTTTTTAATCATATTTTCTTGAGCCTGGAATTGTTTAATCATATTTTCTTGAGTCCAATTGGTTCAAGCATTGTGAATTTTTTAATCATAACCTATGATTTGGGAAAAATTCTCTCATTGTTTTGGTGTCTTATAGCCTGGAATTGAAGACCTAGTTGCTTTAGTTTAGTGGTCGAATCGAAAGCGCAGAATCCTAACTTTAAAGGAAGCTTGGTCTATGGGGTTCATCATTATGGCAAACAATCTATGGAGGGAAAGAAATGCTCAGCATTTTGAAGGAAGAAATCTTGGCAACGTTCGTGTTTTTGAAAGAATAAAGCAAGACTTCCAAAGAGCAAATGTAACTGTTAATGATCAAATCAAATGGCCCTTTGATCTTATATGCTATCGAACACTTGGACTGTATATGGGATCTGTTGTTTTATGGTTTTCCTTGTTGGCAACTCGGCCACGTGGCGGTGATGACGTGGCCAGTTTGGGTGACGTGGATGAAAATGATGACATGGTAGTATCCAGTGTCACCGATGAGATAACAGAGCAGCTTGGTATGCATGGAGTGGTTTAATACATCATTAATAGGTGGTGCGGGTTTCTGGGTCAAAACTGGCAAAATTGGCCTATTTATGATCGAGGGCATTTTCGGTAATGAAAATGACATTTTTGGAAGATCGGTTCTTCATGAAAAAGATAGATTGTAATTTTCCTAGTCCAGTGCATTTGATTTCGTCACATTCCGATACCGTATGAAGAAGTTACAGCATTTATTACAGTCAAGGATAGTTTCGGCATTGAAGATGATTTTTTTAAAGGAAGTGTTCTACATGTAACAATACGAAAAAAATACAATCTTTCCAACGGTTCTGATTTCATCGCATTCCGATTGCGTATGAGAAAGATACGTCATTGGAAAGGTGTAGGGGCATTTTGGTCTTTTTACATGGATGATTCAGATGATTGAGTCTTCTGAAAAGTCGTAGAGCATCCAGTTACGATTCCAACGCACTTCGTTTCATATCGATCGGATATCGTATGAAAAAGTTATAAGTGTTTCCGTAAAGTCGGTTCGAAAATCCAAACCGAAAATCCATCAGTTGCTCTCGGTGTTGGGTGGATTTTTCGGAATTTATTTTTGAAATTTGAAGGGCTTTTGTGTAATTTAAATATTTTGAAGGTCTGAGTTGCAAGGGGTCTTTAAGCACTGAAACATATGGAGGCAGGGGCTTGATTGTAATAAAGAGGAGTAAATGGAAGTGAAATGGATGGCCAAGATTCGACCACGTAGGCTTGATGCCCATCCAAAGGCTGCTGAGATTTTGGTGTGATATGGATGAGATAGATGCTTGCGCGTAGGATTTGATTGGTTAGGTCCATAATTCTTGATGCACTGGCGCTACACCTTATCAAAGTATGTTAGTGGTGTTTCGCGGGTGTATAGAAGGTATAAAAAGATTCCGATCTTAATGATCTCATGAAATCTGATTAAAGCATCATGGAAGATTCGGATCCAACGGTCGATATGCATTTCTCTTTTGTGAGTGGGAGACAAGCTCCCTTAAAATCCGGAAAAGCAACCAATCATAGATCGACAACACTTCTGACGATGTCAGCGCCTACGTCATGATGACGTCATCAAGATTCAAATCTAACGGTTTGGATCTGTTGTCCGTTGGTTTAATCGGACGGCTTGGATTATAAGATCTCTTATATGAGATCTACGGTCAGATTTCGCCCCTGTTGCGCGCGCCGCCGGTGTAGCCTACGCCACCCGTACGAAGATTCCATTTCGGGCTATGTCATTGCTCCAACTTCAAAAGGTCATATCTCCTTCATTTTAAGTCGGATTTGGGTGAACCAAGTTGCAGCTTCTTCGTTTTTTCAAGCCCTACACCATGGAAGCAAGAAAAATGAGTTTTGAGTGAAAGAAAGGCTACGGTTTTGGTAGGAGAAGCTTCCCCCTCTTTGTTGGTCCTTGAATGAACATACATTCTTGATGATAAATGTTCTTAGGCCATTAAAGGAGGTAAAAGAGGTGGTTGAAGTGTGTTAATGGTACATTAACTCAAAGCCAAGGAAGAAGAGAAGAAAGCAAGGATGTGTTTGCTTTGAAGAGCAAGAAGCCAAGGAGAGAGAAGGTGTGAGCACCAAACTTGTCAGTACAAGTTTCCAGTCATCCCAGGCAATCGGTTGTGAGATTCTCTAACCTTGGATTTTACATTACATGTATGTATGTATGTTAGGGTTAGTTGTGGATGAATGTATACATGCTAGGTTAGTTGTGGATGAACTGTAAGCATGCTAGCTAGTTGTGGATGCATATGCTAGGCAGAGCTTGACTGTAGGGCATTGATATAAGCCCAATTTAATTGTATTATTTATTGTGTGCTTAGTGGGTGCTAAGCACCGGGAGTGGGTGCTCCCGTGTAGTGGGTGCTACACATTGTATCGGCACTACGAGTGCCATCTCAGCTTCAGCTTGAGAAAATTAGGTGTGGGTGCTCCCGACTGTGGGTGCAGTCAAAAGTAGTGTATTGAGTAGGTACGAAGCCTTTACAAGCACTACTCCGGGGATGTAGGCAAATTGCCGAACCTCGTAAAAACCCTGTGTTGTGGGTGTTTGTTGTTTGCATTTGATATTGAAGTGCGTGGAATGTGGAATGTGTGTGCATACTTGGAAGTGCCTATGAGAGGCGGAGTGTGGATACGACTGTGTGCAAACAGGGACAGGTACATCAGGTTTTTCTTGGCCAGACATCGGACAAGTTTTTAGGTATCAGAATTGAACTCACTGATTCACCCCCCCTCTCAGTGACTGCCGGGTTACAACAATTGGTATCAAAGCCGATACTCAGTGATAGTTTGATCAACAACTGAGTGATCCAGAGGCAACGGCAGTGACAGTATGGCAGGTGAAGGTTATTCAGGACATGCACCAAAGTTTGATGGATCTGATTTTATCTTGTGGAAGAGGAGAATGCAGTCGTACCTAGGTTCACTAGGTTATGATGTTTGGGTATCAGTTCTGAATGGATACACAGAGCCTGAAGGAGGTCCGATTGACAGTGAAGCTAAAAAGGCTTATTGTTACAATCAGAAGGCTGTGAATGCAATATTCTCAGCATTGGATAAAAGTGTGATGGCTAAGGTAATGGATTGTGACTCAGCTAAGGATATCTGGGGAAAACTGAAGAACATTTATGAAGGAGATGAAAAGATAAGGAAAGCAAAGCTTCAGACCTTCAGAGGCCAGTTTGAAAGTCTACTAATGCAAGAAGGAGAAAATATTGACACCTATATGACCAGGGTAAATGAAGTGGTCAACTCCATTAGGGGTCTGGGAGCCAATCTAGAAGATTCAGTTGTTTGTCAAAAAATCCTGAGATCTTTGTTGCCCAAGTATGACTCCAAGGTGTCAGCTATTGAAGAGGCAAAGGACCTAGACACTATCACTCTTGATCAAGTGCATGGCACTTTCACAGCTCTTGAAATGAGATGGAAAAATGGCAAGTCCACTGACAAACAAGCTGCTTTCAAGGCAATGAAAAACTTGAAAATTAATGAGAAGAAGAAGAAGCAGTCTGTGGAGGATACTGATGAGAGTGAAGATGAGGTTACAGCTCATTTCACCACAAAGTTGAAAAGGGGAACAGGAAAATATAAAGACAAGTTGCCTTTCAAATGCTTCAACTGTGGAAGGGTTGGACATTTTGCAGTCAAGTGTCCTAACCAAGGAAAAATAGAAAGTGATGAAGATGAAAGTGAAAAGAAAATTCATTTCAAGGGAAAGAAGAAATTCTTCTCAAACAGATACAAGAAAGGCAAGGACAAGAAGAAAAGTTTGGTTTCTAAGAAATGCAGTGACACATCTGATGAAGAGTCTGAAAAATCATCTAATGATGAAGATAATGAGGCTATGTTCATGGTCTCAATAGATATGGAAGAAAACAAAGAAGATTCTTCTAATAAGGAAGATTTTACAGAAGAAGAAGAGGAAGATGAAAAATCACATCTAGAGGCTGAACTCACAGTTGCCCTTAGAGAGCTTAAAAGAGAAAGGAAGAAAGTGAAAAAGGTCACTCAAGACCTTAAGGGGCAAGAACAATTAGTTCTTGAGTTGAGAGATCAAGCCAATAAGTCAAGGAAGACCTTAGATGATCTTGAGTATCAACTCTCACAGAAGACCATTGACTGCAACACTCTTGAGTTAGAGAAAGTGGCTTTGAAAGCACAACTAGAGGAGCAATATGAGATTCTTGCACAATTTGATGGTTATGCAGATGAGCTAGCCCTATTAAAGGCTAAGGTTGAAGAATATGGGAGAACTGAGATTGAAAGAGAAGAGTTAGAAAATGAAGATGTTGAAGATGACTCTACTCCAAAAGAGCATCCTAGTAGTAAGAAGCTCAATGACATTATCAATGCTCAAAGATCGACTCACATCAAATTTGGACTTGGATTTGTTGGGGAGTCTTCTAAAAATACCAAGGCAAATGGTAAATGAACAGTACATAATCCTATCAAAGTCAATGATAGGAATGCTCAAAGAGGAAAGACACATGTTACTACTGTTGGCAATGTCAAGAGAGCAGTACAAAAAGATAAAGTGCAGACTGGTCCAACTAGAAGAGGAAATCCATCTATATTCCATAAGACTAACCATGCTAGACAACCACAGTTGGCAAGGCCAAGCAGGAGAGCAGAGAGCTATGGATACAGTCAAGGTCCTCAACAGAGGCCTAGAGCATTTGACAACTTCAGAGCTCCTTACAGATGGCAGATGGAACCTGTGATGCAGAGGCACACCTTTCAAGGTTATTGTTACAAATGCAACACTTTTGGACACAAGATCTCAGATTGCAAGTTCAACATTGGTCCAAGGAGTTATGTGGACAGAAATCCTTTTGCACCCCTTATGGAGGAAACAGTTGAATGTTATAGATGCAACAACCTTGGACATATTGCAAGGAATTGTAGAACTGTGTTTCCCCCACAAAGACAGGAGAACAGAGGTAAGCAGAGAGTTTTCAGAAACACAGAAGATGATGAGATGGAGAGACAGTTCTCAAGACAGAAGAAAGCAAAGAAATCTAAATCTGTCAAGAAAGTTTGGGTTAAGAGAGAGAGAGTAGAAGATGAAGAAGATGCAGCAGCATTTGTTATTCATAGAGCTTTTAAGGCTCAAGGAGACTCTAATCCATGGATTCTTGATAGTGGTTGCTCAAGCCACATGACAGGAGATAAGGAAAGGTTTGAACAATTACATGACTTTGAAGGTGGATCCGTGAAGTTTGGCAACAACAATGGTGCCAGAATTACAGGGAAGGGGTCCATAAGTTTGAACCATGGGAAGGTGAAATCCCTTGATGTCTTGTATGTTGAAGGACTCAAACACAATCTTCTCAGCATCAGTAAAATTTGTGACAAAGGGCATGAAGTAACTTTCACTAGTAAAGGGTGTGAGATAAGAAGATCAAGCAGTGGAAAGGTTGTAGCTACTGGACAGAGAACTTCAGGGAACTTGTACACCTTGACAGAGTTAGAGAAAGATTCTTGCATGGTCAGCATAGATGAGGAGACATGGTTGTGGCACAGAAGGCTTGGGCATATTGGTTTCAAGAACCTTGCCAAGATTTCTTCGAAGAAGGCAGTGAGAGATGTTCCTGAGTTGAAGAAGCTCTCCAATCCTATATGTGCATCTTGTCAAAAGGGAAAGCAAACCAGAATCTCCTACAAGTCTAAGGAGTATTATTCCAGTTCTCCATTGCAGTTGATTCACACAGACCTATGTGGTCCTATGAGGACACCTAGCACCTCAGGAGAGAGATACATCATGTTGTTTGTTGATGATCATTCAAGAATGGTGTGGGTGATGTTATTGAAACATAAGTCAGAGGCTTTAGAAAGATTTAAGATCTTTAAGAAGCAAGTTGAGAATCAGACAGGGAAGAAGATAAAGTGTCTGAGATCTGACAGAGGAGGTGAGTACAGTTGGGATGATTTTGAAGAATACTGCTATGAGCATGGTATCAGGAAACAAACTTCAGCTCCAAGAACACTCCAACAGAATGGTGTTGCAGAGAGAAAGAATAGAACAGTGCAAGACATGGCTAGAACAATGTTGGCAGAGAATGACATGGGTAAAAAGTTCTGGAAGGAGGCAGTTCTAACTGCAGTGTACATCTATAACAGATGTATGTTGAGACCTCATGAAAGCAAGACTCCATATGAAATCTGGTTTGGAAGAAGGGCTACAACAAGACACTTCAAGGTCTTTGGTAGCAAGTGTTATATCAAGAACACAACCCAAGATTTGGGTAAGTTTGATGATAGGGCTGATGAGGGTATATTTTTAGGTTATTCTACTTCAAGTAAGGCCTATAGATGCTACAACAACAGACTTGGAAAAATTATAGAGAGTGCTGATGTCACAGTTGATGAAAAAAGGGATATTCCTTTAGGCTCAGGAAATGAACTTCTAGAATTTGAAGATCTTGATGATGAGAATGACCTGGTTGATAGTAGACCCAAAAGCAAAAATGAGATTGATGTTGAACAGGCTGAGGTAGATTCAGATGAGCAGAGGAGACACAACAGAGTTGATCAACAGAAAACAGATGAGTTAATCATTGGTGACCCCACTGTAGGTGTTCAGACTAGAAGAATGAAGACCAACACATACTCTCTTCTTTCGAAGATTGAACCAAAAACTGTTGATGAGGCAAGCAATGATGAGAGTTGGATGAAGGCCATGAATGAAGAACTTGATCAGATAGAGAGGAATCACACTTGGGATCTAGTCCCTAGGCCAGTTGACAAGAATGTGATTGGCACTAAATGGGTTTTCAGAAATAAACTCAATGAAGATGGTCAAGTGGTGAGGAACAAAGCAAGACTTGTATGCAAAGGGTATGCTCAAGTGGAAGGCATTGATTTTGAGGAAACTTTTTCTCCAGTGGCAAGACTTGAGGCTATCAGAATGTTCTTGGCTTTGTCAGTGTACAAGGGGTTCAAGGTCTATCAGATGGATGTCAAATCAGCTTTTCTAAATGGAAACTTGGAAGAGGAGGTTTACATAGAGCAGCCTGATGGGTTTCAGCTGAGTGAGGACCCCACTCTTGTGTGCAGATTGAAGAAGGCATTGTATGGTTTGAAACAAGCTCCAAGGGCATGGTACTCCAGATTGGACTCTTACTTGTGCAAGTTGGGTTTCAAGAAAGGCTTAGTGGACAGTAATCTCTACATCAGAACTGAAGAAAGCAGTCAGCTTGTGGTGGTTGTGTATGTAGATGATATCATCTTTGGGGGTCACAAAGATGAGTTGTGCAAAGATTTTGCAATGAGGATGCAAGATGAGTTTGAAATGTCCATGTTGGGTGAACTATCATTCTTCTTGGGTTTGCAGATCAATCAAAAGAAAGAAGGTATCTTCATATCTCAGTCCAAATATGTGAGGGAGATGTTAAAGAGATTCACCATGGAGGATTGCAAGCCAGTTAGTACACCTATGATGACTGGGTGTAAGTTGAGCAAGGAAGATGACTCTCCATCAGTTGACCACACCTCGTATAGGTCAATGATTGGTAGCCTATTATATCTGACAGCTAGTAGGCCTGACATCTTACAAGCTGTGTGCATGGTAGCCAGATTTCAAGCAGGACCAAAAGAGACACATGTGGCAGCAGTGAAGAGAATTTTCAGATATCTGAAAGGGACTAGTGAGTTTGGGTTATGGTATCCGAAAGTCAAGAGCTTTAGTTTGTCAGCTTTTTCAGATGCAGATTGGGCCGGATGTGTAGATGACAGGAAGAGCACCAGTGGTGGTGCATTCTATTTGGGGAGCAGCTTGGTGGCATGGCATAGTAAGAAGCAAGAGTCAGTCTCTCTTTCAACTGCAGAGGCAGAATACATTGCAGCTACATCTTGTTGTACACAAGTGTTGTGGATGAAGCAGATGTTGAAGGATTTGAGTGTGGAGGTTGAGCAGGCAGTGCCACTATATTGTGACAATACTAGTGCTATCAATATCTCCAAGAACCCGGTGATGCATTCTAGAACGAAGCACATTGCTATCCGGTATCATTTCTTAAGAGACAAGGTGATGGAAGGTGAAGTAAGGATGGAGTTTGTTCCCACAGCAGAGCAGGTGGCTGATATCTTCACTAAACCGCTTCCCAAAGATCAGTTTGAGTTCCTCAGACAGAAGCTGGGAGTGGTGGTTCTTCCAAAGCACTAGTAGCATTGGGAGAGGGGGAGCAAGTTGCTTGATGTTGCTACCCCCATATTGGACTCAGGGGGAGTCCATTGGTTCCACCCTTTGTACTTGTTGTCAAAGGGGGAGAGAGTTACTCATCGGAGCTTTAGAGTGTATTAGTGATGAGGTGGTTGCCAACAACTCCAAAGGGGGAGATTTTTGTTTTATGGTTGTCCTTGTTGGCAACTCAGCCATGTGGCGGTGATGACATGGCATTTGGGTGATGTGGATGAAAATGATGATATGGCAGTGTCCAGTGTCACCGATGAGATAACAGAGCAGCTTGGTATGCATGGAGTGGTTTAATACATCATTAATAGGTGATGCCGGTTTCTGGGTCAAAACTGGCAAAATTGGCCTATTTACAATCGAGGGCATTTTCGGCAGTGAAAATGAAATTTTTGGAAGATCAGTTCTTCATGAAAAAGATAGATTGTAATTTACCTAGTCCAGTGCATTTGATTTTGTCACATTCCGATACCGTATGAAGAAGTTACGGCATTTGTGGTAGTCGAGGGTAGTTTCGGTATTGAAGATGAATTTTTTAAAGGAAGTGTTCTACATGTAACAATACGACAAAAATACAATCTTTCCAACGGTTCTGATTTCATCGCATTCTGATTCCGTATGAGAAAGATACGTCATTAGAAATGTGTAGGGGCATTTTGGTATTTTTACATGGATGATTCAGATGATTGAGTCTTCTGAAAATTCGTAGAGCATCCAGTTACAAGTCCAACGCACTTCATTTCATCTCGATCGGATATCGTATGAAAAAGTTATAAGTGTTTCCGTAAAGTCGGTTCGAAAATCCAAACCAAAAATCCATCAGTTGCTCTTAGTGTTGGGTGGATTTTTCGGAATTTATTTTTGAAATTTGAAGGGTTTTTGTGTAATTTAAAGATTTTGAAGGTCTGAGTTATAAGGGGTCTTTAAGCATTGAAACATATGGAGGTAGGGGCTTGATTGTAATAAAGAGGAGTAAAGGGAAGTGAAATGGATGGTCAAGATTCGACCACGTAGGCTTGATGCCCATCCAAAGGCTGCTGAGATTTTGGGCTGATATGGACGAGATAGATGCTTGTGCGTAGGATTTGATTGGTTAGATGCATAATTCTTGACGCACTGGCGCTACACCTTATCAAGGTATGTTATTGTGTTTCGCGCGTGTATAGAAGGTATAAAAAAGATTTCGATCTTAATGATCTCATGAAATCTGATTAAATCCATCATGCAAGATTCAGATCCAATGGTCGATATGCATTTCTCTTTTGTGAGTGGGAGACAAGCTCCCTTAAATCCGGAAAAGTAACCAATTATAAATCGACAACACTTCTGAAGATGTCAGTTCCTACGTCATGATGACGTCATCGAAATTCAAATTTAATGGTTTGGATCTATTGTCCGTTGGTTTAATCCGATGGCTTAGATTACAAGATCTTTTATATGAGATCTATGGTCAGATTTCGCCCCTGTTACGCGTGCCGCCGGTGTAGCCTACGCCACCCCTACGAAGATTCCATTTTAGGCTATCTCATTGCTCCAACTTCAAATGGTCATATCTCCCTCATTTTAACTCGGATTTGGGTGAACCAAGTTGCAGCTTCTTCATTTTTTCAAGCCCTACACCATGAAAGCAAGAAAAATGGGTTTTGAGTGAAATAAGGCTATGGTTTTGGTAGGAGAATTTTCCCCCTCTTTGTTGGTCCTTAAATGAATATACATTCTTGATGATAAATGTTCTTAGGCCATTAAAGGAGTTAAAAGAGTTGGTTGAAGTGTGTTAATGGTACATTAACTCAAAGCCAAGGAAGAAGAGAAGAAAGCAAGGATGTGTTTGCTTTGAAGAGCAAGAAGCCAGGGAGAGAGAAGGTGTGAGCACCAAACTTGTCAGTACAAGTTTTCAGTCATCCCAAGCAATCGGTTGTGAGATTCTCTAACCTTTTATTTTACATTATATGTATGTATGTATGTTAGGGTTAGTTGTGGATGAATGTATACATGTTTGGTTAGTTATTGATGAACTGTAAACATGCTAGCTAGTTGTGGATGCATATGCTAGGCAGTGCTTGACTGTAGGGTATTGATATAAGCCCAATTTAATTATATTATTTATTGTGTGCTTAGCACCGGGAGTGGGTGCTCCCGTGTAGTGGGTGCTACACATTGTATCGGCACTATGAGTGCCATCTCAGCTTCGGCTTAAGAAAATTGGGTGTGGGTGCTCCCGACTATCGGTGCAGTCAAAAATAGTGTATTAAGTAGGTACGAAGCCTTTATAGGCACTACTCTGGGGATGTAGGCAAATTTCTGAACCTCGTAAAAACCCTATGCTGTGGGTGCTTGTTGTTTGCATTTTATATTGAAGTGCGTGGAATGTGGAATGGGTGTGCATACTTGGCTATGAGAGGCTGAGTGTGCATACGACTGTGTGCAAACAGGGACAAGTATATCAGGTTTTTCTTGGCCAGACATCAGACAGGTTTTTGGGGATCGGAATTGGACTCACTGATTCACCCCCCTCTCAGTGACTACCGGGATACAACACAATGACATTTCAAAATCCATGAGCTTCCTTTTGGGCCATAAGGCCCTTTGTGCCTACTCTAAACTCTTACCTCGCCTAAAATGTGCATTCTTTCCTGAGTCTTGGGGTACTACCTGGTACTGGGCATCCCTTAATAACTTGTTTTTAACATGTGTGCCTATGGCTATGTAGGTATCAAATGTTTGTAAATGTTGGTAGTAAAGGAAATAATAGTAAGGCTTAGAGAGATTCTCAATCAACAGCTCCACTTGCTCCACCTTAGTAGGACAATCTACCATTTTAGCAGACTTGTCATGAAACCTCATCAGAAATGCAGTGAAACCTTCCTTCGGTTGTTGCCTAAGGGTCTCCAACTTGCGTTGCTTGACATCAATATCTACATTGTACGAGTACTACTTGGTAAAGGCTCACACAACTATCCTCTAATTCTGAGTCTATGCAGATTCCAATTGTGTTAACCACCTCAAGGTCGGCCCCGACAAAGTCAACATAAATACTTGCCCCATCTTCTCATCTGTATGTTACCCTGATTTGGAGATACTGACAAAAATCTTTAAATGTGCCTGGGGGTCCCCTGATCAATCAAACCGATCAATCTGCCATTTAAATTTCTCGAGAACCCATGCCGTAGAGAATAAACTATTCTCATTAGGATCCATGGCCTACCCCTCCTAGCTCTTACTCTGGATCATGCCTTCTAATTTTTCCAACTTCTCTCTCATCTTCTTTTCCCTATCCATTTCCAAAAGCTCACTTTGCATATAGGCGACAAAATCTTCCTCTTCCTCATCAGTAACAATCCTAGGTGGAGCCTTAGGCACCGTGGAGGTTCCTTTTGGTCTAGCTACCCCAGGTCGTTCTGGCTTTCCTGAAATAGGAACCACCCTTGCCAAGTTTATTGCAATATTCTCATTCTGATTGGGGATGGGATCAGCCCTAGACGGGTTCCTAATCTCTTACAAAAGTTGTGCCAAGTTCTTTTTAAATTCAATCATATCAAATTGCATAGCTTCCAAGGGATGTGCCCATGCTTGCTCCAGTTCATCAACACTAACTGGATCTCTAGCAAAAGCTTCCATCCTGATTGGACTCTGACTTACTGATGAAGGACTATCTGACCGGGGTGATACTGAACTTAGATGGGTCAACCAACTACCTTGACGAGTCCACATGAACGACGGAGGATCTAGTGGTCTTGGAATCGTGCATGATCCCCAAAGAAGGTTTTGGCTTCATAATTTTCTATTATTTTCTAATTTTTTTTGCAAGCATTTCATATAAGGTTAGTATAAACATGGCCGATCTTAGCAAAAAGTGGTCTTATGAGGTATCCTACGTCGTTGGATTTCGCTCTCCGTTATTTATCCCACTTGATGATTCTTTCCCCTTTGCCCACTCGTGAAATGCACTTCTTTGATGATTCAGTACCCCATACAATTTGATGGGAATCACCCCAGAATCATACATACTGAACCATCAAGGTGTCATATCCTATTTTCGGGAAAGAATCCTTAACCGACAACCCACTCGAGAGAGAGAGCATATCCTCACCAACTCAAATACTATAGACACCCAATTTTGTCACCCTCCTCCGGCTATAATGAATTATGGATGATGGACATAACCCCTTGCTTTTGATTAATAGAGGTGACGATTGATTATGGTAACCCCACCTATGAACATTTCATACCCACCCAAAAACCCTGGAAATCCTATGTAGGAGGGAAGAGGTCCCAATTGGTGACTTTTCATACATGGAAGAATCCGGTCAGGATGACCATAAGGATGGATAGTACTCAGAATTATGATTCCAACAATATATGGTACGTCAAAATCGGATTGTCGGATCTCCTTCAATCACTCCTGGAATTTTACACCTTGTTGCGCACATCGTGGCTAGCCAACCAGCTTTGCACGCATGCCTTGCAGGCTGGCCAACCAGCCAAACCCACACGTGCACCACGCACCTGCAACACCTGTTGCACAGCCCCACATGCCAGCCCAATGCCCCTGCGTGCTACCCCTGCATGCCTCCGCATGCTAGAACTGCACCCCTGCCTACCAGCCTCGTGCTCCTACCTGCCAGCCCCGCACACCTGTGCCTGCCTGCCCCATGCCCCTGCCTACTAGCCCCAAGTCCCTTCCTGCTAGCCCTACATGCCCCTTCCTACCATCCCTGCACCCCTGGCTACCAAGTTCCCCTGCCTGCCAACCCTGCGCATCCACTCCTACTAGCCCCTCGCCCTTGCCTGCCAGCCCCGTGCGTGCCCAGCCTGTCCTTTGCACCCATGCTAGCTCCATACGCCATGTGCCATGCACCCCTGCCAACCCCCCCGCACATGCCCAGCCTATCCTATGCACCCATGCATGCTCGTACACCCCTTCCTAGCCTTGTGTGCTACCATTAATGGCTGGAATTTATGTTCCACTAACTCGATCAGTGAAGAGATTTCTCTTCACCCACTTGTGCACCTGACACTATCACGCTAGCATACCCTACTCCGCAACCTCCCATTGGCCTAAAAAGGAATCATTTTATCTTGTTGGCCCAAAAAAACTTACTTTTTTCCTATTAGTCCAAGAAAATCATCATCCACCCCATTGGTCCAAATTTTCATATTTTCATCCCATTGACTTAAAAATACCACTTTTTACCCCATTGGCTATGGGAATTCCCTTTCCCTCCCTATTGGTTCATGAATCCTATAAATACCCCCCCTCCCTTTGGTTTTTCACAACACAACACCCAAGCCTCCAAGTGAGCATCCTTTATAGAGAAGCTCTGCCCTTCTCCTCCCCTTCCCCCCTTGAGGTTTTTCAAGTCTTCGGAGAGGTCTTCATAAGATCTTCGAAGTGTTCTTCGGGCCTTCGAAACTCTTCAATCCTTTATCTTCTTTGAGTGATATTTTGCGGAGGAAAAATTTTCCCTTAGTCTCCCATACCTTCTTGAGGTTCTTCCAGTCTTCGGAGAGATCTTCATAAGACCCGAAGAACACTTCGGATCTTTGAAGTGTTCTTTGGGCCTTGAGAAGAATTTGAAGTGTTCTTCGGGCCTTGGAAGTTTCTCAATCCCTAGGATGAGCCTATCCCCAAGGGAAGATCTGTCGGAGTGCCGCCTCAGCCAAAATTCAGAAATAGCCGATCCTCAGGAAAATCTCTACCAAATCAATACCTCATCCAAAACCCGAAAGTAGCCCATCCATAGTGGAAGCTCTATCAAATCAAAGCCACAGTAATAACCCGAAAGTAACCATTGCTAGCCATAGCTCTGCCCAAATATCACCACAATCAATATCTCTCAAAAAAGGAAGTTAGAGGTCAAAACCATCTTCCCCTGAGCCAGGAGAATCCAAAAAATAGCTTGGGCCAGCACTAATTGGGGTCACACCCTTCTTAACCTGAAACAAAATTCAAGTGCAGGTCTAATTTCTTGCCCAAATAACCATAATGTAGACTTTATATTGACCTTGCTTTAGTGTATATAATCATTTAAATTCAGTCAATGTACATATGTGTGATAACTTAGCCATGCATGCGGAATAGAAATAATTATGAAAAATGTTTGTTCTTAAGCATCTAGAAGGAAGACCGGTTGAATCGGGCAAATTGGGTGTCTAACACCTTCCCAACTCTATAACATGAGATGTACCCTAAATCTCTAGACCATACCAACTTTCAGGCCCTTTTCTCAGGAATCAGGCCCACCCTCGGGTCCTAGGCCCATAATCATAGGTGGCAACTCCAACCCTTGCTACATGATCCTAATCCCCCGTATTGGTCCATCATCAAACCCCTGGCTAAATGACAAACTTTACACTCTTGTGAACTAGGCCTTCATGTATCTCTGAGCGGGGGTACGGTGGTGCAGGGCCCACGGTTAAGCACACATGACACACCCCTCCCCAAGAAAGAGAAAGAGAGGGGATAGGACCTGACTGGAAATAAAAAGTCTCCTCCTTCCCCACCAAAAAGGAAAGAGGTCACTTTTCTTCGGCCGCTACCCTCACAGTGGTGACTCCACTGGGGACATGTCAAGCTTCTGACACTAGATGCTACCATTAAATGTAAGAACATTTTCCACCACATCTATTTGAAAAAATGTTTGGCTAACCCCATGTTTGTAATTGTATTTGCTAATCGCATCATACATTGTGCTTGAAGTAAAATTATTTGGCGAGGGACTCCCTGTCATGCTTACACCCTCGGGGAGGTCAGTGCATGTTATGGAGAGTACTCTAAGAGCAAATGGTAGTCGCTTCCCGTACAAGGGTGTGGGGTATTGTTAAATGGTGAGGATGTTCGTAATTATGCTAGCACCCTCAGGGAGATCCATGCATTTTATGACATTCTGAGATCGAATAATGATATTCCTACATTACATTTTTGCACACAATCACTCATGGTTCCACCACCCTATGGCCAGCAACTTAACCTCGTGTGTAGTCACGAGTAATAGGCAAGGAAGTCACCCCCTTGATCTCGTACCTATAGGTATATCAAAAGGATCACGTACCTTGCGTATATAGATCTTGTCAAGGAAGCCTTGTCAGTCTTATTGCATCCACTGCATGCTCGCATCATCTAGGAAATAGATAAAGAATGTTAGGAACGCCAAAAGCTGATATGTAAAATTTATTTATAGTCTTGAAAAGAATTTTTCTATACATTCTAATCATGAAGAAATGCTCTCTTAAGTGGGTTTTAGATAAAAGGTGTCCTTCCTCCTTAGAAATAAAATATGGATGATTTGGCATACGTGATCTGGACTGATTTCTGTCAAAGTCCCATAAAATGCCAAATTATCTAAAAGACCCAAGGAAATTAGGAGGAAGGTCACCTAGTGGGATTATATTAAGGAAAGCATGACTTTATTGGCAAAGAATGTCTTAATAGGGATATTCTGGTCAAGCCATTTGTGTGAATTTCCCACTTATGACATTGAGTAGATAAGGGGCATCGACCCTACCCACTCCCTATCATTAAGTGGACCAACTTTGGATGGATCATTGGTTGTTAATCTAGTGGATGAATGAACAAAGGGTTGGGAATACAAGAATCTTAAAATAAGTCACATTTGATTTAGGCATAATTCCACACCTCAAGTATTCTCTGCAGTCCATTTGGAAACATTAGGGTAACCGATTAACTTGTTTAAGTCTAGTGTCACCTCCATCATCTATCTGAGATTGTCTACTACCAAGTGATTACGACCCAGTTCACATGGAACCACACAACCCTGAAGCACCCGAGCAAGCTTGGGTCCACCTCATGGGGACCTTGTAGATAGAGATGGCCAAGGTCAAGAGTGGTTTAGCTCAGATATTGCACATGCTTCGAAACCCTCCAATGGCTAAACCAGCACCAGCTACAAGGGAGTTGGATCAGAACGGACCTACAAGTCATTGAGGGAATTCTTCCCTAGTTGACTCAGGGGAACCAGAGCAAGTCAGGCCAACCAGTCAGAGAGGCGCTTCACCTACCCGTCCAAATGGTCAATGGAGAACCTATTCTAGGGTCCCTCCTCCCAGGGTAGTGATTGAAGATGAGGAAGAGGAGTTTGCAGCACATGTCCGAGTGGAATCTCCAGGGACAGAGGTGGTAAGAAGGGTTAGAGAATAATTAGAAAAGCTAGAAAATCTGATCCGAATAGGAAAGAGTTCGGAAAGTCAAGTGGCGGAGTCTGATGAAATGAGTTTCTTCTCTAGGGAAAGAATTCCCAAGAAATTCAAGAGGCAAATTGACAGGTTTGATTAGTCAGGGGACTCCAAGGCTCATCTCAAAGTCTTTCTCAGCATCGCCAAGTTATGACAGCTTACTGACAACCAGATGGGATAATCCTTCATGTTAACCCTATCAGAGCTTACACTAAGTAGCTCACAAAGTTGGAGTCAGCCTAAACCCAGAATTGGACAATAGTGGTGAAAGCCTTCACCAAGCAATACTCATGCAACACTGAAGTGGATGTGAAGCGTCAGGAGCTTGAGACGTTAAGACAGCAGTCAGGAGAAGGATTCACCACCTTCTTAATGAGGTTAGGGATAAGGCTGCCAAGATGGCAATCTGGCCTTCGGAGGCAAAGCAAGTAGAAACGTTGATTGAAAACTTGTCTAAGCCTTTACTACCAACATCTACAAACTTTTGATGCCTTGATAGCCACTAGCACATGTCTGGTGAACCGAATCCTAAGAGATGCCTAATATCAAGGATCCTCCCAAGATGTAGGAAAGAACACTAGAGTTGGGTGTGGAAAGAGTCTCAAAACCAATGTGGTAGATGCAATCCAATAATAAGTCTCACCTATCACCTCTTCGTCACCATTTGTGATACAAGTAGATTCACCTATTCAAAAGGCTCCTCACCCGAGGAGAGAGTTCACTGATTTAGGAATGCCCGTGGCAGCAGTGTATAAGAAGTTAAAGAAACAAGGATTGATAGCGATCGTGGCTCCAAGAGTAATCAGTAATCCTCTCCAGTTTGGTACAGAGACCATGAGCATTGTGCTTGCCATACTCAAAAGGGTCACACCACAGAAAGGTGCCTAGGTCTTCTACATGTGATCTAGGATTTGGTAGACAATGGAACTATTGAAGTCAAGGTTAAGCAATCTCCTAATGTCAATACCAACCCACTCCCAGACCATGGAACCATCAACATCTTGGCAATAATGAGTGATTGGAAAACTTGGGATCCTAAATTCTTTGATCCAACCCATTTTATTAGAGATTCTCAGAAGTACGATGAGGAGAGGCATGATGGGTGGAGAAAGAAGTTCTGGCTTGTGTAGAAATTATCCCTTCCTCCAGAGATAGTAAGTCACATCAATGGTTTCATGAAGGATGCTTGTAAAAAAGTGTGTGACTCCTTCCGAAGGATTGTTCACATGTATCAGTTAGATAAGCACTTTTCTCATCCCGTGTTCTATGTTCATGTAAACAACCCATGCTTAATAGGAAAGTCATGAGTCAAAGGACCAAGGCCATGGAGGCTCCCAAAAGAGAAGAGTCATTAGAAGAAGAATTAGAAGATCAAACATCCGCTATCCCTCCTTCATCATCAATAGGAGGATTCACCATACTATACCTTCAACCTCCCCCATACTACCAACTTCCACCATACCATCAGCCTCTGGCTCCACCATACCAACAACCTCCACCGTACCATCAACCTCCACTATATCACCCTCCTTCCCCACACCATCAAGGATAAGGAACCCCATCATCATCTTACCACTCCCAATCTTCATATCCCACCTCATCATCTTACCACCCTCAATCCTCATATCCCACCTCATCCTCATACCATCCTGCTTCATATCCCTCATCACCTTCGTATCAGACCCATTCCCAAAGATCGGTGGATAATCCAAAGGAAGGATAGATTGGCAGATATGGGTGGAAAGACATGGTCACATTACTAGATTCACCAAAGATGACTTCATCAACAGATTCAGTGAATGCTTTAGGAAAGGATCAAAATAGTGATCCTACTTCTCTAATTCAGCCCACTGTGCCTTAGGAAGACAATCCAGAGACAGTTAAAGGAGTCACAGATGATCTCCTCAGAGCAGTAATAGCATTGGCAAAAGGAGAACAAGTCAAAGAGCACACCTCCCTGATCCATATAGGGAGTGACACAGAGGATGATGAGTCTAACGACGATGACGATGAGGGTGAGAATGAGGATTCAAATGATGGGATGACTCTGATACTCAAAGTGATGATGAATACCCGGACTGGGATGACTATCAAGGACCTTGGGACAATAATGAAGATGATGAATCAAGGTACTATTCACTAAAGTTCTGGAAGGATATTTTATATATGCAATTGGCGATGATGAACCGATGGTTGATCCCATGGATGCTATTTAGTCGGCACTCACAATTCACATGGAAGGGAAAAATCTAGTATCAGATTCAGAAGATAGTGAAGGGTATGATATCACTTTTGAAGGAAACAAACCCTATAGCAGAACACATCGGTTATGTCTATAATCGTTTAGTTGACATCAAACTCGAGGCTGATGAAATTTATCAAATGTTAGGTGAAGTAGCCATCAGTGAATGCTACTATAGTGAGCAGTAATCCCAGAAAAAGCAAGGGGCATGCCACACTTGTAGAAATGACAGATACAACAGTTGCATGGCTTTCTAACACAGTCAAGAAAGTACGACCTAGGGCTCTGGATATTTGTGGAGTACCTTGACTTCACACCCCAAGTAGGGAAGGAGAGTCCGAAGAGGAAGATGATCCTATGGTAGGGATAATTATTATAACAAATAGTGATGATGAGGATTCCTATCCCACGGAGATCATTGTGAAGAAATCGATCAATGTGATAGAGACTCGAAGTGGACGAGACTATAAGCCCAAGGCCCTAGCAGTAGAATAGTCAAGGAGTAATGAGGCTAAAACCAGTGCTTGAAGAAAGAATCAGAGAATCCGGTCTTGGCTCAGCTCAAGATGGCCTAAGCTAATATCTTAATTTGAGGATTATTGATGGCCTCCCCCACACACCGTGAAGCAGTCTTCAATACCCTCACCAATGTGTATAATTACCGATCAAGATAGACCCAGTGCATCTCTCACACATAGTAAGGGCAACTTATGCGGTATAGTCATTGATGTTCTCAGACTCTGAACTCCCCAAAGGAGCTTAGCACAATAGGGCTCTATACATTATAGTAGAATGTCTTGACAAAATAGTTCCCCAAGCTCCGCTTTGAACGTTCTACCCTTCTGATAGGAAAAGAGTATTGACATCAACCTAGAAGAAATGAGGCCATTAAATCAAACCATACGGGCATATGACAACACCAAGAGGAAAATCCTTGGCATCCTCAATATACTAGTGAAGTTTGATATTGATTTTTAGATCATTGATATACCAAGATCCTTCAACATGCTCTTGTGAAGGCCTTGGTTACATTATACGAAGGCAGTATCCTCTAGTCTCCGTCAGAAACTGAAATTCATTCATGAATGAAAGGTGATTACAGTAGCCGGAGATCCCGAAGTGGTTAACACCTTATCCAACATTGAAAATGGAGAAGAACAAGACCAAGAAGTCCAACTTAGTGGTTTTGAAATAGAGTAAACTTGTGCAACTTTCACCAAAGAAACACTAGAAGAAAAGATTTTAGCCGACTTTGAAGCCATCTGAAGCCTCCGGTGAACCAAATGATGAAAAGCATGCAATACTTTCCTGGGATGGGATTAAGAAAGTATCATCAGGGGGTTTCAAGACTACCTACTCTGGTGGTTAGCAAGGGAAGAAGCGATCTAGGGTACACTCCTCAAATCCTTGAACCAAAGAGCAAGAATGGCAGCAAAGGGCAGAAGGTACGAAGGATGACCAAGAAAAAATCCGCCTCTTACTACCCCACTCTCAACAGGTACTTCGTAAGGGAAGGAGAAGATTTTCTCTTTTGTAAAAATTTTGAACCATGGTTTGATGAAACCGTTGCAAAAATGTAACCAAGATTTGAACTATTCTTTCAAGATTTGTTTGACTGGGTAACTCATAAGGTAGAACAACAACTAATGCTAACCAAAGAAAGTGTTCAAGATAGCTGTATCACTAGGATAGCAGAAATTACACTAATTGAGAATGGCTCTTCTTCCAGCAACCCTACAGCGTTGATCCGATCAAGGGAGGCACCAAGTCCTTGAGTCCTCCTGAAAAGAGAACGAGAAAAGAAGATAAGACTCATCTGGAGTTTACAGCTTCCCACTAATTTGAAGAGCCACATTTTTTCCCTCCTACAAGAGCCAAGAGCCCAACAGCTACATGAGCTCAAGCCTCAACCCTTTCAAGGAAGAAGTATATATGCGAAGCAAAGAAGAGCCCAAAGAATGTTGGTCTGCATGTACTATGCCCGAATCAACTGTAATGGAAAGGTCTATGAAGGTGGTCAAAAATGTGACCAAGGCACCAGAATGGCCTCCCTCAATAGGCTTGAAAATTTGGACTTTATAGAAAGAGGATTAACCAGCCTTCACCAATTCTCACCCCTTAAGAAGTTTGACTTTAGGGAATATGATTTAGATCAGCTCATTTTTGTAAAGAAGCAAGCAACTGATGCTGGCACCAATGAAGAGATAGTGATAAATTTTCTAGAAGGAGAAGAAAATCCTTTGCTGTATTTACTCATCCATCAAGCCATTGACCCACTCCTGAACAGGATAAGCATTGGAGAAGACTTTAAGTTTACTCATGCTACTAAGTCAACCATCCTAAATACCAACGATAAAAGCATCAAATCGATCATCGAGTCTATAGTCGAGTCAATTGTTGAGTCTTCTATTTATGATTATGAGTTGGCCTTCCCTCTTGAGAAAATTCTAGAGTCCATATATGCTGAGTCTATCACTCCTTTTTTCATAAATGAAATTTTTGATTCCGAATATAACTTGCCTCCTATTTCTGATGATGATCTTAATAAATATCAAGAGTTAATAAAGCAATGCAAACCAAGGAAAACTCAACCCATCCATGAGGATACTCAGGTTATTAACCTAGGAACTGACCAATGCCTTCAAGAAGTAAAAATTTGCACTACCCTTGATGACAAAGAAGCAGAATAGATGATTAGTATTCTGAAGGAATTCTCTGAGGTCTTTGCTTGGTCTTATGAGGATATGCCTGGTATAGACCCCAATATTATACAACACCATTTGCCAAACTACCCTGGGGCAAAGCTAATTAAGCAGAAGCTTAGAAGGATACGTCCAGAATGGAGTTAAAAGATTAGAGAAGAAGTTGTAAAGCAATAAAATACAGGGTTCCTACAAGTGGTAAAGTACCCCCAATGGTTGGCCAATATTGTACCAATGCCAAAGCAAGATGGCAAGGTATGAATGTGTGTAGACTTCCGAGATCTTAAGAAAGTAAGCCCTAAAGATGACTTCCCATTACCTCACATTGATGTATTGGTGGACAACACAACGGGGCATATCTTGTTATCATTTATGGATGGATTCTCGGGATACAACCAAGTGAGCATGCACCCAGAGGATCATGAGAAGAAAGCGTCCACCACTCCATAGGGAACCTATTGTTACAAGGTGATGCCTTTTGGACTGAAGAATGCCGAGGCAACTTACTAAAGAGCAGCTACTACCATATTGAATGACATAATGAACAAGGATGTGGAAGTCTATGTAGACGACATGATAGTAAAGCCAAAGGATCAGCAAGGGCATATTCCCACACTAAGGCGATTCTTTGAAAGAATTAAGAAGTATCCGCTGAAGTTGAATCCTCAAAAGTGCGTATTCAGAGCACGACAGGAAAGTTGTTAGGATTCTTTGTAAGTGAAAGGGGCATCGAAGTTGACCCTATCAAGATCAAAGCAATCCAAGAAAATGCCCATACCTCTCACGAAGAAGCATATACAAGGATTTCTAGGTCACATCTAGTATATCTGTAGGTTTATAGCTCAGCTGACTATGATCTATGAACCAATCTTCAAGTTGTTGAAGAAGGATCAGCCCACAGAATGGAATGACCAATGCCAACAAGCTTTTGATAAGATCAATTTTTTTTGCCCGAACTATGCTAGACTTGATTCCTCTCAAGGGATACATAGGCAACTTGACATGTGCAAGTGCAACCTCAACCATTTAAAGGCAATAAATTGGTTCCTAGATTAATAACCAAAGTATCTAAAAGATCATCATAGTTTGTGTCTCCCAAAAATAGCCATTTGGCATACAAGACCGTTAGGTATCTGTAATTCACCTATGGTCCTCCAAATTCTTATCCAGAGTTCCATCCCCCAATAGTCTCCACCTAGCACCGGTATGTCAAGGCCATTTCATTGCCCACCCTTGACTGGTCAAAAAATATATAAAAAGAGTTTGATGCGACAGTGGTAAAGGCTTGGTTGTGTCAATAGTTAATGAGTGATGCTTGACAAATCACCACATCTCCTTTTGTTTGTGATGGCTGCAGGAAAAGTCATGGGCTTGCTGGATGAGACATTGAGAAAATGGACCTTGGACATAAATATGAGGGCACCAAGACTACTGGAACCTATAAATATGTCAATGCTTGGTCGGATCGGGTGTGTAAAATTACATCACCATCTACTTCGGCAAGTGCCTCAACATTAGGATACCAATCATCATGTATTTCGGTTTGGATTAGTTGAGATTTTCCCAACTCTCGAAGAATTCTGAGTATGTATGCTATCTTCACCCAAGGGTAGGTTAAACCAACCATCTTTGAAGAAAGATTACTCAGAGGAAATTCAGGATTTCTTCAGATGGAAAGAGGAGGAAGTAAAGCAATTCACTAGATGTGGGAAGATTAACATTCTGAAGATGGCCAAGATCTTTGCTCAATATCTATCATGGGGAGAAATCCATCAACAAAGATCATAGGATGCTTATCCACTTTGCACGATAGCTCACTATGTTCTCCAAATTCTTAGACGTGGTGCACCACTTGTTCTAATAGAGGTGGTAAAGCAATTAAAGAAAGGGGGAGATATCATTCCTACGGTCCTTGCAGAGATATTCAAAGGACTTTACGACATGAGTCATAGCCATAGATTTGGACTTGATCATTATCATGGAAGTTTCGTTATTTTCCAACTTGGGCTACTTGAGAAACTGAAGTTGATCAGGCCATTAAATGGAGGTCAACTCGGAGCTCTTTGCTACCAGGATAAGAGGAAAGTCCCAGAACTCAAGCTTATCATTGATTGGGAGAAGTATCTATAAGAAAGAACTGCATGGGATATTACATAGAGGAGCCATGGTGGCTGCATGAAGATTTTCTAATGAAGACCCCCAAACACAACTATATCAGGTTGATGGGATTGACTCACACATCTTTTTACATACCCACTTATATCAGCTGGCAGTATGGACTGAAGGTGGGGGACCCAGAGGAATTAGTGAATTTCTATCCAACCCAAGAGTTGTCTCCGCATATTGTTACATACCTAGCCTATTTATGGTAGGAGAGTTATTTTCATGTAATTCACTTGGTAGTAAAGTGATGTGATATTTGGTTTTTCGTGTTATCTCGATTATTCTAATGAAGACTTGAATCATGGAATTAATTGTGCTTAAAAATTCAAAATTGGCTTTATAACACCAATAGACCATCATTTATAAAAGGCCAAATTTGGTAATACAAAGGAATAAACATAGGGAGGGAAAAAAATATATGCATGTGTTTGTGCTTGCAGGAACTACAAGAATAGATCTCTAAGAGTCGAAGTCCTCATCTGAACCATACTTGGAGTAGCCCTGATGAAATGTCAAAGAGCTCATAGGTGCCAATCCCGAATTCGCCAGCCTCCGGGTTAGATCTTGAATCTATTCGTGCTGTTGGGCATTCTCCTGTTGGTAGAAGTTGACTTGGCTCTCTAAGGCAACAATGTTTCCTTCATGAGGAGTATAAAAGATGATCAAGAAAAAATGTAATAAATGAATAAGGACAAAAAAAAAAGGACAAGAAAAAAGAGGAAAAGGAGAGGATACCTTATTAACCACCGCTTCACACAAGCTCTGATGCATCCTCCTGATCTTGGTATAGACCTCCGGAGATACCTGAGAAAGAGCATGTCAGCCAAGGGAGGTCAAAAGATAATTGAGGGATGATCAGATACTCACATAGTCATATGGAATAGGCAGCCCAAGAAAAGCATCTACATTTGTTCTCTGCCCCAAAAGATGAGGGATGCTAGGATTGGCTGTGTTGGGATATGGCCAACCTTAGAAGCCATAGAAGGGGATGGTGGCTATCTTGAGGGACCCACCCGCAGTAGTTAAAGGTCTAGCTTGGGATGGACCAGTAGCACTAATATGTGATTGAATAGTAGAAGGGTCTACACACCGTGTTCTCCCCTAAAAGAACATCGATCAAGGACAAACAAAAAGAAATTAAAGCATGAAGGTGGTGTGCATGCCATCTCTTCCTCAAGGAAGGTCTTGTAATCCCTATCCTAGTCTAGGAATGAATCATCTCATATTCTGTTTGCTAGTCTCTCAATCTGATCCTTAGGAATACACTCCGAGTAATGCATGGTTGGTGGCGGAAGACAGGGAGAGAAGCATGTATCAGAATCAGACCATTGGGGTATAACTCTCTCTCCTAGATACCAAGCATGGCCCCATAAACCCCTGAATAGGACTCGGTTCTCTAATAAGTATCTCACCCAAGTAACTTCCTCAGGGTTTAGGAACATAAGAAGATGGAATGGTCTCCAAGTGACCTGCAAATTCAAGAAAAAGTAAGTACAATACAAGAAATAAAAAAATTTAATGACAAAGCATGACTTACCTCTGTAAGACCCTTCAGGAGAGAATGGGAAGTGGTCCCTGGAGGATGGTGCCGGCCCTTAGTACTTGGCTATCTCCCCATGTCGTGGCTATGGGAAATGGTGATGCTTGAGAATCCTTCAGTACAGGAGCCATAATCTCCAAATGCTCATAACACCAGGGCTGATTTGAAAATATCAAAGTGAAGAAGTGCAACCAAATGAAAAGAAATAAGTACAAGAATGAGAGATTACCTAGAGGATGTAGCCTAATCCCTTGAGAACTCGATCTCTGTATGATAACAAGTCCAGAGTCTGAAGAAAATACACATAAGTAGCTCTGCCCCAATCCCAAGTGTCCACCTCCCAGATATTTCAGAAGAAGGCAGCCATGCGAATGTCCATCCCGTCTCAAAGGTCACTAAAGAGACACTGACCCACAATGAACCTCGATATCTATGTCCATCAAGCTCTTGAACTCCCTAGCTATCAAAGTCTAGAGAAGGGTCAGGGGCCTCCCCCCAAATGTCATGCCTAGCAAGGCATAGAAGCACAAGGGCGTGATGGTAATCTCGCCAGTAGGAAGATGGAAGGAGTGAGTACTCAGCCACCACCGCTCTATCAAGGCCCCTGCCAATGTCGAGCTGAAGTTTCTAGTCTCTATAGAAGCCAGTTGACTTAGGTAAGATGAGTTAACCAAATCCCTCACTCTACGGGGAAGTATCTTGTACCATTCCCGAGCTGTGTTCGGATGGCCATATCTAGCGAAGGTCGGCGGCACTCCCTCATTATGCTTTTAAAAAATATAAAAAATAAAAAATGATAATAAATGAATGAAGAGAGAGGAATAAAATACAAGGATTTAACCATGAGCCCCATACTGAGTTGTAGACATGATCCCGAGTCTGGTGAAGTGTTTGTCCGATGTACCAATTCGTGGGACCCTCGTCCCCTTGAGATGATTTGCTGCAACCATCCAGTAGGACCTCTCCACAAGTCTCTCTTTCTTCTCTCAGCCATATTTCCAAATCACAAGGGGTCCCAAGAAGTTTCACAATTTGTAAAAAATCCCAAAAGGATATCAAATTCTCCAAGTGACTCCTTCCTCAAGAACTATGAAGATCTTCAAGAGGAATAAGAACTTCAAGGAAAAACTAAAGATCTTCGGAAAAATTTTGAAAAAACCCGAAAGAATGCAAAAAAGTTTGAATCTTCAAGGAGATTCAAGAACCCGAGCTTACTTGCTCACTAATCATTCCCAACTCAGAAAAATCAGAATGGAAAATGAATAGGAGGGGAGACCATTTTATGGGTAAAAAATTTGTTTTCTAAAAAAAGAAAAAAATTTGAGGTCCCAATTCCAAGGTGCAAAGTAAAGATTCTTCCCACAAAATACCAAATTTAAAATTATTTCTTATGGTAGATGAAATTAAGTCACATAAAAGTGGAAGGTAAAAATCAAAAGAAAGATGAAATACAAAGCAAATGGGTTGGTAAAAAATCACATCACATGAAAAGGGAAGGTGAAATCCAAATTAAAATTGGTGTGGTAGATAAAATCACATAAAAAGGGGAAGGTAAAATTCAAATCCCATTGGTAGATAAAAATTATAAAAAAAAAAACGAAAGTAAAGTTTCAAAAGCAAAGAGCAAGATTCCAAATCGAAAGCAAAGAGCAAAGATTCCAAATAAAAAAAGACAAAATTCAAGGCTCCATTCTCTTGGTTCAAATTCAAGAAAGGGATAAGGGACAAATCAAAAAGAGAACTAATTTCATTTGACCCGGCCCCAGGTGACCCAATTTTATTGAACTGGCCCTAGTGGTCCAATTTCATTGATCCGGCCCCAGGTGGCTTAATCTCTTTGAGTTGGCTCCCAGTGTCTCAATCTCATTAATGAATTCTCTAAATTGGCACATGGAAGCGGCAAATTTCTTTCTCGTAAATGACAGTCCCAAATAACCTAGATTGGTTCAAAAGACCCAACCTAGAGACCAAATTCCCTAAACTGGCACATGAAGCCCAGTCAAGGAAAATCAAAAATCAAGTACTAACATCTTTTGCAGGATTGGAAGAGTAGCAAATTTCTTTCCAACAATCGGCTGCCCAGCTAAGATTCTAAAACATCAAAATAGTTAAGAGATATTACCTGTTAGATTTTCAACTCCGTCATTTATGAGCAAGATGACGGCAGTACATGCTCCGGGTGATAAAATATGGTCGTTCTTTTCTTTTCCGTTCGGCTATTGGCACAGGCCTCAGCCAAAGAGAGGCATTCTATAGACACCCAATTTTCTCACCCTCCTCTGACTATGATGAATTATGGATCATGGACATGACCCCTTGCTTCTGATTAATAGAGGTGATGATTAACTGTGGTAACCCCACCTATGAACATTTCATACCTACCCAAAAACCCCAGAAATCCCATCCGGGAGGGAAGAGGGCTCAATTATGACTTTTTATATACAAAGGAATCTAGTCAGGATGACCACACGGATGGATAGTAATTGGAATTATAAATTCCAACGATATATGGTACGTCAAAATCAGACTATCGGATCTCCCGTAATCGCTCCTAGAAATTTACACTTTGTTACGTGCATCATGATCAACCAGCCCTGCACTCAAGCCGCACGTGCTGGCCAGCCAGCCAGCCAGCCCTACACACACACCACGTACCATCACCAGCCAGCCTTGTATGCCAGTCACATATGCCTCACCCGCCTATCGTACCTGTTGCTCACCCCCGTGTGCCAACCTAGTGCCCCTACCTACCAGCCCCATGCTCCTCCGTATGCCAGCCCCACGCCCCTGCCTGCCAACCCTGTGCGCTCCCAACTTGTCCTGTGCACCTATGCCTACCCCATGTGCCATGTGCTATGTGCCCTTGCTAGCCCCCCGCATGTGCCTAGCCTGTCCTATGCACCCATGCATGCCCTATACACCCCTGCCTAGCCTCATGTGTAGTAGTTAATGGCCGGAATTTGTGTTCCACTGACCCGATGGGTGAAGAGATTTTCTCACTATCCCGCTAGCATACCCTACTCCGTAACCTCCTATTGGCCCAAAAAGGAATCTTTTTACCTTATTGGCCTAAAAAAACTTACTTTATCCCTATTAGTCCAAGAAAATCATCTTCCACCCCTTTGGTCCAAATTTTCATATTTTCATCCTATTGGCTTAGAAAAATCACTTTTTCCCCCATTGGCCATGGGAATTCCCTTTCCCTCCCTATTGGTTCTTGAATCCTATAAAGACCCCCCTCCCTTTGGTTTTCACAACACAACACCCAAGCCTCCAAGTGAGCATTCTTTGTAGAGAAGCTCTACCCTTTCTCCTCCCCATCCCCCTTGAGGTTTTTCAAGTCTTCGGAGAGATCTTCATAAGATCTGAAGTGTTCTTCGGATCTTCGAAGTGTTCTTTAGGCCTTCGAAACTCTTCAATCCTTTGCCTTCTTTGAGTGAGATTTTGCATAAGAAAAATTTCCCCTTAGTCTCCCCATCCCTTCTTGAGGTTCTTCCAGTCTTTGAAGAGATCTTCATAAGATCCAAAGTGTTTTTTGGATCTTCGAAGTGTTTTTTCGATCTTCAAAATGTTCTTCTGATCTTCGAAGTGTTCTTCGGATCTTCGAAGTGTTCTTTGGGCCTTCAAAGTTCCTCAATCCTTAGGATTAGCTTATCCCCAGTGGAAGCTCTGTCAGAGTGTCATCTCAGCCAAAATCCAAAAATAGCCTATCCTTAGTGGAAGCTATTCTGAATCAGTACCTCAACCAAAACCCGAAAGTAGTCCATCCCTAGCAGAAGCTCTGCTAAATCAAAGCCGAAGTCATAACCTGAAACTAATCGTTCCTAGCTGGAACTCTATCTGAATAACACCACAGTCAATATCTCTCAAAAAATGAAATTGGAGGTCAAGACCATCTTCCCCTAATCCAGGAGAATCCAAAAAACAACTCGGGCCAGCACTAATTGGGGTCCCACCCCTCTTAACCCGAACAAGGTTCAAGCGCAGGTATAATTTCTTACCCAAATTAGTATAATGTAGACTTATATTGACCTTGCTTTAATTTATATAATCATTTAAATTCAATCAATGTATATATGTGTGATAACTTAGACATACATGTGGAATAGGAATAATTATGGAAAATATTCGTTCTTAAGCATCTAGTAGGAAGACCAGTTGAACTGGGTAGATTGGGTTCCTAATACCTTTCCAACTCTGTAACCTAACACAGATTGGGTTCCTAACACCTTTCCAACTCTGTAACCTGACACACACCCTAAATCTCTAGACCATACCAACTTTTGGGCCATTTTCTCAAGAATCAGGCCCACTCTCGAGTCCTAGGCCTATAATCCTAGGCGGTAACTCCAACCCTTGCTGCATGATCCCAATCCCCCATATTGGACCATCATCAGACCCCCGTCTAAATGACAAACTTTACACTCTTACAAAATAGGCCTCCACGTATCTCCGAGCAGTGGTACGGCAGTGCAGGGCCCATGGGTAAGCACACACGACACACCCCTCCCCAAGAAAGAGAAAGAGAGGGGATAGGGCCTGAATGGAAATAAAAAGTCTCCTTCTTACCCACCAAAAAGGAAACAAGTCTCTTTTCTTCGGCCACTGTCCTCACAAATACATCATAAGAACACTCCAACTTAGGTCCCAAAAAAGTCTACTCAGTTAGCTTGTGGCATTCCTAGGGGGTTCTCCATCTATTTCCTACATGACGATAGATGCAGTGGGTACAATAGGATCGAACAGGTTTCCTTAACAGGATCTATATACTTAAGGTATGTAATCCTTTTGATATACCCAAAGGTAAGGTGTCAATGAGGTAACGTCCTTGCCCATTACTTGTGACTACACATGAGGATAAGCAAATGGCTATGGGGGTGGATGGAACCGTGTTGGGGTGTGTTCAAAAGTGTAATGTAAAAAATACTACCTATAATCTCAGAATGTAATATAAGGTGCACAGACCTCCCCGAGGGTGCTGGCACGATAGCGGTCATCCTCACTGCATGATTGTGCTTTAAGCATTCTTGTACAGGAAGGGGATATTATATGATGCCAGAATACTTAGCATATAATGCACTGACCTCCCCGAGGGTGCAGGCACGACAGGGAGTATTCTCAGCACATGATTTAACTCCGAGCATGATGCATAATGCAGTTAGCACATACAATTAAAAACATGGGATAGCAAAACATGTTTTCATACAAATACAATAAGGGGAATATTCTTGCATTTAACGATAGCATCTAATATTAGAAACTTGGCATTCCCCAATGGAGTCGCCACTATGGAGGGGTTGGTCGAGCCACTTCCATGGACCGCAGCACCGCCGCATCCTCACTTGAAAACACGTAGGGACCTATTTCGCAGGGCTATTTGCCTCGGGTATCTACTAAGAATAAAAATATGAACATTTGTGGTCGCCAACCTAGTGTTAAGGCCAAGGACCCAGGATGTGGGCCCGATCCATCAGGACAGAACCGAGATTGACTCGATCTGGCCTAGAGATTAGGGTAAGTGGCAGGTTATGAATTCGGGAAGGTGTTACGCACCCACTTCACTCAGTTGAACCATTCTTCCTATTAGATGCTAGTTTTTGATATTCCCCTTTTCTATGTCCTAACCCACATGCATGATAAAAATACTTATATACAATACTATAAGCATGATGTATTTAATGTAAGATCTACATTATGGCTACTCTATTAGAAAACATACCTAACTTTGACCCCTATTCTGGGTCAAGAGGGGATGGACCGCGGCTGATGCTTCGACGGCTTTGGTGAGGATCTCTGGCTCAGACAGGACTGACCTCAGCTTCTTGCATCTCTCCTTTAGGGAATCTAGGCCTTGGGTAGCTCTTCAGGCTCTGGTGCACTCCTCGAGAGTGGGAGGTAGAGGAATTTCCTCAACCCACTCTTCCTTTCTTCCTTCTCTCTTCTCTCTCTTTTTGGTCTCTTTTTCTCTCTTTTCTCTTCTCCCCCATTTGTTCGTGTCTTTATGGTGGAGAGTAAGACACTATTTATAAGTGTCAATCCATCCCCTTACGGGAATCTTAAAATTTTCCATAGGCCTGCCATTCAAAAATGACATGCTCCCACAGGTCTGTCAAAAATGCCTTCCAAAAGTGGCCTTTCCCACATTTTTAATGCAAAATTCTTCCCTTTTTTATTTGAAATGGACCCATCCCAAATATTTTCGTAACAAGTATTTTTAATAAATTATTTTTTATTTTTTCTTTTTTTTTACTTTTTTTTCTTTCCTTTTCGACAAGGTACTTGAGGGCCCATGGGAACCTGGTGGGCCCATGGCTAAGCTAGTGGGCCCGTGGTTATCCAAAGGGGCCCTTGGATGTGCCTTGTGGGACCACCAAAACAATGGCATTCTAGGGAAGATCAGGTCAATCGATCCCCATTTTGACTTTCAGGAGCAATTCTGGGAGATCTGGTGGTCCAATTTTCACATGTGATACATCGTTGAAAATTTATTTCTGAGCACTATCCAATGGTGTGGGTTTTTAGCTCTTTATTTGCTTGAAAATTTGAGAATAGAAAAGATGGGACCTTCTCCCTTTTACCATCTGGGATTTTTCTGACAATCCTTATTCATGCCATCCACCAACCATCGAAGAGTACTTGAACCAATTCATCGATATATAACATGCTACTGTCGGGTGCCACAGGATCGAGTCTGAAATTGGCTTGGGCCTTGATTAGGGTTTCCAGTTGTATTAGGTTTTTAGGCTGATTAGGACCACTTTCGGGTTTCAGATAAGATTAGGTTTTAGGGTTGATTCTTGAGTTACTTCCATCACCTAAATCGTCACCAAAGGTCCAGATTCCCTTCCGATGTGAAGCACGAACCTCGATCATTCCTTGTATGTCATCATTGCCTGGGTGGGTGAAAAACTAGGTGTCTACACTCCCGAATAGATCTACCCAAGAAAAAAGAGAGAAAGAAAAAAATTAATAAATGATTCCCTCACTCGGGTGCAGACATGTAAGAATTCCTCTTGAAACCGTAAAGATATTGCTTGACTGTTTATCTCTAGCTTAGTACAGTGGGACACCATCAGTAACCCCAAGACATTGTGTGATTCCTTGTTCAACCCAAACACCTTTCGGCTCGGGGTTTCCAGTTAATACAATCGGAATACCATTGACGGCCTAGATACCTTTTGGCTTCAGGGTTTTCGATTTAATACAAACAAAATACCATTGGACTGCCTAAATATCTTTTGGCTTGGGGTTTTCAGTTTAATACAATCAAAATATCATTGGACAACCTAAATACCTTTTGGCTCATGGTTTTTAGTGAATACAATTGAAATACCATTGGATGGCCTAGATATCTTTTAGATTGGGGTTTTTGATTTATTAATCGGAATACCATTGGATGGCCTAGATACCTTTTGGCTCAAGATTTTCGATTTAATACAATAGGAGTACCATTGGATGGCCTAGATAGCTTTTGGCTCAGGGTTTCTAGTTTAATACAATCGGAATACCATTGGACGACCTGGATACCTTTTGGCTCGGGCTTTCTGGTTTAATATAATTGGAATACTATTGGGTGACTCAGAGACCATTTATGATTTGGATTATTGGATACTAACATCTTGGCAGGAACTGATCGGGGATTGCCATACAATGGCACAAATGAGATTCATTGATATTCCTAGATAGGATCATATTAATTTCTTGATTAACCGATGACTTAACTAATTAGAAAAATTTACCGATGAATTATTCATCCACGTTTGCCCATTTGCACTGCCATCATCATTGAGCACGTTGGCGGCAATACATACTCATGGTGACAAATTTTGGGAAGATCTTTTGTTTGCCCTTCGGCCTTGGCATAGGCCTCGACGAAAGAGGGGCATTCTATAGATACTCAATTTTGTCACCCACCCCGAAAATGATGACAAACAGGGATTGGTCGAGCTTCGTGCTTCATACCAGAAGGAATCTGGGCCTTTGGTGATGATCCAGATGTCATCAGTGACTCAAGAAATAACCCTAAACCGTAATTCAACCCTGAACCCGTAGTAGCCCAAAATCCTAAATCAAATTCTAAACCCTGCTACGGCCATAATCAGCCCAAAATCTTGATCCGGCCTGAAACCCTAATCTAGCCTCAAGGCTAATTTTGACCCAATCTCATGGCACATGATATTAACATGTTCTATATTGATGAATTGATTCTAAGTACTCTCTAATGGTGTGGGAACAGCATGAATAGGGATTGCTAAAGAAACCCAACTCGCGAAAGGGAAAAAGTCCTCTCTTTGTTATTCTTGATTTTTACGGTCCAAAAAGGAGCTCAAAACCCATACCATTGGATAGTGCTCAAAAATAAAATTCTGACGATATATGGCATGCAAAAATCGAACCACCGGATCTCCCAAAATCCCTCCTGGAAGTCATAAAGGGGATCGATCGATCTAGTCGAACCTGGATTCTCCTCGGGCCTGCCAATTTTTTTGTCCCCCCACCAAGATCCACACAGACCCACCAAGCTTCCACCCAAAAACGGAAAAAATAATGAAAAAATGGAAAAAATTAAAAAATAAAAAATAATAATAATAAAAGGATTTTACTAAAAAATGTTTTATAGGAAACAATTTGTGATGGGTCCGCCAAAATTCCGGCAATCCCACCAATTTTTTAGTTAAAATGGTATGATTTGAGCATTTAAAACATGAAAAAAGAACATTTTGGGAATAAAGAAGTGTCTTCCTCTTGGATGGCAGGCCCATTGCAATTTTGGATAGACCTGTAAGGGGGGGTTGACACCTATAAATAGTGTCTTCCTCTCCACGGAGAGAAGGGAGACAAGAAGAAGAGGAGAAGAGAGAGGAAAGTGGAGAGAATGAGGGAAAGAAAGGAAGAAAAAGAAGAAAGAAAAAGAAGAAAGAAAAGAGAGAAGGAAAGTGTAGAGTGGGGGTGAAGAGATTCCTCCATTTTCCACCCTCGAGAAGTGTGCTAAGGCTTGAAGTGGCACCAAAGGCATAGATCTCCAAAAGAAGAGAAGCAAACAACCAAAATCAGTCCCGTATGAGTTAGGAATCTTCATCAGACCTGTCGAAGCGTCAACCGAGGTCCGTTCCCTCTTGACCCAGAACATGGGTCAAGGTCAAGTGTAACACCTTAACAAAGTAGACATAATAGACTTTGCATTAAATAATGCATGTATATAGTATTGTATATTAATAACATCATCATGCATGTGGGTTAGGATCTAAAATGGGAATATTTGAAAATTAGCATCTAATAGGAAGACTAGTTTAACCGGATGAATTGGGTGCCTAACACCTTAACTTCATAACCTGGCTCTTACCCGAATCTCCAGACCAAATTGAGTCAATCTCTGGTTCTAGTATAGAATGGGCCCCCATCCTGGGTCCTAGGCCCAAACCCTAGGTGGCGACTCCAATTTTTATGATTCCCAATCCCTATATTGGCCATTAGTTTATTATTGAAAAAGAATACCGAACCCAAGAAGGAATGAGCCATTCATAAAATAGGCCTCCACATATCAACCCAAGCGACGATGTAGTTTGGGGCCCGCAGATGTGTGTTGCCCCCAAACATATAAAATCCATAATTTAATATACTTTGTGGTGATCAAATCTACAATGATAAAATATTAATACTAACCCAACATTCAATTTAACCCATAGAATACATAAATAGATACATCTTACAATCATTAAAATTTAATCACAATAAAGAAGGAAATCTCAATCTTCTTCACTGTGTCTCGCAGGCATAGCCTCTCAACCACAATTGATCATCAGTTCGCTTCAGCTCTAGTTCCACCATCTAAAAACATAAATGCACGAGGGATGAGCTTCACAAGCCTAGTGAGCAAGCAAGCACACACATTCAAACATGATGTTGAATAGATGCACACAGTAATATCCAGAACATGATGCAACATATGCACGACCACATAATCCTTTTTCATTTATAATAATTCCACCCTATTTACTATATCTCAATATGTGGGTATAAGTGTTATAAGCAATGTAGGTGGTATCCCCTCTCCAGTATGTTAGGCTCAAGGATTCAACTTAGTTTCAAGCAAGAGTCAACCAGTTTCAGAAAGAACCTCCATACTCCAGCCAACCCCTAAATAGTAACCCCACACAGCCATGGTCTCGAAATCCTACATTATCATTGATATCCCGTGCTATCCAACAATTATGCATACAGTACATTGTACCATATTATACCCTCTAAGAATATAGTATGCCATATTTGGGTGTAATAGTCCTCTATGACCTACCACCGAGTGGGATTAGCCAATACCTTACCTGTAATACCCTACTTCTTAAACCCGGTCTGATTACACGGTTGACCCGGTCTAACCATGCAGGACCCAAACCGGAGAGAGTTAAGGCGGGTTCCTTATGGACCATGATGGCGAGGGTGACCTTAAACACAGGCTGGCCAGACAAGTCCGAGCCAGTGCCAGAGGAGACGGGAGTACCCAAGCCGTGTACATGCACATATCATAAGGCCATGTATGGATAAAGCAGGTATGTAGCCGTATCTTAAGGCGCATACGTATATTACATCTTATGCCAAGAGTGAGATTCGTGCCAAGGGCCGAATTCTGTCAAAATCCCACTTGTTGGCCAAGTTTTGGCCCTCAGGTGGGCGGTCACAGGTGGGCGCATCCACACACCTGAGTGACCCACCTATGTGATTACTTAGTTATTTTAGAAAGTATAAATAGCTATCTTATGTTTTCCTTTTTCTTTTTCTCATTTATGACACTCGGACGTTTGGTGAGAAGAGTAAAGAGAAGAGAGAAAAGAAGGGAAAGAAGAGGAAAAGAGAAGAAAGAGGAAGAAGAGATGGATTTCAGTGGCGCCAAGGCTTGATCTTCCCATTCTAACGTCGGAAGAGTGATCTCCAACACTAGATCTACGTTTAGAGGTGAGCAAAGGCTAGGTTCCTTAAAATTTCACCATACCCAAGTAAAACCCTTGATTTGGGTAGGGTTTCTTGAGGTCTTGTAAATCCCCCTTGAGATGATGAATCTAAGGTTTAATAGATGATTTATGTGTTGATTTTGAAGGATTTGAAGAAGTGTTTACAAGGTTGGAGAAGCATTGTTGATTTGAAGTGATTTTGGGGTTTTGAAGGAGTTTTTGAGCAAAGAAGGTAAGATGGCTTTCCATTCCTTAAATCTAACCTAGATCTAGGTTAGAACCACCTTATGAGACCTTGAATGTGTGGAGAATGGGTTTGGAAGAGCCCCATTTGATTCCCCAAAGGTTGGGGAAGGTTTCAGGTGAAAATGGAATTTTCCCGCCAAGACCGGTGGGCCATTTGACCCACCTGAGGGCACCCACCTGAGAGGGCAGACCCTCAGGGCCAACCGGTGGGCCCAACCGACGGGCCAACCGATGGGCCAACCTATCCACCGGTCTTAGCAGGACCCTTGGGCCCAATAGATGGGCCAAACTGGTGGGCCAACCAATGGGTTGACCTGCCCGTCGGTCATGATCGGTGGGTCTGACTGGTGGGTCAGACAGGTGGGCTGTCCGACCCACTCAAAAGGCTCCCAAAGTGATTTTTACATCCGATTGGACCCAAAACGGACGTGCAACCTTCGTTTAGGATTCTAAACATGATTTTGTCATTGGATCTTGTTAATTTTGATCCCAAAGTGGTGAAATGCTAACCCCGCTCACTCATGATAGGTTCACCAAATCTTACGCTTCTCGCACAGGATCTCACCCGTACCGAGCATGAGTCCTTGTACACTATAGGTAAGTGGGGAGAGGACGTTTGGCCTTGTTTCAAGGCTTGTTTGGCATTCATTTAATTGTATCTAGACTAGCCATGTCATCATGAAAATGCTGTGTAGATTAGTCATCCTCACATTGTTATGCCATGGGTGCTGTGTTTATTTCTAAATGCCAAGTGATGATATACTTATGTGATGAATGTTGACATCATTGTGCATGATGCATTAATAGACTAGATGCCGTAGTCGGCTTGGAAACGAGTGCATTGGTGACCTGTGGTTTGGGACGCGATGGCACTATGCAATCATACTATTGTCATATAGGAGCATGCGGTTTAGGATTATCATCTTCCCATGCTACGACCCTTCCCAACAGTGGTTAAGGTGTTGGGTTACCATTTGGGGGGAAGCAGTGGTCGCGGATGTCTGGTCACTGTGGCGGTTAGATATACACCTGGCTGATCATTAGGACAGTCGGCAACCCCGATGGTATATTCAAGAGGGCCAATTGTACTGCTTTTAAATTACTGGAGTCAGCACCTTTAATTTCTATCATTTATTTTATGTTGAGAGTCGGTGGTCGACATGTTTTACTTTTCCAAATACTCACGGTGGGCCTTCTCTGACAGCCCTATGGGCTTATCATGGGATGGAGTTCGCGGCTCGTACCCGGAGTATACGCGCACTGTGGTTGTAGTAGCACTAAACCAAGGACTTAGTAATGTTGTTTAGGTGGATGTGATTTAAAATGAATTGCATAGCATATAGTGCATATGGTTGTGAATTGTTGTATGGACTGCTGTGTGGTCCTTATTTCCCCTTACTAAGCTAGTGAGCTCATCCCACGTGTGCACCACTTTTAGATGATTTTACAGGTCATAAACCTGATGAGCACGGGGTGGGCCCCATAGTTGAGTTCCCTACAGAGAATTAGTGGGTCCCCAAGGAATTAGAGCACGGCACGGATTGCTCATGCGAGAGCTATGCTGCGGGACCACAGTTTTGATGTCGAGCTGAACTCTACCTCCTGATACCGAGCTGAGCCTTGTTTTGATACCAAGCTGAGCTCTACCTTTTGATACCAAGTTGAGCCCTACTTCTAATACCGAGCTGAGCTGACTCTCTGATTTTTTATGATTCCTTTTGTATACTTGATATGTAAATTGTATTCTTTTTGTGTAAATATCATGCCTACGGGCCCACATGTACTTAACTATGTAATTACAATTTGGGTATCAAGTACAATGGGAATATTTACAGATAAACTAAGTCTTCCGCTGAACTGTTGAACACTTCTTAGTTGTATGTGTGCTGTGGTGGGATACTGTATCAGATGATCCTGGCAGGTTTGGGTTAACCGATGTTAACCCGGTCACTGGCCCGGTTCTGTGTGAACGGGGTGTGACATTACCCCCTATTGGCAAGGGGTTATAGCACTAGGATGTAATTTAACTATATGCAAATCACATGCATCTATAGCAATCCGTAGCATCCAAACATACAACTATGGTCATAAGTATAATACTAACCTTCGAGCCTACGGTATCGGAATCCTCTATCGACCACACCATGCCTCAGACTGTCAATGTTACAATCATTATCACTTAACTATATCACTATACATCCACAAAACCTCGATCACATTAGTCTCGATAAAACTATGCCACATGTGTAATATATATAACTTTGTATACATCCAAAACAAGGATTCCACCACATTACACATGAGCACATGGAAATAAAAGTATAACATTTGTAATCAAATACCCATTCACCTTGATACCCGAATCTGATGTCCTTTCACCTGATTCTCGTCAATTCGTATCCTCATCAAGTATCTTAGGTTTATAATTTTAGCAATTTAATATTTAAAGTCAATTTTATTATTTATTGTCCAATGACAACTTTATTTCGAAGATCTTATTGAATTCCCTCATCAGAATTCAAACTAGCGGTTTAGTCGAGTCATTGATCTTAGACCAATTTCTCTCCCAACCAATTAACCAAATCGGTCAATTTGGTTTTTAGCTTCCATGTGGGTCACTAACCCTACCTACATAGCCATGGATCATCTATTTTCCTAATAGGACCCAGACACAAAGTATCGGTCACCAGACATTCCTTGAGGCAACTTATAGATTTCATAGCCCCTGGCCTGGCTAGGCTGGATTTCCTACACAACTGGGTTCCATACTGACATTCTCTCTCTTCATTCTTTCCTTCCTAAACTATCCACCTTCTTATGCAAATCAAATATGTCAAATGTTGATTATGATGCCCAAGACAGTAGAAACCACATAGCAGCATTAGGGGTTCCTAATAGTATTTTTGGATCCCATCGGTAGGTATGGAGTGTGTCTGCCGGTTGGCCGTAGGCCACCTGTTGAAAATGATCTGTAGAAAAGATAATTTTGCCTCATCTGTGATCAGAATTTGCTGGACCAAATCCTAGGTATCGGGCCTCAATTTTCATAACACAGCCCCCTTATGTGATGTATAATATGGATGAGGTGTCTAATTAACCAATTTTAGTCAATTCTTTTAATCTCTTCAATTGGTCCCGATTAGGTTTTCTAGGGACTAATTGGGATTTCTGTCCAATTGAGCTGACAGAGGTCCATCCCATTAAATTCATCACCAATGCACCTTTAATTAGATTTATTTAAATTATTGGAACCCTTGTCTAGTTCCAATTTGGGTTCACTCACTGGGTAAATGGTCAATTTAGGTCAACTGGGTCCCAATTTTCCACATTTTCCTACCCTAGTGACCCAGCTACATCTTCTGCCCATTCCTTGAAAAAATTAGGGATATATATGGTATTATCCCACTTTAAATTTTAATCTAATTTTCCCAATTGGCAAAAGCCCCTTGGTCTAGGGTTACTGGGACAATTTTATAGCCAATTGTGTCCTAGTCTGGGTCCCATAATTGGGGCTTCAGTTGTAGGGAGCTGAAATCAGGTCCCCAAAGCCAATTCCCCTCTTCCAATTTAATTCTACACTAACCTTATGCTACAAGACGAATTCTACCATCACAATTTTACAGGGCTGGTGAGGAATCTTATCTCTCTCCTAGTCCCTAGGACTTGTAGGTGTAGTAGCAACTATCCAACTCCCATGCATCTTCCTAGTAGAGGTAGCAGCATTGACGGCCATATGGTTCCTTTTGGCAGTAGTTTAGGTGCAGCAATAGTAGTTACCCTTCATGGCAGCTGCACCCTGGCAGCAATAGGAGTAGCCATAGCACGGCAGCAACCTTTCTCCCTTCCTTCTTCTTCTTTTTTCTCCTTCTCTTCTTCTTCTTCTTCCTTCCCTTCTTTCCCTCTTCTCTTTCTGCCTATGGTTCTATAGGGCAGAAAATGACAAGAAGGGGTTGGGGTTCTTATTTATAGCCTCAGCCACCCTTAGGGACTATTTTGCTAGGTCCCTAAATGACCTTATGAGGTTATTCCTCAATAACACTGTGTAGGTCCCACCTCTGAATAAGTAGTAAGGTGGTATACATTCAAGTGTGTGGACCCCTACATTTGAGGTAAATATGGTAGTCTAGGGCCATAGTAGAAGATTCCAAATTCTTCTTGTTGTCAGACCTCCGACAGGTCCAACTGGCTAGCCGATTGTCAGTTGAGTAACCTGCCAGTGACTACTTTTAGTCCATCAGCAACCCAAACCCTTAAGCTTCTAAGTCCACTATGGTTGGAACTTGTTCTACATCTTTCTAGCCATTTCATCCTCCTACTTGGCTAGTGAATCTACCAATTATCGCCTACTATGGTACACGCTGGCCCCTAATAGGACAGCCATTAGTCCCAATGTCAGCTAGGCCCTAATACTGGGAATGTAGCTGCTTCCAATTTCAAGGTGTTACATCCACCCCCAAGGGAATGGGGGTATTAAATGCTAGCCAAGAATCGACACCCCTCATGGTGAGGTGTGAGAATTGAACTGGGTAGGTGCATTTTTTCAACTCCTCAGCACTCAAGTAACGGCATGATTTCATTTAGCAAAAGGTCGTCGCCACCCAAGCACAAGTCCTAGAAAACCCATGAAGCATTAATGACAAAAAATTTAAGATTCAAAAAGGCTTATGTACAAGATTGTTAGCTTTTCCTCATAGTGGAGCCTGTTTGAAAGCTTAAGAAAGAAAGACACCACAGCCCCGTGGAGAGATTGCTCCCAGTGGCTCAGAAACCAATAGCTGGGGTATTGTGCAATTAAAATTGGCTACGGACTACGTCAACCACCAGGATGCATGATCAACTTTAACTAGAAGTTGGCACAATGATGGACTACTACTTTGATCGACCATAAGCAGCTCAGTAGGAGTGGCGGCATTCTATTATGGAAAAAAGTACTCATCAATGATAGTGCGCCACATGGATTTAGGGTGGTCAGAGCAAGTTCAGGGCCAATTAGCCTTGGTACAAGGTAGGTCAATCAAGTTGAGTACGGCCATCTCTTGCTCGAGTTATATTCCTAAGTAATGGCCACCATCTGTGTCACACTCCACCTCCACTAGGTTAAGGTATGTGGCTTGGATACCCTTATCTAGGCAGCCTAAACCAACCAGGATCATAGATGCAGTAATATAATCAACATAACTGCCATCAAAATTGCTACTAAACTCAAAGTACGAATATAAGATTTGTTCACTTACACTACTACTACAGATTCACGTAATGAAAATTACAACATACCAAACTCATTTGAATTAAAACCACAGGGCTTACACAATTTATAAATAGTACATAAAGATAAATTACTGAAAACAAATAAGTGGTGTCCATCAGCATCCCCGTGTCGCATAGACACAAGTCTCATAGCTGCCACTGAAATCCAATCCTGCCTCAGCACTAGTTCCACCATCTAAAAAAGATAATCCACATGGGTGAGCTTGCACAAAGCCTAGTGAGGGGAGGACATGCAAGCAAGCACAGTCATATATAAATGCAACAACCACACCAATGCTCAACCATATTAGATGAATGCAATGTCATGATCCAGATTGTTATCACACAAGCCTATCGACAAAATTAAGTCCAAAATGAGGTATGAGTGCTACTACAACATAAGGGATATCCCTGGTCTCAAAAAAACCCATTGGTCACCTAGTGATATATGCTAGTTGCAAGCCAAGAGCCTACTGGTCCAGGACAATGCATCGGTCACCCCGTAAACACCTAATAAAAAATCCCTCTATAGCCATGGTCCTAGAAATCCCATTGGTCACTTGTGTTATGGTGTAGCCACGGTCTCACAAAATCCATTGATCACCCGTGTTGCATCCACCTCTGAGTACAGTCTGTCGTACAGTGGATATGGTGTCCTAAATGAACATACCACCCTATGGGATTAGCCAGTACCTCACCCCTACTAGAAAGGGGATAGCACCCAAGTTATTCTCCTAGTCTGATGTAGTCTAACAAGCCTAGTCAATAGATTATAAGGTCTGTATAAGGTTTTAGTGCTACTCTAATATAGGTAGTATCCCCGATCACGAAGGTCCATTATCAATCTCGCTACAATACAAGTCAATTGCGAGTTAGGAACATACCGGTCCCTATATGGCAACTCTGGTACTCGATAAGCCCCTATTAATAATCCCCTATATATACCTCAACACCAAATCCAATATCGTGTGAAGGGTATACCACAACACCAAATCCAACATTGCATAAAGGGATTGTCACGATGTTATAGACACCCAATTTTGTCATCCTCCCCCGGCTATGATGACTTATGGATCTTGGATGCGACCCCTCGCTTCCAATCAATAGAGATGACAACTGACTGAGGTAACCATTCTCAGAAGCATTCCAAACTTACCCAAAATTCCCCAAATCCCTGTGCGAGACAAAAGAAGGGTCCAATTATGAAATTTAATATACGAAGGAATTCAGTCCTAGATGACCATACAAATGCATGGTACATGGAAATACAATTCCAATGGTATATGGTACGTCAAAATTGGATCATCGGATCTCCCGCAATCACTCTCGGAAGTCACACCTTGAGTGCCCAAACCCCGCCCATGCAAGCACCCATGCAGTGCCTTGGGTGCCCAAACCCCACCCATGCGAGCACCCATGCCGTGCCTCGAGTGCCCAAACCCCATCCATGTGAGCACCCATGCAGTCCCTTGAGTTCCCAAACCCTGCCCATGCAAGCACCCATGCCGTGCCTCGAGTAGCCAAACCCCGCCCATATGAGCACCCACGCCTTGCCTTGAGTGCCCAAATCCCATCCATGCTGGCCCCATGCCTTGCCTTGAACCCCAACCATGCCCTGTGTATACCTGATCGTGCTCCACGCATACCAAACCACACCCCGGGCACACCCGATTGTGTCCCATGTATACCTGACCAACTCTGCACATACCCGACCAGCCTTGGCACCCATACCCGAACCTCAGCACCCATACCCAAGCCCCCACACCCCTGTTGGAGCCCTAGCACCCCTGTTGTGTCTCTTGCACCCCTGTTGAGCCCCGGCACCCCCATTGGACCTCCTACACCCCTGCTGAAACCTCTAACTCCTCCACCGGTGATCGGAATTCCCCTTTCAATGATCAATTTGGTGAAGGAATTCTATGTTTACCCACCTGTGTACCCTACACAGCCCGACTAATGAACCCTACATCGTAGCCTTCTATTGGTCCAAAAAGGAATCTTGTTCCCTCATTGGTCTATAAAAATTTACCTTTTCCCCCATTGGTCCAAGAAAATTACCTTTCACCCCATTGGTCCAAAATTTCATGCTTTCACCCCATTGGTTAAGGAATTTTCTCTCCTTATTGGTCCAAAAATCTTATAAATACCCCCTCCCTTTGATTTTACACACCAAAAACCACCACAACACAACCCCATAACCCATAGTAGTGAAACTCTGCCCTCTCTCCTTGCCTTTCCCCCCTTGAGGTTTTCCAAGTCTTCGGAGAGATCTTCATAAGTCTTCGAAGTGTTCTTCGAGCCTTTGGGACTCTTCAATCATTTTCCTTCTTTGAGTGAGATTTTGTTTAGGAAAAGTTTCCCCTTAGTCTCCCACACTCTCTTGAGGTTCTTCCAGTCTTCGGAGAGATCTTTGTAAAAGATCCGAAGTGTTCTTCAAATCTTTGAATGTTCTTTGGGCCAACAGAAGCTCTACTGGAGTGCCACTTCGCCAAAATCCAGAAGTAGCCCCTCCCTAGCAGAAGCTCTACCAAATTACCATCTCAACCTAACCCTAGAAAGAGCCTTTTCTAGCCAAAGGTCTGTCAAAATTCAAATCTAAAAGTAAACCATTCCTAGCCGGAACCCTATCCAAATAGTATCACTGTCACCATCTCTTGAGAAAAGAAGTTGGAGGTCAAGACCATCTTCCCCTGAGCTGGGATAATTCACAAGAAAGCTCGTACCAGCATCAACCAGGGGGTCCACCCCTCTTGACCCGAAACAGGGGTCAAGCTTAGGTATATGTAGGTATCATGGACCTCCGTCGGGATCGCGATATGGCACGTAGTGCCTGTACACATGCTAGGGTTCAACCCTAATGAGATGAGATAGTATCCCTTGGTCATCAAATGCTAAGGGGGGATACACGTTATGGCTAAAAGGGAGTCGCCACCAAGAAAGGGTCTAGGACCCATATATGTCTCCCCCAATCAAGGGAGAGAGACTAATGACTCTAATGGATAAGGCTGGTTAGCACCAAGATTCTAGACAACTGTCAAGTGACAGATTGGGAAGGTGTTAGGTACTCAGTCTGCCCGACCGTAAGGCCGATCTCCTTCTGTTTAACCAAAGTTTGTTTGTACCCTACTAACTAGTCCTAAATCTAAGTCACTGAAAACCCTAAACTAAGTATCTAAGCACGACATGTGAAAACCCTAAACCAAGTGTCTAAATTATGCTAGCTAGGTTATGATGCAAATAATGAAATGATTACGCTAATTAAAATTAAAAGCCCTAAATGATTTAGTTGATGTATTATGAGTCTTAGATCAAGCTAATGAAATAAGCCAAAAACTAGGATTAGTTTAACAACTTATGAAACCCTAAATTAAACTAATTCGATTAATTGAGCCTGACCTAGATGGATGATTAATGAATTTATGAAATCCTAAATTGAATTAATTAAAATGATTAATCATAATCCCTAATAATTTGTGAAATAAATTATTGCAATCCTACTTAATCTAATTGGCAAAAAGATTTATAAATTAAATGAGATCTAATTAATTTATAAAAGTGAAATGGATTAATTACATTAAATGAATGCATTTTTACTAATCTACCTAATCTAGTATAGGAGGATTAAACTAAACCTAAGGTTTAATTAAATTAATTATGAAACCTAATTGGACTAATTATGTTTACCTTGAGCTAATCCTAAGATGAGTTAAACATTTTTCAAAACCCTAGTTAAGCTAATGAGAAGAGAATCTTTTAACTAATTAATCTAGTTAATTATCCTACATTAAATAAATAATTAGTTGATTGATTAAAATAAACAGACCACTAGAGGGAAAAAGATTGGTAATTACACAAGTTTAATAAATTGAATTGAATGAAGAAATCAAATGCAGTGATTTAAAAAGCTAAATTAACAAACCACAATTAAATAAACAACACTTGAAATGACTAATTACATTAACTATGTTACTTTAATCAATCTAGATTAGTACTACATTAATGCGAGCGAGGGTTGGAGTACAAAAAATAGGAGATAATAGGAAAACCTAAATCCCCAAACGCACCTAATGCTACGAGACGGTTTGAAGGGGGCCAGCCACGCCATTGCTAACATACTCCCTAGACTACGTCCCATACGTTATTAAGAGGAAAATAACATGAACATCAAACCAAGAATGGATAAAAGAAAAATAAAGAACAAAAGGAGGGGAAGATTCCACATAGAAAACATAAATGAAATAACAGGTTGTGGGTATTACAAATATGAAGTATTTAATCAACAACTTTGCAGCACTACATATAGTCCGATTCCCCTTCCCATGGCCAGAAGATTCATGCCCACATTCTCAAAATTGTATTTTCACCCAACACCAACATTTCCATCAAACTCCTCATTCTCAACATAAAATCTGGTTGTTTATCCTATGCCCGAAAGATATTCGATCAAATGCCCAAACCAACCGTCTCCTCCTTTAATTCAATGATTGCAGCCTACCTCAAACAAGGTCAAGTTGGAGAATCTTTGAATTTGATCCGCAAACTCACTTCCTCTAATAAAAAACCAGATGGGTTCACGTTTTCCTTGATTTTGAAACTGTCTACAACAGCTACGTGTAATGTAATGTTGTCTTGTGATATTGGGAAACAGGTCCATGCCCAAATACTAAAATCTGATGCCCAATTGGATGATGTGCTTGTCACTACTTTGGTTGATACGTATGCGAAGAATGGAAAGGTTGATTATACAAGGAAAGTGTTTGATAAGAGGCTGAAGAAAAATGTAATCTGTTCTACAGCAATGATCAGTGGTTACATGAAACAAGGATCTGTGGCAGATGCAGAAGAAATATTTTAGAGGACAATATTGTAGTTTTCAATGCAATGATTGAAGGCTATAGCAAATTGCTTGAAACCGCCAAGAGATCGTTTGAAGTTTACATTGACATGCAACGAATCAATTTTCTACCAACACTCTCCACTTTTGTCAGTGTGATTGGGGCCTGCTCTATCTTGCCCACTTTTGAGGTCGGTCAACAAATCCAAACATAGTTAATAAAGACTGAGCTCTCCACAGATGTGAAATTGGAACGGGCACTTATAGACATGTACTCAAAATGTGGAAGAACTGAGGAAGCACAGAGAATTTTCAACTATATGCCAGAAAAGAATGTCTTTTCATGGACCTCCATGATTGATGGGTATGGGAGGAATGGAGATCCTATAGAAGCACTTGAGCTCTTCAACAAAATGCAAATAGATTATGAAATTAAACCCAATTATGTTACATTCCTTAGTGCACTCTCAGCTTGTGTACATGCAGGGCTAGTTGCCAAGCAGGGAAGAAAGGAGGAGAAAGGTGCGGCTGCAGGGTCAGTTGCAGCAGTAGGGAAGAAGAAGAGAAAAAGAAGGAGAAGAAGAAGAAGAAGAAGGAGGAGGAGTTGCGGGTTTGGTGGCTGCCGGTTAGTGGTTGCAGTAGTAGGGAAGAAAAAGAGAAGAAGAGAAGAAGAAGGAGAAGGGAAGGAGGAGAGAAGTTGCAGGTTCGGTGGCTATCGGTTAGTGGTTGCAGCAGCAGGGAAAAAGAAAAGAAGAAGAAGAAGAAGAAGAAGAAGAAGAGGAGGAGAACTGCAGTAGCAGGGAAAAAGAAAAGAAGAAGAAGAAGAAGAGGAGGAGAAGTTGCAGGTTCGGTGGAGGAATAGAAGAGGAAGGAGAAGGGAGTGGAGAGGGGCGGCTGGAGAAGAAAGATGGAAGAGAGGAAGAAGAAAAAACAGTGGGATTAGATTAGGGCTGAGATCCTAATCTAAGGGTCTAGATTAAAAGAACAAAAAAATTTTTTTTTAAAAACTAAACCAAATCAAGTCTACTTAAGTAAACATGTTAAAAAAAAACCAATTAAACCTAATTAATCTAAAAGAATCAATTAAACCTAAATACCTTTCATTGGACCGGAATAAATCAATTCACATCTAATAAACCATATTGAGCCACACTAAAACTAATTAAACATAATTAATCTAAATAAATCAATTATTAATGAATTAAAACTAATCTATTAAATTAAACTAATTCTAAATCGCTATTGGAAAAAAAGAAGAAGAAAAAAAATAAATACCTCAAACCCGGCTTTAATCAAGAAACAAGGGGAGATAAACCCTTGTGCTTCAAGCCCAAAATCGAACCGAACCAGACTAGGTCTCTGCTCAAGGAAGGATTACACATTCAAAATTTTATACTTGGAGGGATTCTTTATTTAGAGAGAGAATTAGCAAAAACCTTCATGGGTTTCGGAAGAGAGGAAGGGTTATTCTTATAGCCTTGGAACTTGGGACAATTCTCTCTTATTTCTGATGTGGGACTAAAAAACTAGAGAGAATTGTCCAAAAAGGCTTGCTTTTGGACAAAGGGGTTTGGGCGCCATGTGGCACTTTTGGGTTGCTTGGAATGGAATCTGATACCGAACTTTGGAGTCAACTTTCGGGGGTCATATCTTTTAAACCGTTCGTCAGAATTCGACATGTAATACGTCGTTAGAAAGCTCAGTCCGAGCACTATCCAATGATATGAGACACGGATGTAGTCTCAACCAGGAACCTTTACAAAAATATGCATAAATTAGGGACCCAGATCATATAATAAAAGAGAGAATCGGGCGTCGATTCGCATAGTTCTCGCATCAAAGTGTAATGTCCGACTTGAGGGGACAAACAACAATAATCCACATCATCAAATTCTAATTTTTGAAAACATTTTCTCTTAAAATTTTATAGAAAAAAATGGTCATTTTCTACTCTAAGTTTGAAAATTCTCCAAGTCTAAAATATCCAACATGTAATCCTTCATATTGTCATCATTGCCGGGGGGTGACAAAATTCGGTGTCTATAGATTGCCCTTCTTTGACAGAGAACTATGTAACGGTCGAAAGGCAAAGAAAAGAACACACCGTTTTGTCACCAAGAGCAATGTACTGCCGACATCCGGCTCAAGGATGGCGGAGGTGCAAATGCAAATTCAAAACGAGCGATAAGACCAAAGGTAGGAAATGTCGATCGATAACACATGTGAAATCAGGTAATGTGTCGATGCTACTATGATTGAAAACCTACCATGGTTGGTCAATATAGAGGTAATGCTCAAACTGTGTGATGCCAAAAATTCGAGTTTCTAGCCGCGTGGCTGTCAACCTTGGGATTCTCTGCAGGGGATGATCGTGCTCTGTTGTGATCCTAAGGATTCTCAAAAATTTGGTGTGGATAGTCCTCGTGCAGTGGTGCTCAGCTAGGATCGATAGCGGTGCTCAGTTATGATCCTAAGGATTCTCAAAAATTTGTTGTGGATAGTCCTCGTGCAGCGGTGCTTAGCTGGGATCGATAGCGGTGCTCAGCTATGATCCTAAGGATTCTCAAAAAGTTGGTGTGGATAGTCCTCGTGCAGCGGTGCTCAGCTGGGATCGATAGCGGTGCTCAGCTATGATCCTAAGGATTCTCGATAAATTGGTGTGGATAGTCCTCGCGCAGTGGTGCTCAGATGGGATCGATAGTGCTACTCAACTATGATCCTAAGGATTCTCGAAAAGTTAGTGTGGATAGTCCTCGCACAACGGTGCTCAACTGGGATCGATAGTGGTGCTCAGCTATTATCTTAAGGATTCTCGACAAATTGGTGCAGATAGTCCACCTTGGTAGTCATGCAAAACTATGAACCTTGGGATTGTTTGCAGGGGATGATCATCCTCGCACAGCGGTGCTCAGCTGGGATCAACAACAGTGCTCGGTTGTGATCCTAAAGATTCTCACCGCACAACGGTGCTCAACTGGGATCGATAGTGGTGCTCAGCTATTATCTTAAGGATTCTCGACAAATTGGTGCAGATAGTCCACCTTGGTAGTCATGCAAAACTATGAACCTTGGGATTGTTTGCAGGGGATGATCATCCTCGCACAGCGGTGCTCAGCTGGGATCAACAACAGTGCTCGGTTGTGATCCTAAAGATTCTCACAAAATTGGTGCCAACGATGTGTTTGGTTGTGCACCTATATTGGAATTAGAAAAGGAAAACTTGGGAGATTCTGGATCTCAAATACCTGAATAAGGACATGAAGCTTAGCAAAGTTAGCAACAAACAACTATATTGAATTTAAGAGATCGCAATGGTGTTCGAGATGCCATCACATGCCGAATCCATGAGAGGTCTAGATTCGAAAGCCAAGGGGCTTGGAAAGAGCACCATCATACGAAGTTTAGTGGTTAGTAAAAACACACAAAGCCCATATGTTCATGAAGGAGAATGTTGCTAGTAGATTGATCATCATAAAGGACAAGGTCTTTTCATTGAAAGGAAAAAAATGGTGCCACGGCTACTACAAGTTTTGGAAAGCAGAAACATGGGGAACAACTCCTTAGTAAATGCTGCCCAGACCAAAAGATCTTCAATTTAACAACCTTAACCTAGGCGAGCCAAATTGTTCCATGAGACTACAATGGAATTCACCAACTCTTCTGTTAAAGCCTCTGTGATAGGTGCAGTACTCACATCCCCTAGAGCACCCTGAGGTAAACCGAATTGACGCATGAAGCAAGCCGGTATGTAGAAGGAGGTATGGGATATGCCTAACAACCTGATATAGTCACAACCAGAAGTGTGTAAAATAGGGTTCCGAACTGACCACCAATGGACTTCCCACCTGATGCTTCGCTCCGTGAGGGCTCGCAGTCGCTCAGGCCAATTTGTTGCATCGTGGCAGTTAAAGGTCTGAATTCGCTTGAAATACTGAAATGGTTCCAAATGAGCTATAACCAAAGGTTGGACCAATTGAAGGCGCTCGACTAACCATACCTAGAGGAGGGCGAAGCACCCATTAAAGTCACTAGGGTGAAAATTTCGATGACCTGTCATAATATCATGTCCTCTCAAAGTCTCTGCCAAAATAGTAGGAATAATGTCGCAACCTTGTCTCAACTGCCGGAAGACGTTGATGATAATGGGTAAGCCTCCACACTTGGGGGAATGCAACAGATAATGAGCGATCAAGCAGAAAAGGAAAGCATTCCTTCGATGCACCCTAAAGCTTTCAGTATTTGATCGAAGTGGGGCAAACTCCTAGAAAACATCATAAAGATCACTTGCCATGAATCGCCTCACCTCTTTAGCACTCCAATTGAAAAATTATCGAATTTCTATTGAGCTAATGGGTTGTAGTGTTGGGCGAAAAACATCTCCCCAATGATTGTAAAAAAGACAAGCTTGAAATTCTTCCAGAGTAGGGCAAATTTCCCCAATTCCGAATCGAAAAACATGAAGTTCTTGGATCCAAAAACGAGATGCCTCATGTATCAAAGCACGAAATGGACTGATGCGTCGGAGCTGAAAGAGTGCATAAAGGTGCACTTCTTCAAGGATTTCAGGGTCATCATCCCTCATTGCTACCATCCATCGGCGGAAAGCAACATCAATGATAATAATGGGAGCAACAAAACACAACTCGGATTTCCTGGGTACATCATAAAATGTAAGTTAAGGAAAGGACCAACTTATAGGAAAATATCATGTGACACATCTACCAAAAGTAAACTGATTTTTTTTTTCTTGTCATTTGCAAAAGCTAAGAACCCTTTGAGCCAATTTAGAAAATGTAAGATTGGTCTTTCAGATGACCGCGATCATGTCTGGGCCCAAACCCTAAACTAAAACAAATGTTAAGACACATATACTGAAGGAAACTAACCCGATGGTTCTGCCACAGGTAGAGTAAGGATACCACTTTGGATAGCGACCTCACGAGAGGATCACACTGACTAAAAAAAAAGTTAAACTAAAAGAGGGGCTATTGAAAACTCTTGGGAACCATCGAATAGGAGAACCGTAGATAGAGTCTTCAAGCCAGATCAAGACAATTATTTGCAAGGATGACGAGTTCACGAGAGAAATCACGTCAATCAAAATAGTCATTTTGAAAAAAGGACTAAAGATGAAAACTCTTTGGAATCCACCGAATTCGAGAGACGGGGGAAAGAGTTCTTAGCCGGACTCGATCACCTCCTGATGATAAGAGGACCGAGAACCATTTGTCTGAAAGGGGAAAGGGATAGCTAAAAATGGAAAATTAGGTCCAACCCGCCATGAGGTGTGGCAGAAATTGACCAAGCTCAATTTTGACTTTCAAGCTGCCTACGTATCCTAAAAATTTAGGAATCAGGTCGAGCGTAGTTCATGCCTCAAAGGCAGTTTTCCTTCATTGCATTCCCACTTTTTTTTTTTTTTGAATGCAGAGGCTAAACATAATACTTTTTCAGCTGATCTAAGTTGGTCAGGTACTGCAGTTCTTGACCATCAAGATATACAAGGCGTATTGCCTTCCCCGGGAGGATTTCCTTCACCACAAAAGGGCCACTCCAGTTTAGCCTAAACTTGCCCCTTGGATCATGAATGGGTGCTCTCTACTCCTTTAAAACCAAATCTCCAACTTCCAAGGAACGTGGGTGGAATTTTTTGTGGAAAGCCCTTGCAACTCGCAGTTGATACTTCTTCATGTTGTCCATTGCCTTCATCCTTTTTTCATCAATGAGGTTCAACTCCTCGTACCTTGACTTGAGCCAATCCACTTCTGCAATCTGACTCTCCATGAGAATTCTAAGAGAGGGGACCTCTAGCTCAACCAGGAGGACTGCTTCCATCCCATATACTAAAGAGTACGGAGTTGCCCCACTTGGAGTTCTAATAGAATCCGATAAGCCCATAAGGCATAAGGTAATTTGTCAGCCCAATCATTATTCCTATCAGCCATCTTCTGGAGTATGACCTTCATGTTTTTGATTGCCGCTTCAACCGCTCCATTGGTTTAAGGGCGATAAGGAGAAGACCTGTGCCTTGCAATCCTGAATTGGTCACACAACTCCTATGCCTTGCCCCTAAAATGTTGACCTTGGTCAGAAATCACCTCATGGGGCATCCCATGTCAGCAAATGATATGTTCTTGCAAAAATTTGGCTACCTTTGCCGCTATGAGTTTTGCGTATGACTAAGCCTCTACCCATTTGGTGAAGTAATCAATAGCTACCAACACAAACTCATGCCCGTTCGAAGCTTTGGGGTTAATTTTTCCGATCACATCGATACCCCAAGTCGAAAAAGGCCACAGAAACTCAACGTGTGCAATTCTGTTAGGGGCACATGGATGAGGTTGGCAAAAATCTGACATTTATGGCACTTCTTCACAAAGTCTGTGCAATCGGCTACTAGTGTATTCCAAAAATACCCTAAGCGGAGAATTTTCTTAGCCAACATACGAGCATTCATGTGAGGGCCACAGATTCCCTGATGTACTTCCTCCAAGATTGTCTGTGCTTGATCTTCATCCACGCACACCAGTTGTACACCATCAAAAGATCGCTTGTATAAAATATCTTCGTGTAATATGAATTGGGTGGCATAACGCCTCAGGAACCTTTTATCTCCTTGGGTAGCATCTGCAGGGTACTTCCCCTCTCTGATAAAATCCATAATATGGGAAAACCAAGGCCTACCATCTACTGTCAGGGCATTGAAGAAGCCTTAATGTGAAGGATGATCTCTCCGATCTATAATGAATGGTTGTATTTGCTCACCCAAACCAAAATCAACCATCGATGCAAGAGTAGCCAAAGCATCGGCAAACCTGTTATTGTCCCTCTGGAAATAGTCAAAACTAATTTCTGTGAACTGCATCATTAGAGACTCTACACACCCTTGGTATGGTTTTAACTTTTCCTCCTTTGTTTTCCACTTACCTTGGACTTCGCATATGACAATCAACGAATCTCCGTATACTTCCAATCTTTTAACCCCAATAGAGATGGCTGCTTTCAATCCCATGAGGCAAGCTTCATACTCAGCCATGTTGTTGGTGCACTCAAAGTCCAACCTATATGCCATGAGCATGTTCAACCCTTCAGGAGTTATAAGTAGAACTCCGGCTCCGCAACCTTTGTGATTGGCGGCTCCATCAAAGAACATTTGCCAAATGCCAACCTCATCTTCAACCTCAACAGAAACTACATCTTCATCTGGAAATATGTCATTCAAAGGCCTCGTATCAACAACTGGATGTGCGGATAGATGTTCAGCGATAACACTACCCTTGATGGACTTCTGGGTGACATACACAATGTTGAACTCCGCTAAGTGCAATAACCAACGTGCTAATCTCCCCGTCAATGCAGGTTTCTCGAAAAGGTACTTGATGGGATCCATTCTAGATACCAAAAAGACTGAATAGGTCAACATGTAATGTCTCAAACTCCTTGTTGCCCAAACCAAAGCTGCACAAGTCTTCTCCAGGGTTGTGTACCTTGTCTCACAGTCTGTGAACTTCTTACTAAGGTAATAAATTGCTTGCTCTGTCTGCCCATCTGAACCATGTGAGCCACCATCGATCCCATGGAGGTTTCCAATACAGAGAGATACAACAATAATGGCCTTCCAGGAGTAGGGGGAATGACGATTGGTGGGTTTACCAGGTAACTCTTGGTGTGATCAAAAGCCAATTGGCATTGAGGATTCCACCTCTTAGGTTGATCCTTTTTCAGTAATTTAAAGATTGGTTCACATATGGCTGTTAGTTGAGAAATGAACCGACTAATGTATTGGATCCTTCCTAAAAACCCTCAAATTTCCTTCTCCATTTGAGGAGGTGACATTTCTGTTATTGCTTTGATTTTGGATGGGTCAATCTCAATGCCTCTCTCACTTACCATGAACCCCAAAAGCATACCACCTGTCACCCCAAATACACATTTTTGTGGGTTCAGTCTCAGTTTGAACTCCTTAATCCTCTCAAAGAAACCCTCAAAGCCTTAAAGTGCCCTTCTCGATTAATCGACTTGACAATCATGTCATCTACATACACCTCCACCTCTTTGTGTATCAAATCATGCAAGATAGTGGTGGCGGCCCTTTGGTAGGTAGCACCGGCATTCTTCAAACCAAAAGGCATCGCCCTGTATCTATAAGTGCCCCAATCCGTAGTGAAAGACGTCTTGTCTTTATCTTTGGGATTCATTTGGATCTGATTGTAACCAGAAAACCCATCCATGAATGATAGAAGCGCATGCCCCGCAGTATTATCCACTAAAAAATCGATGTGTGGTAAGGGAAAATTATCTTTGGGGCTCGCCCTATTAATGTCCTTATAATCCACACATACCCTGATCCGACCATCCTTCTTTGGTACAACTACGACATTTGCCAACCATTCAGTATACCTTGTCACCTCAATGAACCCTACACTGAGTTGCTTGGCAATCTCCTCTTTTACTATCAAAGCCCAATCCGGACACATGCGCCGAATCTTTTGTTGGAACGGCTTTGCATCAGAGAAAAGAGGGAGATCATGTTGAACTATGCAGGCATCAATACCGGGCATATCGGCGTATGACCAAGCAAACACCTCCTCAAATTCGTTTAAGAGCTCGATTAATTGGGTTGTCTCTTGCTCTTCAAGGGACATGCCAAGTCTAACCTCCCAGGGATCATGTTCTAACCCCAAATTTATCAGCCTGAAATCCTCACAGACAGGTTTGGCCTTCTTTTCCTTTAAAGCTTTTAATGATTTGAGAAATTCAGGCATGGGTCATCGCAACATTCATCATCAAGAGATGGAGGGGATAGGGAAGAGGAAGAAGCAACATACTCGGAAGAATTCATTTCATTAATAACTGGGACAATTACATCAGACTTAGCTCCGACTGGAACCGACACTGCATAAGTGGAAATACCTTCTCCGACATGGAGAGAAACAGAAGGAGAAACAACTAGTGGACTACCTACAAACTTAAAGGACTTAGGCCCAGACATGGCCGACTCTTCAGCTACAAATTTCAGCTCCTCAGGGTAAACAAACTCATCTAAACAGCTCCAGTTAGGAATGACACCCTCAGCACGATGAATCAACAAGTGGGGTGAAGGTGTCTCAGATTCATTAGTCCCACCAATCATCATAATCTCCTCATCGAAGAGATCGCTAACATCTAGGTCTTCCTCTGTGTGTCCCTGTTGGACCTGTTCAAACTACTTCAGTGAGTAATGTTCTAACTCTGCCCAATCAATCACGCAATCAAAGAAGATCTCAAAGCCTGGTAGCCTTTCCCCTAAAAACACATCTAACCATCGTTCTGGGAATCCGCAATAGAAGAAATCCTGCCCTTCTTTGACAAAATAACCATTCAGAGTTTTGAAATAGGGAGTCACATTAACAGTCTTAGATCCATCTTCCATGTTGTTCCACTTCGAAACCTTCACTAGCCCAGACTTAACGGTCTTGTTCTACTGATAACCTGCCTCTGTTTCCTTTCCTTCAAAACTTTCCCCATTGCTAAGCATATGGATCAAATTCTTCCCCTCATTCTTGTATTTCAACTCTTCATATCTCTCAAAATTTCTATCATATTTTTGCTTCTTGGCTGCTATCTTTTGTTGGTCCTCCTCTGTCATAACATAACCAAGGCCAAAGCGTTGTGTGTTCACATTCAGAGATAAAATATCTGGGTCACCCTGTTGTCGCACCCCTAGGCCCATGCCTGGAAAATACTTCATTTTAAGAAGCATGTTGGTTACTCCGGGGTTGGTGATGTTAAACTCTATCAAAGCAAATCTCTCTCCCGGTGAACTAGGCCCCAAAGTTGCATTGATACGGCCCAACTCAAAACCTCCCAAATGAACTTCAGATGCCTCACCATTGTTATTTTCCCCCATATCAACAGATGCCATCATGCTGGCCAAGTCAGGATCTGCCAAGATAGTGATCACCTGCCTTTTGAACACAAATTTTATCTTTTGGTGAAGGGAAGAGGAAACTGCCCTAGCCTTGTGCAACCATGGACGGCCTAAAATCATATTGAAAGACACAGGGATATCGATAACTTGGAAGTCTACCTCAAATTCTGTTGGTCCAACTACTATCACCACAATGAAAATTCCCAACACGCTCCTCCTGGTGTTGTCATAAGCTCGAACACATTGACTAGATGGCTTCATCTCGACTTCATCAAATCCCAAATGTTTAAAGGTCCTGAGAGGGAAAACATTCAATGCCGACCCATTGTCTACCAATACTTGGGGAATTCAACATCCTTTGCAATCAATGGTTATGTGTAGAGCCCTTGTGTGGTTCGAACCTTCAAGAGGGAGATCGACATCTGTAAACATCAATGAGTTCACTGCATACACGACTCCTACTAGGCTCGCTAGTTGTACCGAATCGGTCCCAATTGGAACTTGGATGCTCGCCACAGATTTCAACACTGCTTCCCTGTGGGTAGGAGAGGCCATGAGCAAGCCCTAAATAGATATATTTGCTTTGGGTCTTCTGTAACTGTCTCAATACTTGATTCTCCGGTTCAATCAACTTATTGTTCAGTCCCTGATCTTTTGGCCTTGCTGGTGGTTCTGTGAGTCCTGCTGCCTCATAGTTCTTCCCACTCCGAGTTTCTGCTATTATCTCACCCGGAATGTAGAACTCTACCTCATCAGACTCCGAAAACCTTTGCTTTGCCTACAACCCTTACCCAGGGATAATGATATCATAATCCTCATTAGTTTCAAGTTTGATGCATTTAGTTCCAAACCAAGATTTGGTGTGTAAGTCTCAAAGTCAGATTCATCATACAAGCCATTGATTTCATCTTCCTTCAACTCTAACTCTACAGTCTCTTTTAAACTAGAAGTGACAACATTAGCCAGAAGGGGAAAAGTAAATCCACTAAGATCTCCAACGTTGGTCGCCTCTACCTGGCTACTCTTCACTGATAGAAAAATGATAAGGGAAGTCGGGTCAAAATTTCCTAAATCTTCCTGCAAGGTGTTAACTGTTCGATGCTGAGGAAGGGGTTTTGTGGCAACATTGGGTCGTTTGACCCGGATTTCAAACTTCTTTGCATCAAGTAGATCTTGGATTGCCTCCTGCAACTTTTAACATCCATCTATTACGTGACCTTGCTGAGAATGGTAGTCACAAAATAGGTTTAGATTGAACCAATCAGGTTTCCACTCAGGTAAGGGTCTAGGCTCTGGCTTGACTATAAGACTGGCCTGAAGCAAATGATTCAAAACTAAACTCAAAGAAGTCCCCAAGTCAGTGAACTGCCTTCGAGGACAACGGGGAGCGGGGGTTGCATCTTGCTCAATCACAAATGGCGTTGACGGAGTAGGCAAGGCCGGCGTTGTGGGAAGAATCGCCATCGTGGCATTAGACCCCGAATTCCTCTGTTGGGTAGGAGGTTTTCTGCTGCTACTAGCCTCCTTAGCAAGTTTGCTATACTTGGGGAGCTCTTCTTGGGCGAGGGCATCTTCGACCTGCTGGGCTGCCATTCTGAGTCCCTCAAATGTCAATATTGCCTGGCCAAACAACACATCCTTATAGGGACCACACACCGACCTCATGATTATGGCAATCTAATCTCGCTCACTTGGTCAATCCCTCATCATGGATGCTTTGTCATGGAAACGCCTCAAATACTCGGTGAACCCTTCATTCGGCATTTGCCTTGTCGTTTCTAATTCTCTTCTTGTTAATTCCACTTCAGTATTATATCCATACTGTTTGGTGAAAGCTCTCATAATGTCCTCTCAAGTGTGAGAGGATGCCATGTCTAAAGACATAAGCCACTGGTGAGCCGCACCGGTTAGAGAGAATTGAAAAGCTTGCCCCAACATTTCATTTGTGAACCTCTTTATCCTCAACTGTCCAATGAAAGACTTCAAGTGGGTACGGGGATCCCTAGTTCCATCGAACTTGTCATATGTCCACTTGAACCTTTCTGGCAAGATTGCTTGGGGAAAAAAGCATAGCCCCTCAGTATCAAAAACTTGGTCTTCTGCCCCTTTCATATTCCTTATAATGCGCTCCAAACGGTTGACCTGATCCTTCAATTCCTTTTTCTCTTGATCCTTAACTGCCCTGGCGGCAGGAGCATTGACATAGAAGTCATACTCATCCTCGGCCAGGTAGGGAGGTTAGGGAACAAACCTAGGAGTTTGAGGGCGACTCCGTTGATCCGGAACCTCTTCCCTTGGTGCGACCATATGTGTGCGTACCACCTCCGTGAGGTTGGCCATCATTTCCTCTAGCTTGGCCATTCGACCATCCATGTTATCCAAAGGTGGTTGTGGTGAAATGTCTGCCATCGAGAACCACTGGAATGATGGTCCCGAGAGGTTGCTAGGACAATCCCAACTAAGTGGGATGAACGAGAAAGGCTGATTGGGGTAAGATGTTGGCGGCACTGACTGGTACCGGAAAAAGACAAATATAGACGGTGAGATAGCAATACACAACACTCTCCTACTTGAACACAAGACTAGCCAAACATACGCAAGCAAGGACGACCGGACCAAACAAGAGTTAGCTCAAATGAGAGTGGCATCAACTTAGCGGCATACTTAAAGAAGTGTGCCTAAGTTGAAGAGACTCTCAAGTGATGGATCAAGCAAAGGTGGTTCCTATAAGAACACTTATGTAGGCAACTCTACACTGAATCAATCACCAAAAACCGTGGTGGACGAATATGGGTCCACCGTTAACATCGAGATAGCATGTGTGAAACCTTTACCAGGTTGAGACTTATACCACATCGGACTGGTGGTGTTAGCATATAGCCACGGTACCAATCATACGGTGCAGTTGTAAGAATCAACAACTGGTGTAGTTACAAACACTAGCACCTTTAATGTTAATGATAAATCCAATCCTTCCGTTGGTGGATGGTAGATTGAGACGGGTAAAAAATAACTACAAGGGATTCCAACATGAACCGCAAACAATATTACATTAGTTGTGTTGATCCTAGCCATTGGTTCTATGTCCAAGTACATGATGCATGTTGGCTAGGTTTAGGACCGGAAAGGCTACCTTGACAGGACCGATATACCTATCACCCGCATACACGGAATGAATCAGAGGCACGTGGTCCCTTTGATATACCAATAGGGGAATAGCTCGAGCATATCGGACTCAGAGTGTTAACCGATTGCATCTCTTTGGGCACACCTAAATGTGTGTGATCTCCCTCAAGCACGCAAGGTAACACCCTCGCCGATAAGTTCCGTATTCCAAACCTAAATGGTACGGTATCAAGGGGTGTGATGTAACTGGGGGCGGCCCAAACATATGTAAGGGACCCTGACAGCTACACCACGGGGGTGAATAAGGGTAAGGCATGCTGTGCTCAATGCAAGAAGTGTATGCAAGTGATGAAAAGTGAAAAATAACATGTCAATATACAACAATAAGATACAAACAAAGCTATACAAACAATGGTCAATCAAGAGTCTGACATCCCCAGTGGAGTCGCCACTGTAGGTACCACGGACCTCCGCCGCCCCGCGGGATCGCGATACGGTGCGTAGCGCGTGTGAACACGCTAGGGTTCGACCCTGATGAGATGAGATAGTATCCCCTGGTCATCAAATGCCAAGGGGGGATACACGTTATGGGTAAAAAGGAGTCGCCACCTAGAAAGGGTCTAGGACCCATAAATTTCTCCCCCAATCAAGGGAGAGAGACTAATGACTCTGATGGATAAGGTTGGTTTGCACTAAGATTCTAGACAAGTGTCAAGTGACAGACTGGGAAGGTGTTAGGCACCCAGTCTGCCCGACCCTAAGGCCAGTCTCCTTCTGTTTGACTAAAGTTTGTTTGTACCCTGCTAACTAGTCCTAAATCTAGGTCACTGAAAACCCTAAACTAGGTATCTAAGCATAGCATGTGAAAACCCTAAACCAAGTGTCTAAATTATGCTAGCTAGGTTATGATGCAAATAATGAAATAATTACGCTAATTAAAATTAAAAAAAACAAAACCTAAATGATTTAATTGATGTATTATGAGTCTTAGATTAAGCTAATGAAATAAGCCTAAACCTAGGATTAGTTGAGCTATTTATGAAACCCTAAATTAAACTAATTCGATTAATTGAGCTTGACCTAGATGGATGATTAATGAATTTATGAAATGCTAAATTGAATTAATTAAAATGATTAATCATAATCACTAATAATTTGTGAAATGAATTATTGCAATCCTACTTAATCTAATTAAAAATATTTACAAATTAAATGAGACCTAGTTAATTTATAAAAAAAATGAAGTGGATTAATTACATTAAATGGAAGCATTTTACTAGTCTACCTAATCTAGTTTAGGAAGATTAAACTAAACCTATGGTTTAATTAAATAAATTATGAAACCTAATTGGACTAATTATGTCTACTTTAAGCTAATCCTAAGATAAGTTAAACATTTTTTTCAAAACCCTAATAAATCTAATGAGAAGAGAATCTTTTAACTAATTAATCTAGTTAATTATCCTACATTAAATAACTAATTAGTTGATTGATTAAAATAAACAAACCACTAGAAGGAACATGACTGGTAATTACACAAGTTTAATAAATTGAATTAAATGAAGAAATCAAATGCAATGATTTAAAAAGCTAAATTAACAAACCACAACTAAATAAACAACAGTTAAAATGACTAATTACATTAACTACACATTAACTACGTTACTTTAATCAATCTAGATTAATACTACACTAATGCAAGTGAATGTTGGGGTACAAAAAATAGGAGATAGTAGAGAAACCCAAATCCCCAAATACGTCCTAATGCTACGAGCCGGTTTGAGGGGCCAGCCACGCCCGTCCTAAACTAAACACGCCCTAAACTACGTCCCATACATTATTTAGAGGGAAATAAAATGAAATCATTTGATTTTAAATTTTAAAATTAGGGGAATCTCAAACCTAAATTCTAGGACTAGACACATTACAGAACTGAAATCAAACTAAAATGGATAAAAGAAAAATAAAATATATAAAAAAAAAAGGGAAAGATTCCACATAGAAATGAAATAATAGGTTGGGGCATATTACAATTTGAATTACAAAAATAAATAAATAAATAAAAATGAAATGAATAAATAAAAGAAAATGAACACAAAAAAAAAAATATAAAAGGGAAGGAGATGGGATTTCGGCCACAGGGAAAAGAAGAAAAAGAAGAGAGAAAAGAGAAGAAGTGAAGGAAGGTGGAAACCCAATCCTCATTTCCTTCTGCAGTTCAATTCACCATCGATAACCCACCCTTGTGTCTGTAATAATCCCAATCCCCATTTGAAATATCAAGATTAGCATTCGATTGGATAATCTATAACAAGCAAAACCCTAAGAGGATAAAGGGGAAGACTCCGGCTTCTTGCTCTTTCGATTTCTCTCTGCTTTCTGAAACCCCTCTCAAACCCTTGACCAGTAAATCCAAAAGAAAAGAAGGGAAAGAAAATATGTCCACACAATTTCCAAGTTAATGCACACAATAACACATAGGGAAGGTAAATTGCAAAACAATTCTTTGAACCCACAACAAATCTCAAAAGCAGACATGACTTGCCAACACCAGAATCTCCAATCAGCAAAAGCTTGAACAGATAATCATACTCCTGATTCATGACTGTATATCGCTAAGGAAAACTGAACTACGAGCAACGACGGCGATAACGAAAGACTCCTCCGGTTCTCCGGCACGAATCCAAAGCGAAACTCGTATCTTCGCCAGAAAAGATGAACAAAGAGAGAGAGGTTTGAATAGAAAAGGATTTTCAAACGAAACAAATGTTCAGAGAAGAGTCCTCTCTTTGCGCCCTTTCCATTGGTATGAAGTGATGAGAGAGGTGGTAGCTGGTTGAACGACTGATAACTTTGGGAAGTGGTCCTGGAACCATGGCGGAACCTCGAAGCAAAACTTGGAATGAATTTATTTTCCTGCGTAGCCGATATCCCTCCAAGGTTCTGCAAGGGAATCCGGGAAATTGAACTCGAAGCGGCCGTTAATGCGTTGAAAGAGACCAGAGTACCAGACCAAAATCCTTCGCTCCTAACTAAACAGAGGCACAGATGGAAGCGGAAATGAGTAGATGGAAAGAGGTGGAGAGAGAGAGAGAGAGAGAAGAAAAAGGAAGTGGTTTTGTCATGGTAAAAGAGAAAAGAAGACAGGAAGAAAAAGAAGAAAAAGAAGGAGGGGACGGTTGAGTTCGGTTAGGAGGAAGAGAAGTAGCAGGAGAAGAAGAAGAAGAAGGAGAAAAAGAAGAAGAACAAGAGAGTGGAGAGGGGCGGCTGGAGACTCGGTTGCAGCAGCAGGGAAGGGTGCGGTGGCAGGAGAGAAAAAAAAAGAAAAGAAGAGAAGAAGAAGAAGAGGGGAGAGTTAGGTTATAGGTAAAATTCTGATCCAAGGGTCCAGATTGAAAGAACAAAAGTAACTTAAAAAAAAACTAAACCAAATAAAGGTAAACATGTAAAACTAAAAACAATTAAATTTAACTAAACTAAAAGAATCAATTAAACCATAATATCTTTAATTGGACCGGAATAAATCAATTTAAATCTAATAAATCGTATTGAACCAAACTGAGACTAATTAAACATGATTAATTTCAATAAATAAATTAGCAACTAATATATTAATTAAACTAATTCTAAATCACTATTGGGAGGAAAGAAAAATACCTTAAACCGGCTTTAATCAAAAAAAACAAGGGGAGATAACCCTTGTGCTTTAAGCCCCGAATCGAACCGAACCGGACAAAATCTCCCGGCTCAAGGAAGGAGTAATGTATTAAACTTTTAAACTTGGAGAATCTTTGATTTTAGAGGGAATTAGCAAAAACCATATTCCTTCTCCCAAATCCTTTTTTAATTTTTCTCCTCCCCTTTTTGGAAGAGGGGAAGGGCTATTCTTATAGCCTTGGGACTTGGGACAATTCTCTCAAATTTCCGATGTGGGACTAAAAAACTAGAGAGAATTGTCCCAAAAGGCTTGCTTTTGGACAAAGGGGTTTGGGCGCCACGTGGCACTCTTTGGTTGCTCGGAATGGAATCTGATACCGAACTTTGGAGTCAACTTTCGGGGGTCATATCTTTTAAACCGTTCGTCAGAATTCGACATGTAATACGTCGTTAGAAAGCTCAGTCCGAGCACTATCCAATGATATGAGACACGGATGTAGTCTCAACCAGGAACCTTTACAAAAATATGCATAAATTAGGGACCCAGATCATATAATAAAAGAGAGAATCGGGCGTCGATTCGCATAGTTCTCGCATCAAAGTGTAATGTCCGACATGAGGGGACAAACAACAATAATCCACATCATCAAATTCTAATTTTTGAAAACATTTTCTCTTAAAATTTTATAGAAAAAAATGGTCATTTTCTACTCTAAGTTTGAAAATTCTCCAAGCCTAAAATATCCAACATGTAATCCTTCATATTGTCATCATTGCCGGGGGGTGACAAAATTCGGTGTCTACATCAGGTTGCGTGTGGTTCGAGTTCGATTCCTCTTGCCTCTTTGGGACCACCCACATGAGAATGTTTAGTGCTCTTCTCTGCTTTTGGTGAAAGTTGAATGATCCTCATTCAACCCCAGTATGGCTTGGTCCATGCGGTTGTGTAGTCAGTATGGGCCCGTGGGACTAGTCAGACCAAAGGCTTGGATACCCGTCATTAGCACCAAAAAAAAAAAAAAAGGAGTTCCGGGCCTCCATTGCTTAAATCCCTTCAAACCATGGTCAGAAAGCAGCCAGGATCTTGTCTATAAGAATGGAAGAAGATGAAGAACTATAGAAAGTTCTTGTCCAAACTAACTATTTGAGAGCGGTCTCATTCTTACGATCACATAATTTTAGAATGCTTAATTATTTTGTTCTGAAACTTCTTCCATGTATAATTTGGAAAATGAACATAGATTATTACTTTTGGTTCTTGATTGAATATTAATTATCCTATAGTGAATTGCATCTATAATTCATAAATGCTTCTTGTTATTTTTAGTGGTTTGACTATTAGAGAATTTAAGTGGTTATTTGAACTTTGTAATGCTTTGGCATAGACGGTCCAGTATGAAAATTTATTATTGCTTTTCATGCTATGTTATGTGATTGAAACAACATTTTTAATATCCTAGATTTTTCTATAATAACTGACTGGGATTTTTATTTCAATGTGCAATATGTATGATTTTACTAGTCATCTACAGTAACATCTCCCTGATTATTATTTGTAGTTACAAAATACCTTCTTCAATGTTTTTTCCAACTTGTAAAAACGAACTAAATTTAAAAAAATAATGTATCTACTGAGATTTATAAACAATGTTCTTGGTTGATATATCTAATAAAAAGAAAAGAGAGTTTTCTGGGAGAAATTGAATGGTTTTCATTTTGTTCCCTTGCTATTACTATGACCAACTTCAGGCCAAGCCTATTGCAATGAAAAGACCTTTACTTGGTTATGCAACTTGAAAGCATATTGGAAAACTATGGAATTTCTTGGATCCTTTAGTTTTGCATACCCTTTTTGAGGTATTTCTTAATAATTTTTTGTTGGTTATAATGATTGATCTGGTTACTGAAAATTAATGGCTTAATTTCTATACAGAAATATTGCCCAACTTGCAAAGGTTAGGATTATGAAGAAACAAGGTCACTGGGAAGATCTTACTGTGCCTCGCAGGTAAGATCCCTGTATTGGTTTTCTTACATTTTGAGCTGATTTTTTTTGGAATCTCAGCTGGCATTTTGGTCATTCTTGATCCATAATCATTCTGTGGGTGTCTTGAAGTATTAAAATGCATGCTGAGTACTGAGTTTTGTTATTCGTTGAGGTAGTTCTTCCACTTATCTGATGCAACATGTTGTCGGAAAATATTTTTTTATTATTATATTTTGGGAAAAGGAGTGGTTAGAACCTGCTTGTGGTTGATCAAGTAGATCATTGTGCAAGTTTTGTAAAGAATTTGAGTAGGTTTGTAATGCTCTGCTATTAGACAAGATTTTAGATTAGCTGTCTGCTTTACTTGGAACTTCTGCAGTTAATAATTAAGTAAATAGAAAATGTATGCCTTTTTCAAACTGTCAGTCACATGCCCAATTCTGCTTTTGGTCTTCAATGGGGAAGAACCCTCTTGTATTTGATTCAGGCAGGAAAATGTTGTGTAGAAATTAATATAGAATTTTCCACTACATTAATTGCATTTATGTTGCTTTCTGAGTCATACAAAAGATGTAGAATTGGGCCTCTCTTCTTCGGGAACTTTCATTCACTATTATTTTAAATAAATTGAAAATCCTATGGTGGGTAGCTTGTACCACTTCCCCTAAGAAAAATCTTGTGGTATCTCTATCAGGGTTGTTCTTCCTATGTTGCTCCAAGATGATTTTTACTTCTAATGTTTGCATTGTAGCTGTAGGTTAGCGTAAAAGAATACTTATGTATTTTGTTCTGTAACAAGTAGGTCTTAAGTTTGTAACAGAAACAGTAGATGAAGTAGTACTAACTATTATTTTCCTTACATGGCTATGGTTTAAAGGAAGCAGAAACATGGGGAGGTTTTAGATTGATGTTATCATAAATGATACAGTACAGCTGATTCTAGCTGCAGCTTCTGGTTCTTGGTTGGTTTACAAGTTTGGAAGGCCTTTGATTGTGGACCAGTTATTACCTGTGGAAAAACTACACTTGATTGCCTCATTTTCTTGCTTTCTAGGAGAGACAGGTTTAATGTTTGGGCCTCTCTTTGTGTAAGCTATAATATTAGAAAGCTCTAGAATTTAATATCCTTGAGATATGGTATGCTATCGAGTATTAATTACATAAGTTATTATAGCGTGATAAACTTAAAATAATGAACCTTTTACCTGTTTTCCATTATTATAACAGTAATAACTGTTACGGTGTTGTAAGTTATATTTTTGTAAAAGAAATGTTTTCCATTATTATAACAGTAATAACCGTTATATGGTGTTGTAAGTTATCTTTTTGTAATATTTCATTTCTTTTACATCAATTAGGTAGCGCATTTTTCTAGGTAATAATTTTGAGAAAAAAGTTGTATTCTGTGTTCCATTGTTGCCACAACAATTTATTACAGTCGTCCACCAATCTCTTTATTTTATCACCTTGCACTTGCAAAATTTGATGAAAACTATTTTTCTTTCCCATACTTTTATAACTATAATTTTTCTTGCTTATATATTTAGTCATTGTAGTTCAGTTCAGCATTCATGTTGAATTGTCTCGTTGTGATCATTGATTCCTCTCATCCAATTTTCAAAGAGTTGAACAGT
>NC_056557.1:3846071-3894838 GCF_013358625.1 Macadamia integrifolia
CCCACAGTCGAGTTTCCTGAAGAGGACTGGTGGACCCCTGAGGAGTTAGAGCACGGCACCGACTGCTCGTGCGAGAGTTGTGCTGTGGGACAGAAGTTCTGAGGCCGTGTTGAGCTCCACTTCTGAGGCCGAGCTGATCTCTACTACGTGATGCCGAGCTGGGCTCAACCCTTGATGCCGAGCTGAGCTCTAACCTTGATACCGAGCCGAGCTGTGTACTCTGGTTGTTTTTGTGGATTTCCTTACGTACCTAATAATTGAATTTTATTCTTTTTGTGTATATATCATGCCTTCAGGCCCAAATGTATATAATTATTGTATCATTATCCGGGTATCAAGTAATATGGGATTATTCACAGGTAAAACTTAGTCTTCCGCTGATCTGATGAGGTTATATCAGTTATGTGTATGCTGTGGTGGAATACAGTATCTGATGATCTTGGCAGGTTTGGGTTAACCGGTGTTAACTCGGTCACTGGCCCGGTTCAGTGTGAACGGGGTGTGACAGGTTCCCTCACCTTTAACCTGCGATTTTTCTCCCTGGAACCTTCTCTCTCTCTCAGCTATCTTTCTTCTCTTTGAAACCCCTTATCCTGTGATCTCCTTCTCTCTGAATCCCCTTCTTCTGTGATCACTCTCTCTCTCTGAAACCCCTTCTCCTGGGATGTCTCTCTCTCTCTCTCTCTCTCTTGAAACCTTCTCCTGCGTAGATCCTTCTTCTCCTTCTCGATTCTTGCCTCCTTCCCCTCTTGAATCAGTGAATGCGAAGGTAAAGGATGTCCTAAATCTCAGCAACATGGGAATTCAGAGAGATGAGGGTTTGTAGAGAAGAGAGAAAGCATTGATACGAAAAGGGATTTTGGAGTGATTTGAGCGCGCAGCAAGTGGGAAGGGAATTAGGGCTCAGATGTTGGAGGAATAATTTCTTTAATTTTGGGACAACTAATTATCTGTCTCCAATTTTGCAACGGAAAATATTCGTCTTCAATGATAAATATGTATTGAAGTAATCATCTAGATTTTGATTTGTTTGAATGTAACGTGATTTAGATATTTGAGTGCGCATATTTGAAAATTTCTTTAATTTAGGGACAGATAGTTATCCATCCCCAATTTTGCGATAGAAAATTTCCGTCTCTAATGATAAATATTTTTTTTTTCAAATTTAACGCATTTTATTTTGTGTTATACTATAAGATATGTAGCAATGGAACTATTTCTATCTCAAATGATTTTTTTAGAGACGGAAAAAATCCATGGTAATAGATATAAATTCAATTAAAATTCATTGTAGTAGATATAAAATTTAATCATAATAGCGATGGAAAAATTCCATCTCAAATATTGGGACGGTAATATTTCTGTCCCATATATTGCGACAGAACTGTATCCATCTCGAATGGTTTATTTAAGGGACAGAAAGCAATCCGTTGTAATAGATGTAATATTTAATCATGATAGCGATGGAAAATTTCCGCCTCAAATATTGGGACGGTAATATTTCTGTCCCATATATTGCGACATAACTTTTTCCGTCTCGAATGGTTTATTTAGGGACAGAAAGTAATCCGTTATAATAGATGTAAAATTCAATCATAATAGCGATGGAAAAATTCCGTCTCAAATATTGAGACGGTAATATTTCTGTCCCATATATTGCGACAGAATTGTATCCGTCGCGAATAGTTTATTTAGGGACAGAAAGTAATCCGTTGTAATAGATGTAAAATTCAATCCCAGTAGCGACAGAAATTTCCGTCTCAAAGGTTGTGACAGTAAGATATCTGTCCCAACTGCTAAATATGTAGCGACAGAATTATATCCGTCCCAAATAATTTGTTAAGGGGATATAAATTTTGTCTGTCGCCAAAAAAGTGTTGCAAATGCCCTCTTTTCTTGTAGTGTGACCAATTTCTTACCTGAAAATAGTGGCTATGACTAAGTGACACCTTTCAGTGGCTATGTCCAAGCGACACCATACCAGCAAGGTTCTTTTTCCCTTTTAGTTTATTTTGATTCCTCTTTTTTAAGTTGCATCAGTAAATCTTTTTTATAAATTAAAATTTTAAAAACAATATCAAATTAGCTCATGTATTATATGGATAGCATCTGTATGATATGTATGTTTATCATATTAAAAAAAATTGATTAAAATATTAATTGATCATGTCAACATGGAGAAAAGGAGAAAAATATGTCTCATGCCATTTTTGTAATAATCTTTACACACCTAATGTGATGAGATAAATATTCCACATTTTTATCCCACTTGATAAGCTTTTGTGAGCAATGGAGTTAACTTTGGTCACGTGTGGAATACCTAGTCACCCTTCAACCAAACCTGTAAAGACTACATTTGAAAATTGTTTGGAAGCTAAGAAAAGAGAAGGAAAAAATTCGAAAGCCTTCGAATTTGATAAGAAAAATAGAAACATAAATAAGCCTAAAAATAATCCTAATTACCAAAGTACCAACGATCAACCATCATTTCATGACATGGGAGGACTGGAATTTCATCTCCCCAACGGTCACAGTTTGAATATAGAGTTCCAAAGGCCGCTCATTTATAAAACATTTTTATTTCAATTAAAATAGTATATAAATTTTCTTTTCCACTTTCCATCGCTGTATATGGGACCGTTAATATAAAGTCAGGTGGGACCCATCGTTGGCCATGTGGCACCAAAACAAAAGAAGTGGGTCCCACTTACCGTAGCGAGGTGGCACGTCGTAAGGAATGGGGCGAAGAGTCCACTCGTGCGGTGGACAGCAAATCAGCCAAATCATGGTGTCGGATCCTCACAGGCTTCGTTGCTCGTTAGAGAGTAGAGACCCTCCCTTCACGGGAAGGCCGTGCTTCTCTGTATCTAGCTCCCCTCTCTCTCTCTCTAGCATTTTCTCTCTCTAACATTTTCACTCTCTTTGAATTCAAGAGAAGAAGAGAGAAGAGAGAGAGTGGACATGGGTCAGCCAGCCAAAGCCAGACCATCTTACCACCTATGCTGTTATAACCATCCAATCTGTCCAATCCCAAAATCCCTCGGCCACTCGCATTTCTAGGGTTACCGAGATCCGAAAATCTCTCGCTTAGCTCCCCTCTCTCTCTCCCTCGTCTGTGACAACTGACAACCCACATTTCAAATCAAGGAATTAAAAAAAAAAAAATTCCAAGAAAACAGAAAGAGATTATTTTTCGAAATTCCGAGGTTTTTTTTTTTTAATCGTCAAAATTTTATTCTTCGTTATTTCTGGTATTTTCCATCTTTTTCTCTCTCCTTCCTTCTCGATTTTCCAGAAAATAGAATATTAGCAGCTTCTGTAATTGCTTGTACCAATTGAGAACACAAAAGAATCAAAGGTCTCTCTGATCTCGAGTCTCGACACGCCGTGGGAAGTCAAGTCTCAGCAGGATTCCTGTTTCAAGGTTTGGATTTTGATTCGTTTCCTTTTCTTACTGCTGGATTCTGGCCTGTGTCCGACGCTTTCTGGTTTTTTTTTTTCCTTTTCTTCCCCTCTTTTACTTGGAGGAGTTTCTTGTTCTGAAAATTTGATTTATTTCAAGTGGGTTTTGATCAAATTCGTCTAATGTGGGGATCTGGGCTTTTGGAGATCTCATATTGGGTAATTGGTTTCTGAGATTCTTGATTTTGGTATCCGGACCTCTCACCCTCTCTCCCTCTCTTTCTTTTGTTCCCCTTCCAACTTTCTTTCTCATTAATTTCTCTTCTTTTTTCGTTTTTTTTTTTTTTTCAGTTCATTTTCTGGATTTGGAGGGAGAATGTGAGTCTTCTTCACGTTGTTGCACTAACAGGGTTTGGATTTTCAACGAGTGCACTTTTCGTTGTTGAGGTGGGTTTAGGGGGTTTGGAAGAGGGAAGAAAGCAGCTGTCTTGGATTATATAGAATTTGGATTTGCAAGGTTTGGATTTTGGAGGAGGATTTCAGGGGTTCAGATGGTCACTAAAAATGTTCAGTGGTTGGCTAGGATCAAGGGTTTTGGTTTATGGATATTGTAAGAGAAACGGTCAGCTGATTCGGGTTGTCTAAAGGTTCTGGAAAATTGGACTTTCAGGAGGGAAAGAATGCTTGTTAATCTCTGCCCTTTATGCGTCAGAAGTTACAGGCAATAACAAGAGATTTTGCAGGGAATTGCAGGGGCCCAGAAGTTACTGTGACAAGAGGAGAAGGTGAGGTGGAATTATGGGCTGCATTTGCTCAAAAGGGGCCTCTAGCGATCAGCCTGCTGAGGTACAGAGAGAGAAAGAATCTAATAAGTCCTCCAAAAGGCTGGTTACTCCCTCTAAGAGAGAGGCAGTTGTAGTGGAGACTAGGAGTATAGGTAATGGAGGGTCTGATGGATTGGCATTGCTTAAGGCACCACAACAAGAAAATTCCAATTCTACTCCACCGATTCCAACTGATAAAGGAGAAAAGAAACCATTGGTTGTCCAACCACCACCAAAAGGCCATCATCAGAGACGGGCCACATTAGATATCAGCACTGGCCGGGGCCAGCTGCCAATGTCAAGGATAATTAGTATATCCAATGGTGCAGCAGGGGAACATGCTGCTGCAGGTTGGCCATCTTGGCTTACAGCAGTGGCAGGAGAGGCTATCAAAGGGTGGGCTCCTCGAAGAGCAGACACATTCGAAAAGTTGGACAAAGTAAGTTATGTTTATTTTTCATATGTGTTTTTTAAGTTGATGCTTATTTTTCCTTCACAACATATAGATTGTTATTTTTACTCCTTTGATTCTGAGTTTCCCTCCTCATATGCAACTCTTAGTTATTCATTATAAATTCTAGTACTTGATGTAGTGATAACCAGAGAAATTTGAATATTTCACTAAATCACTTTTAATTTTTTTCTTTAGTTAGACCTTATCTACCCCTAAGCGTATTTTTGATTAATTTCTAGCCTGTCTACTGATGGTATTTTATTTCCTGTTAAAGGGTGTGCAATCTTAGTGGGAAATGATGTGCTGATGATCAGCCTGATAAATTGATATATGTGGTACCAGATGTTTATAATAAGTTTTAGGTCATCTAAAATGTGCGAACTTGAGTCTTTTATGCGTGGATTGGAACTGTTTCAAAGGTTTAGGTTCACTATTAGAAGAAGAAACCGCTTAATTGGTGCATATTCAATTAGAATATCATCGAACGGACTTAAAAACTATTCAGGCCCATTCTTATTCTAAAATGGTTTTAATGTTGAAGTCCTTAAAGCTTTCTTATCTTCCTCTTATTATTATAGCGAACAACCTTTGATGTTCATATATTTTTCTTCTCAAGTGTTGCTTGGAACTTTGTACTGTTTCAATGCAATGCATCATTTTCTACTAGAAGCAAATTAGAGAATAGGCTTTGCAATTCATTTTCTTTCTTTAGTATGCCAAATTTTTATTGAATAAATGGTCGAATTTGTTGCTCCAATACATTGAGCTATTTGTAAAAGTTCAGAAGCTGTGTACTTAGTCATGTTCCTGAAAAACCAGCGAACTTGGTATGGTCTCAGATGAAGTGTAATAATTTAGTTGTTTTTTTAAAACTTCATCGTCAAGTACTTGATATATTTGGTTTGAATACATAAACTCAAAAGGTTTAGTAGTAGAAGTGTATCCTTTGAAAGATTATACAGTAGTCTACAATTTTCCCTAAGTATAATGTATCAGGAGAATTCTGAATAATCTAATCTCTCATTCTCACATATGCTGATTGGCTTGGGCATTCTACTGGTGTCGACTCTTTCATTGATAACGAAGGCCTCAGACACATTGAGTTGGGCATAAAAATTTTAGAAAAACTGGGAATGTTAGAAGGGAAAATTTCCACTTCGCAGTCTAGTGTAAATAAGTGTATTGTAGTGCCCCACCCAACTAGCCACATGGCATAATGATGTGGCAATTCCAACCGTTGGATAGAGAGTAGATGGTCTGGATAGTCCACTTGTGAAATTTCAGATTCAACTTCAATCATATACTCACCCATGTATTGGAATGCATGGCTGATCATCCAAACAAAAAATTCAAAAAGAAAATAAAAGCACAAATTAATTTACCTCTACTAATGTTGGAGTGGAACATATATCAATCCCTCGACTGGGCCACCGATCTGTGTGAACCTTTTGTTTTGCAAACATTCTCCAATCTTTTTGAGATGTCACAAATCTGGTATCTTGTTTAAAGAAAAGGGATTATAAAAGGTTTTTTCGTCTTTCTCATACCTAACTTTTTTCCATACATAAATGAAATTCCTTTTTACGCAGATTGGACAAGGAACTTACAGCAATGTATACAGAGCCCGTGACCTTGAAACTGGCAAAATTGTTGCAATGAAGAAAGTTCGGTTTGTTAATATGGATCCGGAAAGTGTCCGTTTTATGGCCAGGGAAATCTATATTTTGCGTAAACTTGATCATCCAAATGTTATGAAGCTTGAAGGGTTGGTCACTTCTCGTATGTCATGCAGCTTGTACCTTGTATTCGAATATATGGAGCATGATCTTGCTGGGCTTGCGGCAACACCTGGTATCAAGTTTACCGAATCACAGGTGTCTGCTCTTTCTTTTTGCACTTTTGAGGAAATTGAAGGTTCTCACTAGGTTCACCACATACAATGGGTTGACATTGCAACATGGTGCATTGTGTTTGGATCAACCATGCAAGAGTTCCATCTATGTCATCAAATGAATGATCCTAATCACTTATTGTCTAAATATATTCCTATATTCCTGGAGCTTTTGCAAATTTCCTTTCTGAAACTTAAAGAAGATAATGACCAGAATGAAAAGGATAAAACATCCTCAAAGAAGAGAAAGTGACAAATCTGAAAATTATAAATGACATATTTTACTAGAGTTCCTTAGTTTGACATCTGAATACTCTCTTTATGTGCCACTCAGCATGTGACTGAAGTGGTAGGCCTAGTTACAGTAGCATTTAAACTAAATTTATGGTGACTTGGTCACTTCGTCTAATTATGGTTTGGCTATGTGAATGTTGGTACTTGTCCTGGAATGCTGTTAAACACGCCATCCTTGTGATATTCCTAATAGTTTTCTTAGGGCCCCTAATTTCAATGAACTCAGCTAATATTAACTTCTTTCTGCACTTGCTATTCAATGCGGCACTCTTGTTTTGATTGCAGATTAAATGTTATATGCACCAGCTACTTCGTGGGCTTGAACACTGTCATAGTCGTGGGGTCCTACATCGAGACATCAAGGGTTCAAATCTTTTAATTGACAATAATGGTAATCTCAAAATTGCTGACTTTGGGTTGGCAACCTTCTTCAATCCTGATAACAAACAGCCATTGACGAGCCGTGTTGTTACTCTTTGGTATCGGCCTCCTGAGCTCTTGCTTGGTGCTACGGATTATGGTGTTGCTGTGGACCTCTGGAGTGCTGGTTGCATCCTTGCAGAATTGCTTGCGGGGAAGCCTATAATGCCAGGAAGAACTGAGGTACGAGTCGTGCATTCTGCTTGGTGCCTTGGATGCTTACACTTTTTATTTTATTTTTGTTTTCACTTTTAGAAACTTATAGCCTGCTGTCACTTCTGTAGTACTTGATGGAGGCCTCTATAATTATGAGCTTGATGAAATTTATATTGCACTCCCTATCCATTAGCTACCCCCTAACTTATACCGTTCATTAGCGCCCCATTTTGGGTGGGCCAGCCCAAAACTTTGATTGATCTGAAAGATCATCAGATTAATCAATTCATGTTAATCATCTATTTAGAGCTACATTATTATTATTATTATTATTATTATTGAGCATTTGGAGCTGCAATTTTGATGGCTAGTATCAGGTAATATCTAAAACAGACAGGAAAGATCTGGGTCTATCATCTTAATTTTACCATATCCCATCTGAATGTGGTCCACTGGTTTTAATCTCTTGGTTGTTTAGTGCATGGGCTATGTGTTCTAATATATGTGGTATAAGCAGCACCAATCTAAGTGCTCTTGTGATTAATTTTCCGTTTATAGAATTTATTCATGAGAAAATAATTAGATTTCTGTTTTCTTACATTGCATTGACTTGATTGGTGATGGAAATCTCCATATTCACTGTTACTAGGTAGAGCAACTGCATAAGATCTTTAAGCTTTGTGGTTCCCCATCTGATGAATACTGGAGGAAGTCAAAATTGCCGCATGCAACTGTTTTTAAGCCTCAACAGCCTTACAGGCGCTGTCTTCTTGAGACATATAAGGACTTCCCCTCATCTGCTTTGGCTCTCCTGGATGTTCTACTTGCAGTTGAACCTGAAGACCGAGGATCAGCTGCTTCGGCACTTAACAGTGAGGTAATTTGTGTTTTTTTTTGCTGATTGTGTGACAATGGTCTTGGAAATCTCTAAGTTGGTAATGTCTGTTTTTTTTTTTCCTGCGTAGTCTTGTTTGTATTGTGACCAGCAATCTTGCACTCTTAACAGCTAACGATAGCTTCTACAGAAAAAGCAATACTACCTTGTTTGTAGAGTTGTCATTTTTACATAGAAAATTAGGTCATGGTGTATTATTATTATTATTATTATTATTATTATTATTATTATTATTATTATTATTATTATTATTATTATTATTATTATTATTATTTTGGGGGTAAATCGGGTGTGTCGAATATGCATGCTGTAATGATAGGGATGGTTTTCCCTATCAGAAAAAATGATAGTGATGGTTTAGATTCAATAGAACCTCAAATACAACTCAAAGTAAATACTAATGGAGTTCAATTTTCTCATGTATTATTGAAACAGAAGTCCACATAAGTCGACAAGAGGAACCCAAGAAATGATCCCAATCCATTTTTTAACTTTATTTTCTTCCCAAGGATTATTTAAGGTGCAAGTAAGTTGGTCCGGATACCTTGATTAAAAAATAAAAAGTCAACAAGAGGAACTACAATAAAAAGAAGGGAGAAAGAAGCCTAAAATTAAGGCAATTTGGGTCAATGGCCCTACACCCATACACAGGGCAAAATGACCACCCCACTCATTTTGAAAGGCAAAAATTTTGCCACTGTTGATGGCCACATTGTCTATTTGAAAATCTTTACCCAAAAAATAAAGGACAAGAGATCACTACATGGCTGTGTGGCCCTTGCATCAATGGGAAGCTGAGAGCGCACACAAGAACATCAATATAGATGGATTTTTTATTTCAAGGGGTGAATGCTAATTTCACACATTCTTGCGTCTGAGCATAGAAACAATAGAACATTCTTTTTCCCAAAAAATAAAAAAGAAACTACAACCCCAACGTGTATCACGCAATGCATTATTATACAGTAGTACAAGAGACCAATGGGGTTGGTATCCTATTAGTGAAAATGCCCTCAACCCATCGTCTCTCGAGTCGGCTAGTTGTGGGTTCGAGTCTTTGTATGTCCACTATCGCCCAATGGTCCTGCAGAAGTGTTTCTTGCCATATGGGGACTTGTCTTGGTGAGCCATGATTAGGGGTGTCAATTCGTGGCCCGACCCAACTAAACCGATCGGGACCTACCGTTTATAGATCGGCCTGGCCCAGACCGTTTATTAAACGTGTCAGGCTTGAACCAGGCCCGTTTATAAATGGTCGGTCTCGGTTTTGCTATTTGAACCGTCGGGTGCCCGACCGAGATCGACCGAATAACGCCCGACCGAGACTGGCCTATTGTGCACTGACTTGGCCCGACCCTTTAATGATTGTAGAATACCTATTTTACCCCCCAATTTAAAGAATAAAAACTAAAAAGTAAAGACATGTTCACATTTTAAATAATGGTTATATTTTGTATCATTTATTGATTTATTGTCATTTTTTTGGGCTTGCATGAGTGGGCCGGAATATAAGAGCACATTTTAAATAGGGCCCGTTTAACATTAAACATGTCCGTAGCCCAGTTAAGGCCTGACTAAAGCCCAATTAAGGTAGCCCGATTAGTTAAATGGGCGGACACGGTGTAGCCTTTGAAAGTCTTCAAGCCCGATTAAGCCCGATTAAAATCGGACCGACCCAACTAGTTGACACCCCTAACCATGATCACTACCATGGTTTAAAGTATCTCCGATACCGATACGATACCCTCCGATACGTATCTTAAATTTATCCGATCGATACGATACACACCGATACGATACATGAAATTTTTAAAATCCTTTCGTATCGATATATATCCTATGATACATATCGATATGCACCAATACACTATCGATACGTATTGATACTCTATGAAAAATATAAAATCAATGTGAAATATACGTTTCGGTATGTATCAGTACGTATCGATGAGTATTTGTATGTATCGATCGGTACGTATCGATGAGTATCAGTACGTATCGGTGAGTATCGGTATGTATCGATCAATACGTATCGGTGAGCATCGGTATGTACCGATACAGTGCGCTACGGTCATATAGTGGCCAAAATGAGTATTTTTTTTCAGAAAACAAGAATTTTTGAGGGGTTTTTGTTCCAAAGTTGCTGCCAGTCATATTTCTCTCTAACTAAAGTGGAAATCAAGGTTGGGAACAAGGATTTTACATTTATGGGACAACTACAAACCTTGAATTCTTAGTGCGATACCCTCAATTTAGTGTTTATACATAATACATGTTATCAATAGTTTTTTTTAACAAATTTTTTATGCAAAAGTGTTTAAAAAGGTGTTTCATATCCATTTATGTGCGTATCTTTAGCGTATCTTAGCGTATCTCTGATACGATACGATACCCTCCGATACGTATCTTAATTTTGGTCGATCGATACGGTGACCGATACCGATACCGATACTTTAATCCTTGATCACTACCATAGAGCACCCTTTTTTAAAAAAAAAAAAAAAATCAGTACAAGAGGAATACATACACATATAAAGGTTGAAATTTCTCCTCATGGAATCGGACCCATCTAAACTTTGACCGGGTCAAAAAAAAAGGCCCATTTTTTAATAGATTGAGGTCCACATACCTTAGCCTAACTTAATTTAGTTTTTGTCCCTCTCCATTAAGCATGAAGGAAAAATTCCTCACTCAACGAACCTTAGAAGAACCTTGGCCTAATTCAAGTTTACTGACCTCAAGCTGCTCAAGAATTAATCGAAACCTTTACCTGTGAATGGCAATTTTCAATTTTTGGGCTATCAACCATGGTTTTAGGTAAGGGTGTTAAATGTAAATTGAAACCTTTATCAAAATCGACTCGTTTAAATGGGAATTGTTAAATCATTTAATAAATGGTTCGTTTTGGTTTGAAAAAGAGCATCTGTGTAATAAATGGTTCGATTTAGTGCATGTCTAATTGTGGGGCCATGACAATTGTGTTTTGGGCTGATATAGGGGTGCTAATAGGTCAGTTCGGTCTGATGTCATCTAGGATGAACCGGTTTTAGGCTGATAATGGTCAAACCAAAACCAAATCATTAAGCCAAAGTTCATTACGGTTGGTTTCTGGTTTCATTGGCTTAATGGAGCTCTTATCAGGCTGTTGTTACTACCTCTGTCATTGTTTTTTTTGGTCAGTTTCGATTTTGATCAGTCCATCAGTCCTCAATGTGGTTTGGTTTTGGTTTCAGTTTCTACTTGTTTCATAAAACCCCAAACCATAACCAAACAGATAAGGGTTCGGTTCAGTCAACCAGTTGGTCCTACTGATTTGCGCTGGAAATTGACACCTGTAGCTGATGCAAGGATAATTCTTCGTAGACTTAAAACCATGGGTCTCTATCAATAGTTGGGGAACTTACCATAGACAAAGGTGATACCTTTCATGTAGTAAAACAGAACCCAGCATTCAAAATTGAAACACTTTACTGCAGGCATCGTCTTCTCCTTATGTCACTCTCACTGTAGATCTCTCAACCCCATTATCTTCCTGATAGGAACTTTTAAGTTTCTCTCTTCTGTAAAGTAGATAAAAAGTTGAACTAGAGAAGGTAAAAGGATACCCAAGCTAATCCCACTTAGACTGTAGGGTCCTTTTATTAATCCCCTTCCATACATTTTTTTTCTTTTTTAATGCCTACATACCAAGTATACTCCAAAACCCACTCTATGAATCTCATCTGCTTATCACGCAGATAACCAAGTAGAGAAGCAAGCTTGCCTAAGATTAGACTAAAAATGAAATAGTATCATATAATCCAAAATGGGTTCTTTAGTTTTACTGATTTTTGAAGATTTTGAAAAGAACAACTTTTGAGTAAGAACATATCCTGTCATGAATGAAAGACTATATCTTCTTTAAAAGATTGGGAAAGTTGATCTCCTTCACACCAAACCTTGAGCAAGATTTGTTGCATACTTGCATATATGTAGCTTCCATAGGGGAAGCCAAATTCAAAGAGAGCTAGCTTAATAAATTCAGAAAAGGCCCACCTCAAGAGCTGAACTGATGGTCCTAAGAACTTCATGAGTGGGCCCATGCATCATGCATTCATATGTGACTATGTGTATGGACTAGGGAGTAGCTAGGTTGAGTTTGGAATTATTGGAGTGCTGCTTTGATTATAAAGTTGGCCATTGTTGGGAAAGAGCAAACTAGAGTGTCTTCCAGTCCATTGGTTGTAAATGGAAGTAGTAGGTATTTTCATGAATGGCCTCAACCATCCAATGGGAAAGAATCAGTTAAATGTAGTCGAAGTCATGACAGAACCTTCAAAAGGGCCAGGAGCCTCTCTTATCTCATTAGACACATAGGTTTCTCATTCTTCTGCCTAACTTCTCTTTCAAGTCAACATAAAACTGGTTAGTGAAATAGAGGATTATCCAGCAAGCCTAGGTTCCTTTTTAGGTGGGTTCCTCTTTCCTTGAGCTGTTTATTTTTGCGTGAACCTTGGACTGTGGTTAGTGAAACGCACTCGCCCACAGAAACCTTTTTCTCTGAACTACATTGTACTGTTCAGCAAAGGGCCAAGGGTTCAGTAACAACCCTAACCTCAACTAGATTGGCGGTAGTACAAAACAACAAAATGGCTTGAACTAGATTGGATTCACCATATTCCAATTTGAAATGACCAATTCGTCTAACCCAATTCTGTTTTCTGAAACCTCATCTTCTACTGGGTTTGAATTCAATTAATCATTGGTCAAAGAGATGAAATTGTGGAATTATTCAAATTTATCAATCAAGAATGACCCTTGCACTAATTCTGGTCACAAACACTAGCTTAGCCTAATGGTGGCAGCTTCTGCTTGAAGAGCCGGCACTCGAAGGAGAAGGTTGTGAGATCAAACCCTATCATATGCATATGTGAGTGGGTGGGTGTGTAGGAGTAAGTGGCCATTGGCCCTACTAATGCCTAGTAGGCTGGCCATTGGCCAACGGCTCCCAATAAAATAGTAGATTAAAAAATAATAATAAATAAATAAATTTTAAAATGAAAATAAGCAAACTCTGGATCTGCTCTTATCTAGTGTCCTAGACAGCATTTAATGGATTGACATGGCCTTCACCCAGGGTAGCAAAAAATGGTGAAGCTTTAATGAAGCTTTATAAGATCAATGTCAAAACTGATGTAAAATACCCAGAAAAAAATGGGAAATAATTACTACAATCGAGTAAAGAAATTAAGAATGCTATTATTTTTACACTCAGAGCTCTTGCAACTCATCTTACTATTTAATCTCTTCTTATTTCCCTCTTTTCTCTTATTAGGGATGAACACTGTCATAGGCTTAAACTTTACACTCTTTTGAGATTCTGCGGTACCACTCGTCTCATCCAAGTCATCTACATCTATTACCTCTGAAACTTGTTCAGTGGTTGTCTTTCTCAGCTTCAACTGAGAATCAAGTTTTAATTTCTTGAATGGGTTTTTGAGAAACTCTACTTTCTTGAGAGAGTTTTTGAGAAACTCCATGGTTGTCTGTCTCTGCTCCAACTGAGAATCAAGTTCTACTTTCTTGAATGGGTTTTTGAGAATCTCTCTTCTTTCTATAACCTTATCTGATTCTTCAGCATCTATCACCTTAGAAGCTTGTTCGGTAGTGGTTTGCATTTGTTCCAACTGAAAATCAACAACTTTTCTTTTCTTGAAGGGGTTGTTGTCTGGAAATTCTCTTTTTTCTTCAATGTCATCAACTTTCTGGTGGAATTCTGAAGGGGCTATTAGTTTTTCAAGGGCAGCAGCTTCCTTCAAATAGCTCCTCTTATCCAAAGTCACCTTCTGCTCTGTATCTGTTCATGACAGGAGGACTAAAACATTGTAAAAATAAAGCTGACCACAAAGTATGCACAACATGCACACAGACAAGATAGAACCAGATTAGTGCATTTGGCATGCCAAGCAATCTTCACATAATTGAGGTCTCATTATGACTAATATATTACCAAATAAACAGGTAAGAAGTGGACAACTCACACAACACAGTGGAAAAGCTTCTCTATAAACTATGAAGTTGCATGATTAAAAGAAAGCTTGCCTGTATTCCTTTTATCTGTTGTTTCACAAGAACAAAATATGGAAAAGCAGCTCTCTTGCGTAGACATCACCACTTGGGTCTCCGCTCTTAGCACTTGATCAGAAACTAGAGTTACATTTGGATCCAGACAACCTTTAGCTTTCTTTGAGTTACCAAAGGCTTCCATGGTAATTGGATCTAAGCGACCTTCAGCAATGGCAGTTGCTACTGATGAAGGGATGTCTCTAAGTTCATTTATGATCAAGGAGAAGACATTTTAAACATATTGAGGATAAACAAAAGCATAATGAATCCAATGGCAGCATCGTAATCAAATATTTTAATGCATATACAATAAAGGCATTAGAGTACCAATAAGAAGCGATATATTGAGCACAATGCACAGATGAGAGAAATTTAATTTTTTTTAAAAGTATACTAGATGTATTTAGCCAAACCTCTTTCAGTCAGGATAAGGCTTAGTTGAGTTGATCTTTCAATACAGACTACTCTGGAACGAATGTCATCACGGTTCTTTCGATGTTAACAAAATGCCCTCAAGAATGTTCTTTGGTCTCTCATATAGTTCCTTTGGTGGAAGTATCTGCTCTGCCACCAAAATATTGGAATCTGAGATTTGTGGCACTTTACCAGATGAAAACTGACAAAGATGGTTCAACTGACCATCTATGAGGACCTCCTGAACTATGCATGTTGTATAGTGTCCTTATTGATTGCAGCCCCATAAACAATTATAGCACTAGAACTTTCTAATAGAAGATGAAAAGGCAACTTTTTCCCAAGTGGAATAGGGTCGTTAGCCTGAACATGCCATGTGGAAAATCCATACTCTCATTTAAGCTACCACACATCCAATTCACAGAAAAACAGGACCCCAATCCTGCTCTCTGTAAACAGATACCAGTCCCACACGATGAGATATAAAGTAATTTAGAAAGTTGACCTTTCTTGGGATTAATTGAACTCTTAGACTGGTGATTTTAAAATGACTAAAAGAGGAAGGATACGGTCCCAGGAAATCCAGATTGCCATCTAGAGATTGCAAAATCTTTTCAGGTAGAGGTTTTATGTGTTTTATTGTCTTTGTGCCAGCATCAAATCTACAAAGAAGAGAGAGGAAACAATCATTATAGGCAGAACAGGAGAGAATATGAAATTGAGTTTCGAAATAAACAACTTTAACATACATTCTGGCATGCTGAAATACAGCAACTGCTTCTCTAAAAGACTTTATGTAATCTTCAGGCATTTGATTGTGCTTAGTAAACTTCAACACAGACAAAACCTGTAAAAATATCATCCATACACAGGAAGATTGATTATTAACTCTTATAATGGTATATTTCATAGATAATATAGGACACATCATACACCCTAATTTGAAACAAGACTGAATTATGATTGACGTTCTTTTCTTTTTTAGGTACAAAATTATGATTGAGGTTCACATGAGGTGCAAGAAAGTACCTCATATGTTCAAATATATGCCAGATTTAAGAAAGATGTGTGCTTCTTTCTTTTTCTTTTTCTTTTTTTCCTTTTTTTACTATTATTTAAATGCTTAAAATTAATTTGCTTTCTGCTGCCAGCAAAAGTGTACATCCTTTACTTATAAAACCTATAATGTCCATAATGCAGACCAATATACATGCATCAGGAAGCTCAGGCAAAAAGCCTTCAAATTTCAGCTTAAACCCAATTGGATCAGTAAAATAAGAAGAGGGTATAAGCCAAGGTCCAGGCTTATTTAGGGGGCCAAACCCTGAAAAAGATTCCTCTCCCCCCAACCTGGCATACATCTTTCCAAGTTAATTATCCAACCCAAAATCTAAAAATGTTTGGTGGAGATGCCCAACCAGTACATAAAGTCACACCAAGTCCCAAAAACCAATGTGGGATCATCCCACTCCAATTCTTGACCCTTATTGATGGCAATAGAAGTGGTACACATAACCCCTCATAACTGGGTTGTACACATGAATATACACTATCAAGGTATTATTGGTGATGGCTCTAATACTAAGTTGAATTAACCAACCCAAAAGCTTAAGTTGTTAGGTGGAGAGGAACCATTATATGAAGTTATCCAAAGTCCCTAACTTAATCGATATGGGAATATGCCCAAGCATCCCATCTTCTAGACTAGTCCTTAAAATACAAAGTCAATGCAAATATCAAAGTGAACTTAATACAGATTAAACAATCTTTCTTTTTTCCTGTCTATCTGTATTTTTCTTCTGGAAGTCATTTTCTCATTGAAAACATTATTATTTTTTAATTGTATTATCTCACCTAGAATAAGCTAGAGTCAGCTTGCCTGGTCAAAGTTTCTTCACTTGGAAACCAATGAATAGGCTCATTTAATATAAGCTAGATTAAGCTTACCCGGTCCAAGTTTTTATACTTGGAAACCAAGGAGTAGGCTCTTTTAATCCCAATTCCAGGTACAGATGGAAGGAAATCACATCCAGCTAAAACACATACACCTGCAAAATGAAAAATTAAACAAGGTGAGTGAAACAGGAAAAAATATTAAAGCTTGGAGCAATTAATTGACAAAAACGGAATGATGCCGAGGTTTTATTTATCAATCAGCACACAGGAAAGAAATAGCACTCCATTATTCATCAAGACCCATAAATGTGATATTTTCAATAGGAAACAGAATGAGTCTTATATATATATATATATATAGAGAGAGAGAGAGAGAGAGCAGAAAAGATTCAAGGGAAGAAAAAAAAAGCCAAAAATTTTGGGTTTGGCTAACACAGCCATATATTAGTCTTCACGTCCCATTCCTGTTTGGGGAATAATGAGTGAGAATTTAGCTCCTTGAATGGAGGGGGTTATGTCGGTTTTAGCCAAACATGTGTACCAAAGACTCCAGAATTTTTTTCCATAGTGCTAGGACAATTAATAGATGATGTGGCACAATATAGAGTGGAATTGCAGAACATATGAGCAGCAACTCCAGTTGAAAAGGGATAAAGCATTGTTGAGTTGAAGGTTGGGTGAGAATTAAACCCATGGGGAAGTACTCTAAGGATTAAGGTAGGATAATAAGTTAGTAACTGATATGAAAATCATGTAAGAACTAAACTGCAATATGAAGTCACCTGTGAACAATTCTTTATTGAAATTCTGGAAGGAAGGGCTAAAACCATTGCCAGAATTGAAAACCTTCTCCAGCACAATCTCCTCACCATTGCCATATCGATCCATCTTAAAGAGAATCTGTTCCCAACAAATGCAAATCAAAGAAGATGACAATAACTTCAATAACAGATGAGAGCAAGTCACCAAGATAGTGGTAAACCTCCATATGTCAATGTCAAAGTTTTGCAGAACTTACAGCGGGGCAACCATAGGCCAACAGGTCGCTATCTTCTGTAATCACAGCCTCAATTCCACCTTTTTCAGGTTCAAGGCTTGACAAATATGCCAATTGTGCGTCAGCCTCATATGGAGCAACTACAAATTCGATGTTTTCTGACCTCAGAATCTGAAAAAGTCGTTACTAGACTACATTCCAAATAGCATAATCAACAGAGGATTAAGTATTAGTATAAAGCAAACCTGAATCAATCGATGTGCCATGCATGGAGTAATACTGACAGCTCTCTGCAAGGGGGAAACACATAACTATGAACGAACCAAATGACTGAATGTCATGAAGACAAACGTAAAAATTTATTGCAATTACTTAGAATAAGAAATGTCAATATGCGGTTCTCTAAAACAACAATGACAACACAACAAGAGGACAATAGCTTTTATACCGAATTCGAGGAATATTTTATATTTTTATGTTACATTGTCCATTATGAACCTAACAATCCAATGTCAACAGAGCCAGTTTGATCATGTTAACAAAAACCAATGATTGTAAAAAAAGTGTGCCAGTGAAACATTCTAAAAGGGAAAATTGAAGGCTAAAAAGAGGTGGGTGGAGGTAATGACATACAACTTGATGAATTAAAACTAAGGCAAGGATCTTGGCCTAGACAGGGAAGAGTAGAAGAACAGTTCATGCAGCTGACTGCAGACATTTGGAAATGTCTTTGCTGAGTTGTATAGTCTAATATGAGTTGCAAAGTTGGATTTTGGAGGGTCCACTGCTGCACCATCAAAGCCACGAAATAGAAATGCAGTGGGATGAATCCAAGACTACAAATTAAACTGACACTAGACTGGACAAATCCATATAGCCTGAGAGAATTTTGTTTAGGATCATGGAAGGACTAGCTAATCAGAAACAGTTACCAAAGATGTCTGTCGAACTTATGCCAATCATATTACACAAAACTCTCATACTTAAAAGTGTACAAGCTATACAAAAAGGGTGTAGACGGAAAAGTTGTCCATATCTAATGACCTCAACAATGTAAATGAAACAAAAGTAAGACCCTCTAAGAATAACAGGTAGTGCCATGCACACCAGAGCTCATCAAAGGACGACAGTTACATTATAATTGACACAACAAACCTTTGCAGCTCATCACCATCTTATTTTCCTAACCATTCTTTACTCAAACGAAAAATGGAGAACAGAAACATAAACAGCATAGAACAACATCTATAGTGCGGGAGTTAAGACTTAGTACCTGGAATAACTCAATGGCAGCATTAACTTCACCTTGATCAAGTTTTTCCTTTGCCAAAGCAAGATTAGTTTCTTTTCTCCTGAATCCACAGAAACGACCCAAGATTCAAATAATTCCCATTTCAGAAAATGAATTTGAAAATCAATTCAAAGACTGGAAACTCAAAAGGGAGAGAGAGAGAAGATGGGGGACAACTTACCTATGTCGTTCATTCTCCGTGTCTGCCTTACATGGGATGTTCCCACCATCAAAAACAACAACGGGTGTAACTTTGTGGTAACGAAGTAGATTGATTCGATGCATAAAGTACTGCAAATAACGAGATTTCCCATCGCCCTCAGAATCAAGACACAGTTCCATGCTGCATGAATAAGCTGAAAAAAATTTCCCACTCTATCAGATTCATGAAATAAATAAATAAATAAACAAAAAAAAAAAAACCAATTAAACAAAAATTTGTAAGACTCTACCTCCTTTGTAAAGCCATGAATAAGCATCAATCCCAACCTGTCAACGGTAAAACAGATAATCATTAAGGATGAAAATTTGTTGAATGACAGAGGAGTATCAACAAAATTAGGTTAAAAATATAAGCAAATCTTACACGTTTGCCGGCGTATTTTTTAATGTGAACGGGTTCGATAAAGGGCTTCATGAATTTGAGAAGATACGAAATACCCATTTTTTCTAAGTAAGTAGATCTTCTCTGTTTTAATGGGTTTTTTGGGGCTTTTCTTTCCCAGTATTGTAAGCCGACGGATGAAGATTCGGCGGAGTAATAGAAAATACGCCGGAAAACGCTCCGTTGGGGTTGAAGATGCGGCGGAGAAAATGGAGGTCGGAGGGGGAAGAGGCGAAGAAGTCAATAAGCTGAGAGCTGAGTGGGATATAAGTCGCTATACCTTAGAACACAATATTGTATTATATCATGCATTTATTTGTTGAACCCATTCAAATGTTTTCCCGCGAAACCTTTTTGAATTTCACATCTCAGGAGCCACTCCCGCGCGCTCGCCACAGTAAAAATTTTTGGGACCCACAATATCACATTTTTGGGTCTTCAGTCTTGACTCTTCAATCTTGAATTCTTGATTCGATATGGTTGACTCCACAAACTGTGCAATTACCGCATTCTACCATTGGTAAATGTGGGACCCACAATGGGCCTTAGATGGTCAACACCAGTACACTAATTAAACGGAAACCCACCGTAGAAAATTGGTCTGATTTTGTTACAAAAAGCGGTCCGTTTCGGTCTCATGATTGAAACCGTCTAACCGAATTGGATTTACCATTTTTAAATCGAACGAGGAATCTGATGGCCCTGCAGTATTTTGGTACTGTGCATCTATGAAGGTTTTTTCTATAAATTTATGAGTCTGAATCCCCACCCTACAGGTAACCACTTACACCACTCCATCTTGCACCGTCCATGGGGTGTAGGGGCCAACTTTCCACACTTCATGGATTGTGCCAGATGTGGTGCGTGGTTGCCCAAAGGAAGAGGAACCTTTTTCTAAATTTATATTTTTTTTTTCTTTTTTTGGGGTAGAGTTTATGGTTATGGTTTATTCTCTATAATATGGGAAAGGTGAGAGGATGAGGGGTCCATTAATAATGAAGAAAATCTCGTGTCACCATGGATGTATGCAAACTTGTCGAACTATGCAAATCTTTGGCATCGTTTGATAACGTTTCTACTGATTCTGTGTCTAGAAACAGCAGAAACGGTTTTCACATTTTCAAAAATAAAAATGGATTTTTTGGTGTTCGATAAACCTGTTTCTTGAAACATTTTTTACAGACATAATGCTACTAAAAAACCCGATAGTATCATCGAATGCCCAAAAGGGAGAGAGGGTTTGGTTGCCTCTTTTTAGGTTTAAATAGTTGAGAGATTTATCGGGTACAACAGTCTTTTTTTTTTTTTCCTCTCAAATTCGTTTCTAGAAAACATGCATAAATTTTGATTTATGTTTCTAGAAATAGGTGAAACATAACAACTTTATCAAACGCTTTTTAGGTTGTTTCTTTAATTATGGGAAGAAGAAAACGCATAAACGGTAAAAACGGAACGTTGTCAAACAATGCCTTTGTGTTTCGTTGTGTGATTATTTTTTTCTGATTTCAATTTATTTCCTACGTTATTTTAGGCTTTAGTTTCTATAGAGACTATTTTCAGCTTCCTCTTGATGGAGAGTTTTAGAAACATAGATTCGATTTTACCATAACTACTTCAAGTAGCCGTTGCTCGTTTCACCTCATCGCTCACCACAATGGATCCAATCACCATTATAAGTACCCAATGAATAGAAAGCCTTCGTTTGCATCCATGTTGTGCAAGAGGGACATTTGTTTGCTATTCTGGATAAGAAAACAACAAATTATACTGGAATCAAAGAATGAAAAAGAATACAAATTTCCAAATCGAAGGCTACAGTAATGGTCTCTCCATCAGTTGTCTACTTAAGGTCTAAACTACTCTGTGCTTTAGGTTATAGAGTACATCAGGTGATCGTATGAGCAACGGATCTATTCTTTTGATGAAAACGGGAATTTGATTTTGATTTTTAGGGATCATTTCGATTTTTAAGAATGTTTGGTATGATTCTTAAGGAAATTTTATTTCGTCAATGTCTCTCTCTCTCTCTCTTCTCTCTCTCTCTCTCTCTCTCTCTCTCTCTCTCTCTCTCTCTCTCTCTCTCTCTCTCTCTCTCTCTCTCTCTCTCTCTCTCTCTCTCTCTCTCTCTCTCTCTACTCCCTTGTTCCTCCCTGTAAATTGTCCCAACCACTGCTACTTGCGCAACCCTATTAGAAATAATGCACCCGATGTTGAGAATCACAATACTGATGTTGTTGAGATGCATTATTTGGTTGAAGCAAGATAAATTGTTGAAGAAGATCAACACCGATTGTTGAAGCCAATGAACCAAACAGGTTGAGTCGTATCAGAAATAGATACTCTTCTTAAGGTCTGAAATACCCCCTACAATAGTACAATTGGAGATTCTTGTATTTTACCTACAAGATAAAACAATCATTGATCTTTGTTTGATTCAACATAGACCCTGATCCTTTAAGAGAGTAAGGTTAAGCCGAATAGTTCATAGAAACAAAACCAAAAAATAATAAAGAAGACAATAAATAATAAAAACATTTTGAAGTAGGGATTGTCTTACTTTAAATAAAAGAGGAAGTGACAGTTCCAATGGGTATTTTCAAAAGTCACGTCTCTTCCATAATATATGTCTATTGATCATCCATACATGCTTTCCAATAGTCACACCTATTGGTCACTTAGGTGCCCATTAGGAAAAGACAAACCTCTACAACACACACATTGACGAAACAAAATAATATTTTGAGTCTTTAATTTTCAAGACTATTAAAAGATTCCAATAATCCCCAACAAGATTTGAAATATTCAATATAGTTAGTGAAGCCCCCACAGGTTTAAAAATTTGATAAATTTTTAATCGAATTATTGAGCATATGATACATAGTAGAATACTTCGTTGCATGTGTCTTCAGGACTTGAACCTATACTAGGTATAATGAACTACAATATAAAGTACAAATAAAGTAAGACTTCTTGAACCTTTCGTCATCGTCGTAGCGGACTACCCCATCAATCATATTTTAACAGTCGACCTTAACTACGATCCCTTTATGGAATTGACATTTTTTTAATTAAAGCTTGGCTTGTCCCCTATCCTAGTTTATAGATGTTTAGATAATTAGCCTATAAAACTCTCATCCGTAGGTGGCCTGACCCCCTACATCCACTTTGGTCAGCCTATAGTGTACACCACACCTCAGTTAACACACATTCACATTTCATGAGATTTGGCTTGATTAAGAGTCTATAACTCATAATCCTTTTATTGTGGTGGTTAACACACATCCACATGCCATGGATCAGCCATGTTTCAACTTCACAAGAAAATTCGTAATTGTGGTGTAAAGTTGGCAAAGTGGAGCAAGCACAAGTTCCATAATGCTCATTTTGAGATAAACAAGATTAAAGAAAAACTGGAATCTATACAATTCAATGTTGCCTCAGATGACCATAGAGCCATGGAAAATGAATATAGAAGCCAATTGGAATGCCTACTCCACCAAGAAGAAGTGTATTGGGCCCAAAGGTCAAGAATTCAATGGCTTTATGCCGGAGATCGCAATACAGCTTCCTTCCACACTGCAACTGCGTGTCGACGACACATAAACCGTATCACCAGGCTCAAAACCTCCACTGGCCAATGGGCAACTAAAGAGGATGAATTGGAAAACCACATCAATACCTATTTCTCAAATTTATTTGCCTTATCTTTGCCGACCGATTGTGGTAATATTCTTTCCTACATCCCTACTCTTATCAGCCATGACTTGAACGTACAACTCTGTGCACCTTATTCAGTGGAGGAAATCCACAAAGCAGTCTTCCAAATTGGTGGATATAAGGTGCGAGGGCTGGATGGTATCCCAGCAAGGTTCTACCACCTGCACTGGGAATTGGGGGGGGAAGATGTAATTAAAGTTGTCCAACATTTCTTCTCTCATGAATTTATGCTTCGTGCATTTAATAAAACAACCTTAATTTCATCCCGAGGAGGAAAATTCAAACTGAAATGGGGCATCTCCGCCCCATAAGTTTGTGTTCTGTGATCTACAAAACAATTACCAAATGCATTGCTAACCGACTTAAGCCCATACTACACTCTTTAATTTGCCCTATACATAGTGCCTTTGTTCTAGGTCGATCCATTTCAGATAACATTTACATTGCCTATGAAGCCCTAAATCATATTCTTCATTCTAGGAACAAGTCCGGTTTAATGGCAATCAAACTAGATTTGTGCAAGGCATATGATAGAATTGAATTGGCATTTCTTGAACAAATACTACTAAAATTGAGTTTTGTAGGTAGGTGGGTCCAATGGATAATGAAATGTGTATCAACAATTCAATACCACATAAAGGTGAACGATAATTTCATCGGACGTATCATTCCCCAACGAGGACTTCGGCAAGGGTGCCCTGTGAGCCCATATTTATGCATTCTCTGCCAAGAAGTATTGTCAAGCACAATCAATCATGCTTTATTCAATAGATCATTGTTGGGTATACAGATCAGCAAGAATGGCCCTATTATCACGCATTTAATATCCGCCGACGATGGTATGTTGTTCCTCAAGGAGAGTGTGATTGAATGCAATGCTATGGGGTCCATCCTTCAAGATTATTGTCAAGTCTCGGGGCAACAAATTAATCAAGGAAATTCCAGCATCTTGTTCAGTCCACTTACACCACAAAGCTCCCATTATGCTACTCTTTCCATTACAGGTCTCAAAGAAGTCTCTTCCCATGGTGCTTACCTTGGTCTGCCCTCCCACTTTGGAAAATCAAAGCGCCAAGTCTTTGCCTTTATTACGGACCATTTGCAAGCCAAGTTAACTGGTTGGAGAGATAAACTCCTTTCTGATGCAGGGAAAGAGATCATGATCAAGGTTGTGGCATCAAGTATCCCGACATATGCAATGTCAATCTTTCTCCTTCCTCGTGATTTATGCAAAAAACTTAACAACATGATACGTAAATTCTGGTGGAAGAATAGCCAAGGTCAAAGCATCTCATGGGTAAAATGGAGTAAGGTTTGCCTTAACAAAGAACAAGGCGGATTGGGCTTTAGGGATTTTACCCATTTCAACTAAGCTCTCCTAGCTCGGCAATGTTGGGAATTCTCAACGAACCACAAAGTCTTTGGGTCCAAGTTTTGAAAGCAAAGTACTTTCCAAACTCAAAGTTTCTTGAGGCCACCACCCCAAAGTCTTGTTCATGGGGCTGGAGGAGTATATTATCAGGTAGGGAGTTGCTGCTCAAGGGTCTTTGCCGAAGAATCAGTAATGGGTATTCCATATCTATTTACCATGATCCATGGTTGTTGGCACTACCACATGGTCGAATCACTTCCACCCCAAATCAGAAAATAGGGCAAGAAGTTAGATCCCTCATCGATTGCCGATTTAACAATTGGAGGACTAACATTCTAAATGGTCTATTCAACACAACAGAAGTTAGAGCAATTCTCAAACTCCCCATCCTTTTGATGTACCACGAAGATTGCTGGACTTGGGCATTCTTAAAAAATGGTAGTTTCATTGTCCAATTAGCTTATTACACTAGCTTTATGTCTGATTCAAGCCAATTGAATATTGCTTCCAGCTCTACCTCCAACAATTTTTGGGAGTTTATTTGGAAGATGGAAGTGCTTCCAAAGGTTAAAATCTTCCTTTGTCATTGTGGGCATAGCGCACTCTCGGTCAACCAGTCACTAGCTAGACGTAAAATTAAGGACACCGCTACTTGCTCCTTGTGCTAAGTGGAAGATGAGTCAATTACACATGCCTTGTTCAAGTGTAGCCATGCATCTGCTTGCTGGCAAGCATCTCCTTTGCGCCTCAATACAAGGGAGTTCACGGTCAAGATATCAAAGATTGGATCACCTTTATCAATTCTCGTTTCAAGGACATCGAGAACCAACGGAACTTGGACCAAATATGGAGTTCTTAGTCCTGGAAAATATGGAAGACAAGGAACCGTTATATATTTGAGCTCAAATCAGCTTATGTTATATCAACCTTGGTTGCTTTCAAAATTTTTGTTGCTGAAAATCAACATGCACATATCACTCATAATCAGCAAGAAATCTCTCTTCCCCACCCAATATCGTCTCTTCCTACTACTCTAATGGACCACTACTCTATCACCACAGATGGGGCATGTAACATATCTACACACCGTGGAGGGAGAGGCTCGATTATATGGAATCCCCAAGGAAACTTCATTGCAGCAAAATGCAAATGGTGACTCAGGTTTTCAACATCAGCTATCAAGGTGGAAGCCAGTCGTGATGGAGTTCTGTTAGCTAAAAGCTTAAATCTGGATCGTACTACGATTTTCTCTGATTGTTATCCGGTTATAACAATCCTTAATGGTCTTTCAGCCTCTATAGATTGGGCTACAAGTGCACTGGCCGCACATGTTCTCCAACTTAGATCTTCCTTTCTTTCAATTCATTTTTGTTTTTTTAATAGATATCAAAACTCTTGTGCTGATTACTTTGCGTTTGGGTCATCCAGACTTTGTCTTTCACATGTTTGGTGGTTGTGCCCACCCCGTTTCATTGTACATCCCTCTCTGATTTCTGCAAGGAGATTCTCCTTGGCATAATTTAATTAAGTGATTTTCGTCTAAAAAAAAAAAAGGATGAACAAATATTTTAGTAGTACTAGACTAGTCATCTACATAAAGAAAAAAAAAAATGATCATCTAGTGACTTTGTTTTTACCCTTTGAACATAGTTCAGAAATTTATATCTTCACATGGGTTGCGTGTCCATTATATGATTTATGAAACATGCCTTCTTATTGGAATTCAAATGATAATTTAATTTAAATTATTATAAGATTCAAATTACCTTTTGGTTTCTTGTGTCTTTTCATATTTGACCATCTTTCTATCTTCTTGTATGACCCCTCATATAACTATCTCTATATATTATCATGACTTTTTATGTATTTACAAATAATACTTAATATGGTCTCTTCATTTTTAGGACTTTATCTCTTCATCTTAAGGACTTTATCTCTTCATCTTAAGGACTCTTTTACTTCACTTTATGAGAGCCTTTTATCTCTTCATTTTGAGGGACCTTATCTCTTCCTCTTCTTGTGAGAGACTTGAATGAAGGACCTTATCTCTTCATTTATTTTATAGAAGTTTCTTTTCCTCTATAGATAGAGGGGATCTCTAGGTATTGTATGTAATACCCTAATAAATTTCGATAACGAAATTTGTTGTTAGGAGGGTAGATTGTAATATCTTGGAAAATTTTGAGGATGAAAGTTGTTGTTAGGTGGGGAGATTGTAATACCTTGAAATCTGACTAGGGGTATTTTTGTCTTTTGACCATTATAGGGTCAGGGTGACTTAAAGTGGGGATACCAGACCATTGAGAGTGCATCAATCCTTGGTAAGTGCTAAAACTCATCCATTAGATGTAACTACAGTGTAGAATAACTTTAGGGTTTTACCCTAGAAAAATACCATTTTGCCCTTGAACCCTAATTTACCATTTTGCCACTGGACCATAATTTGACTTTTCTTTTAATTATATGATTCTAATGTCAACTCTAATAGGAAATTATTTAATTAAGAATAGAATATATATATATATATATATATTATCCACATGGATAATTAGATAACAAGTGGATAAGGCCTAGTGGTGGTAGCTTCGGCTTGTGGAGCCGGCACCCAAGGGAGGAGGTCATGAGATCGAACCTTGTCATATGTATTGTGTGAGTGTATGTGTGTATATTTTCTTATTTATTCTGTATCCACCTATGGATTGTCCAGATGGTTAGGGCAAACTAGGGATTGTGTGGATTAGGCGCACGGTCTTAGGTTCGATTCTCCATTTGTGCATCTACGATTTAAGTGGAGATCATGATGGTGGGTTGTTTTGCTAGTCTCCCTGAGGATTAGTCGAGGTGCGCGTAAGCTGGCCCGTACACCTTGGTTAACAAAAAAAAAAAAAACAAGTGGATAAGGCCTAATTAACTAACAACCCTAACTAACTAATTATTGTTACTTAATAATTAATAAATAAAAGCTTTCCTAATAAGTTGAGACTAGAATAAAGGAAGAGAGAGTTGGAGATGAAGTAGGAATGGTAGAGATAGAGTTGGAGATGATTTGGGAAGGGAAACTATAAGCAAAAAATGTGGCCCTAGTGCCTCTCACCCTCTATTTATGAAAAATCAAAAAGAAAAAGGAAAAGGTATTGTGGAGAAGAAAGAGGAGAAGGAAGAAGAAGAAAAAAAAAGAGAAAACGAATCAAGATTTCGAACGATTTTCAATGTAAGAGTTCTTAACATGATTTAATTACTTTCTTATGTTCTATTTGAGTGATTAATCATGATTTAAAGGTTTAGGATTTAGGATTATGGGTTTAAGGAGAGAGAAAATAAGATTTTGATATGTTAACAATAATTTTTGGGTCAGACAGAACAGTAGTCCGAGATTGTTCACATTATTAAAAATAGTTAAATATTTTTTATGATCTGAAATAATTATTGGGAGTATATGCATATGTTTATGAGATCTCCTAAAAAGTTCATTAAATTCGGAGTTGATTTGATATACCGAAAAAATTCATATGCTTAGATACGTTACTGTCAGGGGAGTTTTATGTATCCGATAATGGCGGTAGTGACGGAAGAATTTAAACTTCAAATTTTAATATGATATTTTAACCGTAGAAACTTTCATGAGTTTTCTAAGTCTTTGAAAAAGCAGGAAGTGATTTGAGTTTGAGAAAATAGGTTAATGATTTTTACAAATTCATTGGTCAGAATTTGTTACAATCTAAAAACCATTTTTAAGGGGATTGATACCTAACCTAAGAGAGGTTGTTTTGATGTGATCTTTGTATGAGACTTGTATATATGAGTTAGGTTCAATAAGATATAATTTCAACTTATTTGGAATTCAAGAGATATTTATTTCTTATTTTTCTATGTCAGTAGGTAGAATAGGCTGAGACAGAATTTTGGGAACAACATCAAGGTGAGTGGAATCTCTACCCTAACTTGCTTAATTTTATAGTGTTATCCAAAAAATATTTTATGAACAGTAGATCTATTCTAAACCTTGAATTTCATGATATTTTGTCATAAAAAAATATGATCTTACAAATCCAATATTATGTACAGGAGAGAATGATGAACAAATTGAAGGTTGTTCCATGATTTGCATTATACGTACATAGTATAATTTTTTAAATGAATCATTAATAACATAATGTTAATTTCTAATATTATGTGTTAAGTTGCGATTATGATTGCATGGAGTAATGTACTATATGCATTACATGATTCTTATACCATATAAGTTTTCGTATATGCATATTTTAAAAACACTAGCTTTCGTAAATTTATTGTTTTGATATATGAGATGCACTGTTTGTTGTGATAATGATGTTTTACATTAACTAAAACTGAAATGAATTTTATATTCACATAGAGATTGACTAGGGTGGAATGAGAGTATTGATTGCACTTGAATTATGAACTTGTTTGTATTTATATATATTTTTCATTCTTGGTTGACTTTATTATTATTGGCTCGCCTTATCAACATTGGCGTTATAATGTTGAAGTGATGATTGGTTCACTGGGCTTTTCCTTAGTGGAACTGTGGACTACTAGATGATGCAACCTATCATCGGCAGGATCTACCAATTGTTACTTGACATTCGGAAGGTATGACTTGATATTTGGGAGGTTGGACACTAGATAACTTTTGTGAGTTTCTGCATATTGAGTGGAAGCAATGTGGTACTATGACACATTGGCCATTCATGAATGATATTGTGAATTTGTTGTTTAATTTATTTTGAGTCATCATATGTACTTTTGCAACTATATAAATGGAGCAATGTAAGTATGTGTGGTATGTTTGTTCTTTATCTTCTTAAAAATTTTATATTATACTGTATAAGTCTTTCCTGATATTGGTTATATGATCGTGATTTCAAACCTATTTAGTATTGTGATTCTATACACTAAGTTTCTTCCCACAGACTTATCCTTATCACTTGTAGATGACGTTAGTGAGGACTATTATGGAGATGATATGACTGTTTAACCTATAGTTGATCAGCATGAGGACACTGCTTATGGATTTGAAGAAGACAATGATTTTTATTTTTAGATGATGTAGACCTTAAGTTAGATTTTGAAAACATACTTTAATTCAACTTTACTTTAAGTTTTAAATTTAAATTAGATATTTGAACCTTGAATTTTAATAATGTATTATTTTAGTTAACTCTTGCTTACACTTATGTTTGTGTGGATGCTACTTTGGTTCATTATCTCCTAGAACTTACAGATTTTGTGGACCGTTGATGTCCAAAAACCCTAGGCCGGGTTTCGGGGCGTCACATTGTACACACCAATTGCAATTACAAAGTTCACTCAAGTTGTGGTGTGTTGTGAGGATTGAGATATTATTTTACTTTTATTTTGAGTGTCTATACTTAAGTGTATTTTGAGTTTTTCATCTTTAGTTTGAGCATAACATTGGAGTACTCAAAGAGGTCTAGTAGTTGAGTGCACAACTACTAGGGGTGCCACTGGGCTGTTTCATCTTGGAAGCCGATTCGTAACTCACCTGGTTGCACCATTTGGGGTATTTACAGTTTTAAAGAGAGTGTCAAATGATATGACTCAACCCGCCTATATTGCTAACACATTTTGTTACAGGATTCCTAAAAGTTTGTGGTTTGAGGATCTCTTGAAACCTCAATAATTAAAGATAAGTGTGCTCTCTCAATATTCTAATCCCCTATCTCTCTACACTTCTAGAGCTCATTTTTTTAGATGATATCATCTTAATGATATGAGGTTATATAAAAATCATAGTCAAATTATTTTTCTTGACTTCATAGAGTTTATAACGCTATCTTACTATTCTCACCATAATATATATCCAAAACGTATATGTATGTCTTTTATATTTAAATATTTGTAATTTAGATCGTTAGGCTTTTCAACTTTCTAATCCAATATTGTTGCAATACCATAAACCAATACAATTATAATGAAATCTGTAACCGATGTATATTTTACCAAATCCATGAATCACTCCACCAACATATGTTTGCACATAACACCTTTGAATCAAGGTAATGTTCTAACACTTGCATAACCAAATCTATGCACACCTACTAGATTCCATTATCAAGTAAAGATTAATCATTATACTATATATTTAATGTATAGATATAAACATTTCATAACAACCAAATACCATCAATTGCATGTTACAATTTCATGTCGTGTAAAGAGCCAGAGTTCAAAACCTCCACAATTTCATAGTTATGTATGAAATAGTTAAATATATTCGAATCACCTAAAGGTATTTCTCTAATGTAATACCTCTCATTGGGTTGAATTCAGTAGTGCCATGGTGAGAAAGCTTTATTTCTTTTCGTATGATGTGTTCCAAGGCCCGTTTGATAATGTTTCAAGAAACGTGTTTCTGTTGTTCTGTTTTCAGAAACAGCAGAAATGGAGCAAAAAACGTTTGATAAAACTGTTTCGTTTAACTTATTTTTAGAAATAGAAATAGAAATTTTTACTTATTTATGGTTCAAGAAACGACCTAGACGAAACAAATTCAACTTGTTTCGCCGTTTCTGGAAACGACTTATGGCAATTCTTTCACTGGTTACCATCGACTTCTAAAAACATGACTTATCAAACACTTTCAATTCCGTTTATGTTTCTAGAAACGGGAATTTATGTTTCTGCCGCTTCTTGAAACAGAAATGGCAGAAACGTTATCAAACGGGCCCCAAGTTAACCCATAAAAAGAAAATTACTATTTTACTCCAAGGATTTTATTCTAATGTTGCATTGAAGTACATATATGTATAACTTTGTCAAAATTAGGAATTAATACACAAGACGGGTCTAAAATTTAAGTATTGTATTATTACCCATTTGTTGCACTCTCTATCTCTCTTTCTCTCATGGGTTGAGGAATCTGATTGAAATGGTTCGAATCGAAATTGGCTTTATCAGATATCATATCATTGGATTGGTACATTGAAAGGGTAATAAGAAAAATAATTGGTCTGTATTTGGTAATGTTTTAAAAAAACGTTTATGGAATCTTTTCGTTTTATGAGAATGAAAAAATGAAATAAAGCATTTAGTACATTTATTGTGTATTTCGTTTTTTAGAAGCAAAAGTGAAAAAAAGAAAACATTAGAAATAAGAATTGACAGAAGGTAGTTCCGTCATTCTAATTTTATAAGGAAAGAAAAAAAAAGAAAAAAGAAAAAAGAAAAAAAATAATAATAAAACGACACTATGAAACTGAAATTTAAATCCAGAAACGTTACCAAACGCAACTTGTCTCCGACCTGCGCCCAACCTCCTTCCTGAAGCTTCAAGGACTAAAGGCTCCAACACTATATTCCTCTTACTTCGACCTCAAGCCTCATCACACACAATGCAGTGGAGCTCAAGCCAATTCTCGACGAAAGCCCGAATCGTGTAGAAGCAAAGACAACCACCGCAGGTAGCTTTTTCTCTCTCTCTCTCTCTCTCTCTCTCTCGATTCAGGATGAAACACTTAAAATCCTTTCAGTTTCCAGTCCTAACCATACCTTAACCTCCACCGCCGACCAAGCAGTCCAGCGGTGTCTGTGCCATCCCCCCGCCGAACCCTAACGTGTTACGACACGGCTTCCCTGAGATCCTCTGCTTGCGATTGCCACGCACAACCCTTTACCGCCTTACGGCCATATTGTGTTAATACGCATACAACGCGTGTATTATATGTATACGCGATACTGGAAAAAAAAAAAGCGATTTTTTAATCCCTAAACCCCTCCAAGATCGAAAATCCAAACCGAAGAACTCTCAGGTTTTCTCTGGTTTGGGAACCCTATCCCCCTGCCTCCTCCTCCTTCTCCGTCACCGTTCCTAATCGATTGTAGCGGCGGTCGGCGAGGCTTCATCTAAGGGTATTGAGCCCCCTGCAGGGCCTGCCCCTTCCTCTTCTCTTCTCAATTCCTATGCGATTGCAGTGGCGGATAGCGAGTCTTTATTTAAGGCTACAGCCCCTGCTTCTTTCCTCTTCTTCGTCTCCATTCTCGTGCGACTGCTTTTGGATTTAGAGCACACAAAAGCAAGCACAGAGGCACCAGGTACCTCCCTCTCTATCTCTCTCCTTTTTTCTATTCTTGCTTCTTAGACGGTAGGAAGTAGAGAGATAGGTTCATCAAGACGATAAGAAGCACCAAATTGAGTAGCTTGTGCAGGTTAATGTCCTGCTGAGCACTGAGACATAAGACCAGTGATCAAACCAATCCAATGTGGGTTAGTTGATAATTTAATGAATAGGATGTTGCAGAAGCGGCAGAAATACTTTTGTTTAAATTGCATTCCAAACACCTTTCTTCTTCTTCCTGCACCGGAATCACTTCTTATGGCCCGTTATTAACCTCTTTATTATCTCACAGAAGTGCTTCCCCAGACTCTTCAAATGGAGATGGGCCGTGCTTTGGGTGAAGGTGACGGTGATGAAAGCCTCTCTGGTAGTGACAAAGATGAATCATTGGACGAAGACATGGAAGCCCTCAAAAGGGCCTGTATGTTGACAGGAACAAATCCCAACGAGATCGAAGAAGTCTCTGCTGCGCATGCAGCTGCCTCCGATTCTGAAGGCAACGACAGTGGAACTGATGATGTTGAAGTGTTTAGGAGCCTACAACAGCGGTTCTCGGCTCCATTGGAAGATGGAAAGCCTCTTGTTTTGAAACCTCTGAGCACTCGACCACCACTTTCTGGTTCGGATGATGAAGAAGATTTTGAAACGCTTCGTGCGATCGAGAGGCGCTTTGCCAAGTATAACATCGGTATGTGGTTTAATTCTTCAGTATTTTCCAATAATGGCAATTCAGTTATTAATGTTTCTCAATTCTGAATGATTAAATAAGTACTTACGCGACTATTTGATAAAAGGGAAACTACATATAAAAGAAAAAACAATAAAATTTTATGAAACCATTGAAAGAATCAATTGGAGAGAGTAAGAGACATAGTTTATGGATTATTTTTTCAGTAGTTCTTTGTGATTTTTTCTTTCTTAGCATTATGTACTTACGTAGCTGAATTTGTTCGGTTGGGTGAGGCTTTGTTGAGTTGTATACTTGGAAGGATGTTTGCAAGACAATATGTACTGAAAAGTTGACCTTTATTTGTATGCCCCTCACTTCCCTTAGGTTCTACAGGAGCTCTGTAATATGTATGTCCAACATTGGTGGACCTCCTCTTTATTCCAGTCTACGTTGCTTTTTTTTTTAATTTATTTTTTTAAATTTTTTAATAAATTTCCTACCATATCCACCAATTAGTTCAATGGTTTGAAGGTTCCATTTGAAGGGCTCCTAGATTTTCAGAAGGGTTTCGAAAGAAATTGGGTAGTTCCAAATCTTGTCGTGATCTCTGTTGAATGAGTCATTTAGAATCAGGTTTAAGTAACATGGCTCCTGTTATATACATTCAATTCAGGTCTGTTTTTACACATGCAGAATACGGTTGAATGGAAGGAAAGACTATATTGCTGCACAGGCTAGTGCTCTAATAAGAGAGAGAGTGAAAGTTTTATTTATGGAAAAGGGAGGGTGAACTAATAAAATTGGTTCCTGTATATATAGATGTTGCTTATCATCTTATTGGGAAGGACTGACATTGGTTGCTCACCTGTGTAAACTTTTTTCGTAATAGTCGTAAAAGTTAGATTATAACCCATGCATCAGCAAAGTTAAAGGATGTTCTGCATCAGGGGCTGATTCACTGAATGCCAAACAACCTGAATAATTCGTTCTACATCTCTTCAGTGCCTCAATTTTAGTCTCACATTTACATAGGCATTGGCATATTGTGTTGTCTTCTCGTCAGGTAATCAAGTGGTAAGAGTATTCACACTTTGACTGCTGTGACATAAAAGATTATATGAGTTAAGAACTCAGATTTCTACAGTTTCCGTATAGCGGATACGGGGAACTTGTTATTGATTCTACAATCTTATCAAGGGTGATGCAGATAAATCACCCTTGACAAGATCCACATCGATGGAGATGAAATCGGGGAGAGCTCATAGGAGGAAGACCTGTGACAACCAAGAATACGGCAAGTACCAGACCCGCCTGGGAGATCGGTGAAGTGTCACCACTAAGAATACGGCAAGGTTTGGGAGATTGGTGAGGATGTGCAAACTTTAGTCCCACATTGCCTAGGGAGAGATTACTGGGCTAGTTAATAACCTCTAGCCTCCTTAACATGGCACAACGTATTTTAAAGCCTTTGGCCCATGGACAATATTGTGCAAGGTTAATGGGGCTGGGGCGTTACAAGACCAATAGAGCCAAGCCTAGCTTGGCCATCTCTTTAATTTCTGTTTAGTTTATTATTTAATGTCTTAAGTTTAGTTTAGTTTAGTTTTTTTTTTTTTTGGTTCTGTTCGGTTGAACCACTGGTTTAATTTAATTTAGATAATTATGTCTTTTGTTTAATTGTCTTATGCTGATTCCATAACGCTTTTAAAGTGTATATGGACTGGTTAGACTTTAAATAGTAGTGTTGAGTTGTAATGGGAATTGACTAGGGGTTTCCTATTCAGATTCTAACTTGCCTTTTGATGGCCTTAAAAATAGAGGCACGTAAATAACTAATCCCGTTTGCCTAGCTCTACCAATATTATCAGCTCATTAAAGTGGCCCATTACAAGGATCCTAGGATGAACAATGTCTCTCTGAGTGGATCCTGGGATGGGACTTTTTTCTCTCATTATGATAAAGCCTCTCAAAGACAATGATATCTCAATGCACATTCATTTGTTGGTTTCTTTGGAAAGCAAGAAACGATTTGCTTTTGGGTGCCTAAACTTGGCCCATGAATTGGACCAAGTGATTGGGTTTAGGTCTGGCTGATTGGGCTGGGCTTGATGACTGTTTGGTTGGACCTTTCTTCTCTTCCTCCTTAGGCGATCTACATCAAGAATCAGAGAAGAAAGTAGAGGAGATAGGATAAGTTGTCAAAAGAAAACAAAGAGAGGAAAGATTGGACTCAATCTCAGAGTGACTAGAACTAGAAGAGGAAGACGGGAATCAGATCTGGAATGTCAATCCTGTATGCACAGCTCAAGAATACAAATTTCTAATAATACTCAATGTCTCAAATCATGCTTAAGTGATGGGAAGTACACACACACACACACACACACACATAATTAGATTGGTAAAATGACTCCTAATCAATTTCTTATGCTGAATTGACTTTAATAGACTCAAAACAAAACTCTATCTAGCTAATAAGCATCCTAATCTAACTTAAATACTTAACTACTGCTACTACAACAACAACAAACTCAGCCTTAACCCAACTTAATGAGGTCGATTATATGGATCCATTAAAAAAAAAAAAGATGAGAAGATTAAGGAAGATGAAAGTAGATGGAAAAGAGATGAGAGTAAGAGGAAAGAGGTAACAACCCAAATAGTCAGGAGGATATCAGCTAAATGGGGTCGGCAACTTGGATCCTAGCCCTCCAATAGTCTCTATCCAAAGTCATAATTGGGACGAGACTAGGACTATGCGTGTCATTCTTCAACACTTTGCCTGTGGTCATTTTAGGTCTGCCCCTAGCTCTTAACTTCGAATCTTGTCTATTGACTTCCCCTCATTTTATAGGCTTATAAATTAGGCCCAATACAACAAGTAACCCATAAACAAGTGACCCACTGTCCATAGGACTCATCCCTGGCCTAAAAAAAGTTCTTCCCAGGCCCAATTGTGCAGTCTTGTTTGCAAAAGTTACATTGACTTCTTCAATTCCATCTTATTCAGGCCATATTTAGCACCTTGTTTTATTCGGGGGCATTTTGGTGTGTCCTTTTCATTGGAGATCATTGGCTCCACATAAAGGCTGCATTAAGTAATGCGTGGAGGTCAAATGATGAAATTCTTTTCCTTCTATGCTAATTTTATTCACCATTACTCATAAAGTTCATTCTCGGATTTGTGATGCTTAATCTGCTCCTAATTTTCCCCTCGTATCACAACTTAGGGGTAGGAATCACTAATTACTTCCCCTATCAGATTTTTATTTTTCCTTCTTTTTCATTAGTTCTCTACACGTTACGACTTGTGGTGAACATGTATGCTTTCTGAAACAGAGTTGTGCGTCATTGAGTAATTGTTATGTTTGTCTCGAATTTTTGACCCGTTTCGACATATTTTGGTGGCGACCTGAATGAGAATTTTTCCATATGTGATGGTAGTAGAGACCCGGTCGACCGTGACCCGATGGATTGACTCAACTCGGAGGAGTATATATATACACACTATCGTCGTGTTGAGCAAGCATTGTGAGATATGGGGTCTTTCGTTTTAGGGTTTCTGGTTAGTTTTCTTGCCACAATTTGGGTGTTCTTAAGAGTGATCTCCGTTGTAACTTTTCTTCTAACATAGTGGATCATCTTCTTCTTCGCTCGAGGTCATAGCACACCACATCGGTGTGTGAACCTTCTTAAATCTTTGATCTTGTGTGAATCTGTGTTTGTTTTCTTCGTATTTGTTGGCGTTTGTTTTAAAAGTAACGAATTGGAACTTTACCAGAGGAATGTAATTTGCTTCATCTTTCATGAGATTGAAGTACTCATTAAAAGCTGAGCAAAAAAAAGATGTCAGATTCTTTACTTCTAGGTGAAGTTTTATGAAGGCTTGGATGGTCTCAACTTTCAGGTCAATATGAGGCGTCTCTTGGTGCTTTCCTTTTGTGCAAACATAATCTGGAGGTTAGTTTGGCAATGTTACTGAGTACCTGCAACTTCTGCCTTATGTTTGTATCCATGTGGATGCCTTTTACCTCTGCCTTTTTCCAGGTAACTTATCTAGGGTTCTTTGCCCAATCTAGATTTTCATTGGCTACCTGTCCTAAAAACATTGTCTTCTTGTTATATCACTAGCTTACATTTCATTTCATCATAGCTTCAGTCTATTCTTTAGCATTTTGCATCATGTGCTAAAACACCGATGCAGAAGTTTCACTTATTACTTACAAATGTTCTCTTGGTATCTGCATGCTGAGTGTACTGTACTAGGATATTTTCTAATTGTGTATTCTCCCAACATTTGTTTGCGGTCTGTCTCTGAACTTGGTTCAGTTATTTGTTTAATTTTTTCCTCTTTACAAATGTCTAATTACTGGAATATTGTGCAATTCTCATTATTATATGATATTCCCAAGTGCATAGTGAAGCACATGTAAAGGACATGATGGTAAAAGCTCAGTTTACTAGTGTGAAATCTGTGGTCAGCCACTTAGTGTAAAAATGCAAGAGGTTAGGACCACTGCGATCCAACCTCCTAGGTTCCTGCAAAAGCTGGATTTGCATTGGGTTACAACCATTTTATATTGAGGTGTATAGAAATATTGATATCCTTGCATTATATGGCGTCTCACCTTTTGATGTACTGAATTTTCTTTCTGGGCTTAGGTAGATTCTTTTCCTTCTAAATATTTACCTGGATCCTTTTTCTTTTTATTTTTAAAGAGAAGATCATGCAATTATATTAGAAGGCAGAATAAAGCTGGGTAAGATATCTAGCGGTGACATACAAAGACAAGTAGCAACATAGTTAGGCCACCCAAAAAAGAGGAAAATCATGAAGCTGATGTTTTTTTCTTTGTTGGAATTTATTGGATTTTGGTTATTGTCTTATAATGCTTGGAGGATGCTTCACTTTCCATGTGATAGTGTTTATGAGAAAGAATTATCTTTAGAATGTCAATTGATGAGTTCACTTTAGCAAACCTTTTGTTTGTGGCTCTTGGTTTTTCTTAAATTTGATATGTATCTTTAGAATGCTTCGATATGTATCTTTAGAATGCCAATTGATTGGTTCACTTTAGCTAGCCTTTTGTTTTGTGGCTCTTCTGTTTTTCTTGCATTTCAGGACCTTACTTCCAATAACTTTGGGTTAACTAGGTTGATTTTACCGAAAGAGAGTTACTTTTAATCTTGTAGCTGGGTTATTTGTTTGGTTTTCCTTTTGTAAATAAGGTATATTTCTTCCCAATCCAATTATTACATATTTCTTCTGCTAATAGATACATACTCACATAGTATTTACAGGTTCTTTCGGTTTGATATGATTTCCTTTGTGCATTCTAATGATGTGATAATCACAATTGGAGGGTGTTTAACCTTGAAGTCTAAAGATCTTCTATTGTTTTATTTTCTTTATTGGGATGCAGATGCTCTGAAGAAGATGGAGTCGACCAATGTACATAATCCTAACACCACATCAGAGCAGGAGACACACAATATTTTGTTGGCGAATGATACTACTGGTGAGGCTTTAGACAATGAGTTTCGAGATTATGAAGATGCTTGTAGTGCCTATGAGCATTTGGGATCTGTTGGTGATGGAGATCTCAGGAGTCAGCCATTGGGTTCCATTGAGTCACATCGACCGGTTGCTCCTGTGTTATCTTCCATAACACCAAAATATTCTTCCTTCCCTGCATCTGGAGAGGTATTTATTGACGCCATTAAGAAAAACAGGTCATGTCAGAGATTTATTAGGAGCAAGCTGATAGAGATTGAGGCAAGGATCGAGGAAAACAAAAAACTGTTGGAACGTATGAAAGTTCTCAAGGACTTTCAGTCTTCATGCAAAAGAAGAGCAGGGCGAGCTTTGTCACAGAAGAAGGATGTTCGTCTCCAGTTAATTTCAGTTCCAAAGTTGAGGAACTCTCAAGATATAAAGGTTATATTCTCTAACTTTATGTGTGTGTGTGCGTTTCCATCTATCTTACAGGTGCTGTTTCAGGTTTTTAAAAAATTTTTTTTTACTGTTTTTTCTAACATTTTTTAACTGTCTTTGTGTCTGGAGTTTACATAATCTACCTTTGGCTGTTTGGCATCTAAAATTTCTTAGTTCTTGGGTATATTTGGTCGGTGCTTGTATGAATGAAGAGTTATTGTGTATATTGGCATCAACGTCTGTTGTTTGAATGATGCATTATTTTGTATTAATCATTCTTATAGTATTTGGTGGCACACTGTATTCTTATTGGGGGATTTTGTGTGAAACAAACTGATGCTCTCTCTCTCTCTCTATATATATATATTTTTTTTTTAAATTTTCTTGGAGATGTTCTTTTCTGTCTTTTTGCTTGGAAATCTTACACCTGTACTCTTGTACATGTTGGAAAATTGTCATCTTAGCATCGACTGGAAACTGTTTTTCATGTAGATACACATTTTATAACTAATTTCCTTAGTCTAGACCTTTGCTCTTCTGTTGGAACTTATCCCTTTTTATTGCTTACAATTTCAAATGGATTTATATGTTGGCGAATTGCAATTGGATGTACTACAAGAGCACCTAGAGTGGTGCATGTATAGAAAAAATGTTTATGTAAATGGGCATATGATTGCTTTATTTTTTGCTTCCAAAGCAGAACATTTTTCTATGCCACTTCGAGATATTTGTCAACAACAGTTATGGGTTACAACTGTGTTTATGGGGTGTTTAATGTCAGAATACTGCATGTGAATCCATCCATCCAACTCATGCCATAATTATTTAGGTCAGAATATCTGCATTGCCATTTAGTTTTGCTCACTTAGCCTAAATACACAGCTTTCCATATGATATTTATATACCAATTATATTAGTCATTGTTGCAATATTAATTAGATGTAACCCGAAACAGAAACGAGAAGAAGAAGAAGAAGAAGAAGGAGAGACCGAAAGCTGTCCGGAAAACAGAGCAGCCTGCGATATAGTGTGTATATATATTGCTTAAAACAAAAGAAGAAAATACATAAAAGCTCCTCACTTAAGCCGCAACCCTAAAGGACCAAAATATGGACCCGATAGGGCCAAAAGGCCCCTATTGGGTCCTGGAATTGACGCTAATCCCTATAAGGGATTAACACTAATTCCCAATACTCTCCCTTAAGCTGGAGCATACGCATGACCCATGCTCAGCTTGGTACAACCATTGCGAAAAGTAGGGGCAAACAAGGACTTAGTGAACATGTCAGCTAATTGATCCGATGAAGGAACAAAAGGAGTTTCAATCAGCCTCTTCAGAACAGCATCTCGAACGAAATGGCAGTCCACTTCTATGTGTTTAGTTCTCTCATGGAAGACCGGATTACTAGCAATATATACCGCAACTTAGTTGTCATAATACATTTTCATTGGCTTGGTCATTGGAAACCCCAGCTCCAAAAGTAACGACCGCAGCCACATCAACTCAGCAGTGGTATGAGCCATGGCTCTGTACTCAGCTTCTGCGCTGAACCGGACAATAGTGGTCTGCTTCTTGTTGCGCCACGTAACAAGATTACCTCCAACAAAAGTGCAGTATCCAGTGGTAGATCTTCGATCACTAGCAGAGCCAGCCCAATCAATATCAGAATACCCCACTAGTTCCATATGCCGATTTGGACAATAAATCAACCCTTTTCCAGGAGCACCTTTTAGATAACGAAGAGCACGAACAACAACATCCCAATGTGCTTTATGAGGAGTCTGCATGAACTAACTTAAGAAATGTCAGGACGAGTCACAGTGAGGTAAATTAACTTGCCAACCAAGCTCCTGTACTGATGCACATTCTGGAGAGGTTCACCATCATCTACACCAAACTTTTGGTGAGGGTCCATAGGAATATCAACGGGTCTAGATGCAAGCATCCCAGTATCAAATAGAAGATCCATCACATACTTCCTTTGAGACTGACTGATCTCTTTCTTGCAGCGGATTACCTCAATCCCGAGGAAATAATGAAGTTGGCCTAGATCCTTTGCCTGAAAATGGTGTTGGAGATGATTTTTTACTTCAGAAATTCCTGCCTCATCATTACCAGTCAGAATAATATCATCAACATATACAACCAAGACAACCAGCTTATCACCTCTACAACGAACAAACACAGAAGGATCAGAATAACATTGAGAAAAACCACAAGTAACTATGGTAGCATTGAACTTGTTAAACCATGCCCGAGGAGACTGTTTCAGCCCATATATAGCCTTGTGTAAGCGACACACACGACCTGTACTCTCCCCCTGAGCAACATACCCCGGAAGTTGCTCCATATACACCTCTTCCTATAGATCACCATACAAGAAGGCATTCTTGATGCCCAACTGAAACAAGAGCCATTCAAAGTTGATAGCAAGAGAAATAAGAAGACGAACAGAATTCAGTCTAGCAACCGGGGGGTATACCCCTTAGCAACCAGACAGGCCTTCAACCTCTCAACAGAGCCATCAGAATGATACTTAACAATGTACACCCAACGACACTTCACCAGATCCTTACCAGGAGGTAAATCTACTAGACTCCAGATACCATGACTCAAAAGGGCATCCATTTCTACATCCATGGCAGCATTCCATCTAGGTATACGGAGGGCCTTAGTATGGGTACGGGGAATAGGGTTAGTGGAAAGAGATAGGGCAAGATCATGGATAAGAGAGGGAAGATGAGATAAAGACACAAAGTTATCAATATGATACACAACCATAGATTTGTGAGTGCAAGAATGAGTACCTTTCCTGTGCGCAATTGGTAAGTCATCAGACGGAGGAGGAAGAGGAGCTTCACCTGAGGGAGCTGGCAGTGGAAGGAGTGAAGCATCTGGGGTATTTACCTCGCCACTTGGTTGTCCAATCTTCTTCCTGCACCGATAAACCTGTAGAGGAGGGGAGTCACTAGCATCAGGAGCATTTAGGGAAGGGTATAAGGGAGGGTATGGGTGGAGGAGATGGAGAAGACCACTCTACACTAGATGAGGGCACTGGAGGGGGGTAGAATGAAGTACCTTCAAAGAAGGTCACATCGGCATTGACAAAGTTCCTGTGTGAAGTAGGGTCATAAGACACTGCATGATTAACTAATTGTGTTGCCCACTCTGGTTTGCTATGCTTTGCCCAACAAGTCTCTACAATATGGTTGGGCTTTCCACAGAAAGTACACTGGTGAGCAGTACGGTCAGAGGGTTGTCCACCAAATCCTCGACCAGCCGATCTACGACCTCCCCCATGACCGCAACCACGTCCACGTCCACGTCCACGTCCACGTCCACGGTTGGCATGGAAGGCAAAATTGTCTTTGGAAGACTGATCAGGTTTGGTGGAAGGGGTAATGCGCTGTAGGCGTGAGTATGTATCATTCAAAGTAGGCACAGTATCTCCTGCAAGTAAGTAACCCTTCACTACCTTCATGTCATTGTTCAGACCAGCCAAGAATTTGGAGACGAAGAACTCGTTACGCTGAACCTTCAATTTGTCAATGTCAGTGGTCAAGGGTTGAAAGACATTGAGTTCTTCAACCATACCCCTGAAAGTGCTGTAGTATTCTGCAAGTGGCTTGTCTGACTGGCGATATTGAAACAGTTTTTCATAGATATCATAGATACGGGTCATTCTTCTCTTGAGTCGGCTGAGAGTAGGTCTCATTCAAATCATTCCACACTCCCTTGGTAGTAGAATGAAACATAACATTGGCAACGACATCGGGTTCCATACTGTTCCATAACCATATTAAAATTAATGCATTCTCTTTCTGCCATTGAGCATAACCAGTTTCAGATTCTTTGGGAGAATCAGAGATGGTGTAATCAAACTTGTCCTTAGCCATCAGATATACCTTGACTGACTGAGCCCAAAGAAGGTAATTCGAGCTTCCCTTAAGCTGGATAGATGTAATCTGGACATTAACATCGTCTGAGGTAGAAGAGGTAGTAGTAGTAGGGGTAGGGACTTCGTTCTCAGCCATGAGAATCAAATAATAATCACCCACCAAGTAGGAAAAACAGCAGCAGTAAGCAATCGGACACCACAAAGCTCAACAAAAAATAACCAGCCGATGGGGGCAGCAGTACTGTCGAATCAGCCTTTGATAGGAGAACAAAAAATTCTGCAAGAAGGCTAATCGCATGGACAAAAAACACAGTAGGCAGCAGCAACTTTCAGCAGCAAGTATACAAAAAGTACAAAGTAGTAGTAGCAGCCATCGATGATGAAGTAGCAGTAGCAGCCATCGGTAGAGGAGAACAAGTCCAGCGGCTTTCTTAAACAGTAAGAACCAGCATAAAACCAATAGCAGCAGTATGGAGGATGACTTACATGTACTGTAGATCACTTCACATTAATTAGGTCATAGTAATTGCAGCAAAGAAGGCGGCTGCACACCAAGGAAGTTTATTGCTACGTTGAAATCAGCAGCGATAGGTTTGTTTGGACCAATCGATTTGATTAAACCCTCTCTGATACCATGTTGCAATATTAATTAGATGTAACCAGAACCAGAACCAGAACCGAGAAGAAGAAGAGAAGAGAAGAGAAGAAGAAGAAGAGAAGAAGGAGAGACCGAAAGCTGTCCAGAAAACAGAGCAGCCTGCGATCAGTCCAGAATCGACTGATCGTAGGTCAATATAGTGTATATTTATTGTTTAAAACAAAAGAAGAAAATACATAAAAGCCCCTCACTTAAGCCGCAACCCTAAAGGACCAAAATATGGACCCAATAGGACCAAAAGGTCCCTCTCGGGTCCTGGAATTGACGCTAATCCGTTATCGGGATTAGCGCTAATTCCCAACAGTCATAAAGGAATTCTTACGGAGTACTCTTGTAATTTTTTCCGTCAAAGTGAATGTGCTAAACAATTTGACATTTCTATCGAACCAATTATCTCTTATACTTCAGTCTTAAGTATTAATACTAATCTAATTTTTCTCTAGGTATCTGACATGTATAAAAGTCATCCTGTGGCCTGTGCTACCATGCTTGGCCAACTGCTTCTTTGTTGTAGCTGCCTGTACATGAAACCTGGCTGAATTTGCTGGCTCAGATGATATTTTATGCTGATTTTTTTTTACTGTTACTCCCTGATTTTGCCTTGGCTCATTCGTTGCTGTGTTTCTCTCTTTCTGTCTGCACTTGCATCAGTCACATGTTGCATTGTCGATGTTGGTTAGTGTTATACTGGCCATGATGTAATTTGATATTTCACATATTATTTCTATGCCATAGGGTTGTATTGATGATGTGTTTTTGGTATCTGCAGGCTAATTGTAAGAAGGTTTCTGCGTTGTCTTATGGACCAGTTGAAAATTCTCACGTTCAATTCTATAGAGCAGTGTTGACAACATTGTTTCCGCTTTCCTTGCATCGTCAACCATGGTCCCAGGTGGAGAAGGAAAATCTTGCCAAGGGAATAAAACAACAAATTCAAGAAATGTTGTTTGATAAATCATTGGTGCTCTATAGGTATGTTCAATTTTGAAAGTTTCTCATGATAACATTGGTCCTTGAGCATAAGTTGCCTGATGCATATTCCCTTGACAGTGGTTCGGAAGGATCTTCTGCAGCTTCAGATGCTGTTGATAGCATCATCGCATCGATCACAGATCTTGAATTCTCCCCTGAAATTTTAAGATCATTTTTTCCTAAGATTGATTGGCTGAGGTTGGCTTCCATGCATTTTATGGGTCGTTCGGGTGCTGAATGTGAAGCGAGGTAACCATTATTTCTTCATCGAAAACCATCTTTATTTATGTTTTCTTAGCTTCTCTAAAGTTATATGTATGCACTGGTGGTGTCCTGGGCAGCCGTTTCCTTCACCATGGGTATTTCTTTACATTACAAATGCAAATATTATAAGTAGTGATTGGTTCTTGGGCAGAAGTTGTTACACTACTCCAATGGATTTTTAATTTTCACATACATTCTGCCATTGATTTAGGCATATCTTTGACTTTTGCATTTCCCTTTTTCTAAAGCTGTTTTATGATAATGCTTCTGAAAAGAGGGGAAAAAAAATGTGCTTTATGTCAAGTTAGTTTTTGTGCATCTCTTATTCTGTCGCATTCTCAATTGAAGAATTTATATTAGCAGATCAATATTTTGTTTTACTTTGCTATTTACTGGCAAATTTGCAGTTGAGAATGTTATATGTAATTCGTTTGCATAAAAAGTTCACTTTTATGGATGCAAAGCAGATGTAGTGGCTCTAGAGTGATTGGACCAATACAACAGGTTTTGGAAACCCAAACCCAATGGAACCTAGTGAACTTGGGTTTTTGGTCTAACGGGGGCTGGTAGTGACTTATTTATTTGTTTTGGGGTTATTCTTGTAATTTTCATTTCATTTCATATCATATTTTTTTTTGGTTTGGGGATTGGACGTAGGAGAGTTTGAGTTCAACCTGGTTTCAGTTTTACAACCAATTTAGGAGTCTTTTTATTTCTCTTTATATGTTGAGATGTACTCATCGATTACTCAGATTTGATTAGAGAAGAGTTTTGAGTTTGTTGCTGTGTTGTGCATGGCGAGAATCAGACCTGGCCGACGGATGCTGCTCCCCTTCTTTCTCCTCCCCTGAATACTTGCCTGTCAGGTATATCTCATCCTTTCTTTCTCTTCCTTTTTCTGTTTTTCTTTCTCTATTCTTCCATTCCCCATTCTAAAGTTAAGTTGGGTCAGCAAGAGAGCGTTTGATTTCTGTCAGTCATTATCGGAATCTGGACATTGGGGTTTGAATCACTACCATAAAATCAGTGAAATCTCAGAACCTTTTCCCCTAACTCCATTCTTGTTGAAAAATCCCTCCGCTGAAAACCAATCAGAACCTGCAACTACCGCTGACTCCAAGTTTCAGAGATTTGTAATCCAAGTACCACTTATTTCTGGAATGGTAGTGGTTTGGATTGATCCAGCAGGCCTAGGCAACCACAACTCTGGAGTTTCAGTGCTGTTTGAGACAGATTTCAAGTTCTGCAGCCCGAGTTCTTCCCTTGTGGTCTACTGTGATTCATTTTGTTCAGAGGTTGAAGAAAACCTTTATTGTTGGGTTTGTTTTAAAGCCCTTGTTTGGTACTTTCCATTAATACCCCTCCCTATTGTCTTTAATTACCTTTTCTTTTATTTTGATTTGTTTCAAGTTTATCCTCGCTCAGTAGTCAGTATGCACTAATCCCCTTTATATCCTTGTGTACCAAGCATCACCTTAAAACTTCTGGTTATTTACTACATTGCTGCTACTCCTTTGCAACTTCAATTTATTTACTGTTTTTCACTAATGCTCTTGATCTGAGTTTTTTTTACTTGGGGTGGGCCCATAGAAAACCCAAACAAGAGTTTTCGAATCCTGGGATCATATCAAAAGTAGCTTAAAATGATGGGACGGCTATAGGTTTCCATGGGTGTATATATATATATATATAGAGAGAGAGATATATATATTAACGTTCAAGATACAAAGGCAAGTAGTGTTGCCAAAGGAAATTAAGTTATCCTTTCTACACAGATTGACTGGAATGAGTAAGCCAAGGAGGTTGCAGACGTCGGCCAAGACTAGTGTGAAGTACATTGAGAGTTTCACTATTATCATTCTATATGCCGAAGTGATCATTGATAATTTTTTTATGGATTATATGCATATACAATTATTTATCGATTTGAGTTTTATTTGTGGTATTCATTATCTGTATTGTATTGTTGAGAGGAATCATCTCCCATTTTTCATATTTGTACGTTGATGAGGACTTGCCAATTAATTAAGCTCTAAGCCATAGAAGAGAGTGAAAAGTTTAAACTTTGAATCAATTTGAATGTTCAAATATCCTGCAACCGGTATGTGCCCTTTCTCCCCGTTTCTTGTCATCTTCCCTCTTCCAAACAAAGGACTATTTGACATGGCCTAAACTGCCTACCCTCCTGGAGCAGTTTGGTATGCTCATACTGGAGTCTTTTTCGGTTTTATGAATTTGTATCTGCTTGGTATACACTTCATATGTCGCTTTCTTAATCTTCTATCTTTCTTTCCCCTTCTTCTTGCCCTGTCCTGTTCTCAAAGGGATGAGGGAGCATCCATTCTACTCCCAGCTATAGCCAGTTAATAGGAAGGGTGAGCTTGTTAGGTATCTTTGAAATCCTTCCTCACACCTTTTTCCCTTTGAATCATAGTTTCCATGTCAATTTGTGCTCTTAATTTGTTATTTGTTGCTGATCATTAACTTTCTCCTGCAGGTGGTTGAACATTGAAGATCCTCTGATCAATCAGAATGCATGGACCAAATGTGAGGATAAGAAGCTTTTGCATCTTCTCCAGGAAAAGGGGACTCCTTATAACTGGATTGACATTGCAAGTAGATTGGAGACTAACAGAACTCCATTTCAGTGTTTAGCTCGTTATCAAAGGAGCCTTAACATTCACATAATGAAAAGGGACTGGACACCTGAGGAGGATGCTCAACTTTGTGTAGCTGTAGAAGTTTTTGGTGAGGGTCATTGGCAGTTAATAGCTTCAAATTTGGAAGGACGGACTGGTACTCAGTGCTCTAATAGGTCAGTAGCATTTAAGATTGTATAATTATTTTATTCTTGACATAGGTTTCTCAAGACATAAGTAGCGTTATCTTGTTCCTTTTAAGGAAAGGGAAGTTAAGTTCTCTAACAGAACACTGATGGAATCATTATTTTTTGGATTGCATTTAGCAATTTGGATAAAAATACTAAACTGAATTTGGTCAAAGATTAGTTTTTGGGTGGGCTTTATTCAACTTACATTTAGGCCTAATTTGTAGGTTTTAATGGATATTCTCACCTTCAAGATGGTAAATAGCTCGTCATATGTCACAAGGATGGGAAGCTATTTGACTCGGTGACAGAAAGATGTTACGGATTGGGCATTATTGAGGTGCTAGACATACACTGACATGCCCATCCTCTTGATCCTTTTATTAAGAAAGAGTTTTGTGATATTAATTTATCTAGTAGACAATGCAGAAACAGTACTAGTAAGTTGGCAACTGATGGTGTTATTAGGTATGATGTAATAGTTTGTGAAGTCAAGCTCTTTGACTTGTTGATTGTTTGAAGAGGATTATTGGCTTGTGCTTTCCTTGGGAAATTGAATGGTTATGTTTACTGATAATATGACTGAGGGTCTTATTAGTCAGAAAGTTGTTTTGGCTGTGCCAAATAGTCGTATTCAAAAATATATAGCAGTCGAGAACATATCTCGTGACTTGGACTAACTTCATTTTCTTTTTTTTGGGGGGGGGGGGG
>NC_056557.1:3894858-3908402 GCF_013358625.1 Macadamia integrifolia
GGGGGGGTTGTGTTAGTGATGCAGTTGGGCGATGGGTTTAGAAGAAATATCTTTTGATTTGATTTTTTTTGATTTACTTTCCTTTTTAGCTAGAAATTAGCTTGGTAGGAGATTTTATTTCAGTTGCTATTTAGGATAGTTTCCAATTTATAGCTTCCATTAATTGATGGTATTTCCTTTAAGTAGTCATGTAAGACAGTATGAAATTTCAGTTTTAGTTTTGGAAGATTTTGTATGAATTGAAAGATGGTTTTAGGTGTGAACCATGGCTGCCGTGGGTGGTTTCCTTTTTCCCTTTTCTAATGTTCTCTATCCTTTCTCTGATTTCTGAACTTTCTCATCTCTCTTTATCTCTTCTATTCCTCTTCTCCCTTCCCCATCGATCTGTTATTGCTATTTCCTTTTTCTTTTTCTGTTTTCATTAACCGATATTACTACTCTGTTTTCTGGGTATTACCTGCTGCCCCAGTTTTTTCCATCGATCTCTCCTGATACACTTCAGATCAGTGTGAGGTTTTAAGGGCTCATCCTTCTAATAGAAACGACTTACCCTAAATAGATGCAAGTGAAGATTTGATCTTTGCTGGAAGTTCTAACCAGAACTGCACATCTGGTTCTGTCTTTGCGTTAGACCTGAGTTGCAGAAGTTTTATTTTCTCTTTGGTTTCTGTTTGTACACCCATCGGTTGGAGACTTTAGATCTTGGAATAATTGAACCCCTCCATGAGTTTCAGCCCGATTGAAGGCCCCATTGATGAGTTCTCTTGTCTGGTTCGAAGGTTATTTCCGCTGGTTTTGGGTTCTCACGACAAGGAGAAGATGGAATCGTGGGCTGCTTAGGGTTCTTAACCCCCTGGTTTGACCATATTGCCCTTCGCTTACTTGTTATTCTTTTCTTGTCCTAAATTTATTTGTAATTCCAGAATACCCCTCCTCTCTACTTTTATATTCCACTTTGACCCTATTAGTTATTTTATACTCTTTTAAGTGCTTGAGTGTTCCTGAATTTACAGAACTGCCATTCTCTGTGATATTTGACTATAAAATTGTGCTATTTCTTAATTAAGTGGGCCCTAAGCGATCTGATTTCAATCTTTGGAACACGGATCCGCATCAGTTAGTGATCATAGTTTCCCTATCTTCAGGGACCGTCATCATAGTTCAAATGCAAGAGACACTGGGTGTAATTTACCATTCATTTAAATGTATAAAAAAAGATGAAAAACAGTATGTGGAATGTACACAAACCCATTGAAAAATAATATAGGGAGAGTTAGTTTTTGAGAGGGTAGAATAGTTATATTTAAGAAATTTAGAAGTCAAGTGAATGTATCTCATGATTTGGGCCAACACCCATCTAACAAAGGGACCCTGATTTTAGTTTCCGCAACATTAGGAGCATTGACCATAGTTTCTGAACTCTGGGGGAGCTCACTTGAAGTTTCACCAAGTCCATGGGTGTAATTTACCCTTAAATATATGTACTTTTTTATGTATATTGTGCACATGTGAGTAAATCAATAAACGGATCAATTGACTTCGTACTTAACTTTACGATACTTTCTGCAATTAACTGAAATTAAATAAATTAAACATACTGATTAAAATGAAAATGAAGACATGGAGACAAAGGACTTGAGAGTTGAGATTCACCCCAGAATTGATTATTCCTCAGTTAGCTGCACATGCCTAGTTGGACTTGTTGGGAAGAGGTGGTCTTGATGTGTAGGGAGCTTGCTGGTGAGCAACTAATGGTTATGCATTTCTGTATGCAAGTGTACATGTCTGCTAATCATTTGATTCCAGTTAGTAAGAGGTATCTTGAACTAAGAAATAGACCCTAGAAGCTAAGCTCATGGAAGTTTAAGTTGATATCTATTCAATGTGATATCTGGCATACGCTTTTACTTGCTGTCATGCTAAAACTGCTGGTTTTTTTCTAGCAGTTTCTAGAGTTACTGCCTTAATATCATACTTCATACATAGCATGTGGACTACTTTCTATGATTCCATGCACATTGCATAAGGGAAGCAATTCTATGAGGGTATTGCATGTGTAATATTGAACTACTTTAAATGGGGTCTACCTTATGGCAGTTTTCACTTAAGAAGATTCTTTCATATGGATGTTTTATTCTTTTCGATTCTTTCATGAAAACAGGCATCGTGGTACTGTTCCTTTCATAACCATATAATTTTTTATCTGCTAAAGGTAATGTACATCTTATGCGATCTTTAATGCAGATGGAGGAAAACGCTTCATCCTTCTAGGAAAGTGGTGGGAAGGTGGACTGTGGATGAAGACAAACGCTTGAAAGTTGCTGTGATGCTTTTGGGGCCCAAATCCTGGCCAAGAATTGCAAAATTTGTCCACGGACGAACTCAAGTTCAGTGTAGAGAAAGGTATCATAGACTGATCTTGCTTAAATTTAAATCTGTTCTGTTAATCTAGTTCATTTGACTAATTTTGAGAGGTTTGAGTGGTTGCAGATGGGTCAATGCTCTAGATCCATCTTTGAATCTAGGAGAATGGACTGAAGACGAGGACAATAAGTTGGAAGCAGCGATCAAGGAACATGGATATTGCTGGTCCAAGGTTGCAGCAGCTGTGCCTCCGCGGACTGATAGTCAATGTAGGAGGTATGTATTGTTCTTCTGGTACCCTGTGGTTTTTGGTCACAAAATATAGTAAGGTCGGGTCATAAAACTTCGTCTTTATGTCTAATATTCAAACTTGCATTGTCTGAACTAATAAGCATGCTCAGTATCATACAACTCCGTCATGTTTAATGCTTGAATGTATGCGATTTGAACTCCAGGAGATGGAAGGTTCTGTTTCCACATGAAGTTCCTTTGCTCCAAGCGGCTCGGAAGATACAAAAAGCTGCTCTTATTTCCAATTTTGTAGATCGGGAGTCGGAACGACCTGAACTTGGTGCTGGTGACTTTCTTGCATTACCAGGCACAGATTCTATTCCGGACTTAGAGAATGGAAACAATAATGGCAAGGGAAGGAAAAGATCAAGGTATGTTGCTCAAAGAATTTTAGATTTGCTTTAGGTTACACAGTATTTATTAATTTTGTTCTGTAATACATTTAAAATTTGGTTCGACATTTTTGCTTACAAAAGTTCTACTGAATACATCTTGGTTAGCTTTCCTATGAATTTGATGTTTTTTTTTTCCTGTCCTTGACATTGCAGTGACACTCCAAAGAGTAGGGCCAAGAGATCTAGAACTAAAGCTCAAATTTATCCTGAAGAGGCTTTAAGTCCGACAAACTGTGATGATGCTGAAACGGTTGGTAGTGATGACACGTCCTCAAAGAAACAAAAAACACCCAGTTTACCTTTAAAGATGAAGAAATCTGTTAAATCAGTGCAGATTTCCATTCCTGACTCGGAGAATGGAAACAGTAAGGGCGAGGAAAAGGAAAGATCAAGGTATGTTGCTCAAATCATTTTAGATTTTCATCGTGTTGCATAGGAATATTAATTTTGTTTTGTAATAAATTTAAAATTTGGGTTGGCATTTTTGCTTACAAAAATGCTGCTGAATATATCTTGGTTAGCTTTCCTATCAATGTGATGTTTTTTCCCCCTCTCCTTGATGTTGCAGTGACAGTCCAAAGAGTAGGCCTAAGAGATCTAGAACTAAAGCTCAAATTTATACTGAAGAGGCTTCAAGTTCGACAAGCTGTGATGATGATGAAACAGTTGGTAGTTATATGTCCTCAAAAAAGAGAAAAACACCCGAGTTACCTTCGAAGAGGAAGAAATCTGCTAAATCAGTGCAGATTTCCATTCCTGACTCGGAGAATGGAAACAGTAAGGGCAAGGAAAAGGAAAGATCAAGGTATGTTGCTCAAAAGCATTTTAGATTTTCGTTGTGTTGCATTGGAATATTAATTTTGTTTCGTAATAAATTTAAAATTTGAGTTGGCATTTTTTCTTACAAAAATTTTGCTGAATATATCTTGGTTAGCTTTCCTATCAATGTGATGTTCCCTCTCCTTGACGTTGCAGTGACAGTCCAAAGAGTATGCCCAAGAGATCTAGGACTAAAGCTCAAAAATATACTGAAGAGGCTTCAAGTCCGACAAGCTGTGATGATGATGAAACAATTGGTAGTTATATGTCCTCAATGAAGAGTAAAACACCTAAGTTACCTTCGAAGAGGAAGAAATCTGATAAATCAGTGCTGGACCACCAAGATCATTCATCCATTTCTGGAGATTCTTCTCGTCTAAAGGCAATGAATTGTGAAATTGAGGCCATAGGTGGGAATGATGCTACAAAGGAGAAAAAGACACTTAAATCTTTTTCAAGGAGTAACGAACGTACCAAACCAGCTCGAGATCACCATTCTGTTTCGTTGTCTGCTGAAGACTTCATGACTTTGACGATAAGAAATGCTGACGATGCTGGGACTTCAGGTGTGGATTATGCTAATTCGAAGGAGAAAAATGCGGTCAAAGCATGTCCAAATAAGAGGAAATACACCAAGCCTATACAGGATGGCCATAATCTTAGTGGAAGCAATGCTGGGACTACTGGTATGGAGGATTACAATCCAAAGATAAAAAATCCTACTACAGGTGATGCGGGCAGGATGTACCTTACATACTTCCGCAAGAAGAAGAAGAACCAGGCCCAGCTCGATAGGGGCCAAGTCCAGCCAGCTTGTAGGTTTAGTCCATCCTAGTCATGGGCTTAGCTTAGCTATTATTATTATTTTTTTTTGATGAAAAACAACTTTAAGGAAATAGCATTCAACACCCCTAGTCACCGAGGCAGAGATCTTGTATAGCGGCGCCTTTACTAGTTATTACTCTCATCTATGAGCAATAGTCACCTCCTCCCTAGTCTTTTTAACAAAATTTACAGATTCAAACTATTCCATTAAGCCATGTTATTGTTGGTTGCAAGGAAAATTTAAAGGGGACGGATGTGAAATTTTGAAGCTTAAAAAGAGTTACTCTTGTAATTATTATCCGTGATTGTATAAATTGTTTAAATTTTTTTTATGTAATGATACATTTGGGTGAGTGGCGTTGCAAACTTGCCAACACCGCATTTAATTTGAACCGTAGATATACTTCTACATTAATATTTATTGTTTATGACTTTTGACTCACAAACTGAAAACTGGACGTCATGGTAAGAGCCTCATGGCTACTCTGCCCCTCCCCCTTTCTCTCTCTCTCTCTTTTTGGTGCCTGAACCTTGCAAATGGATGGTCGGCCTTGCAAGATCGACGGTGATGCCATTGGACCCGCAACAACAAAGGAGTCCAGGCACCCACATGCCTTCTGAACATTTGACATCTTTATGGATAGCTACTGTTGATGATGTTGAAGCCATTGCTGGGGATACCATTCTAAACTGTCTCAAAGGTGAATAGTTCAATCTTAAAGGTGCATGGTTCGTGCTCGAAGAAAGCTATAAATGTATTGCACCACACGAGGACTCCCAAGATCTTTCACTATGTTTGGGACATCTAACTTTCGATATAATTGAAGCGACTTCAAGTGTCGAGTCAAGGGTTGCTGATGTTGCTAAAGAGGATGGGTCTGAAAAGTAGACTAAAGAGAAGCTTTGTTTCTAATTATATTCACAAACAATTGATGAGTAAAATGTAACTCTTTCTTCTCTGTTTCACAAGAAGTATAAATGTACTGAACCAGAACTTTACTCCCAAGATCTTTCACTACCTTTGGGACAATCCACTTTGGATATAATTGATACTTCTCTGGGGGGGAGGTTGAGAACAGATGATGTTTCTGATAAGTATAGACCTAAGAAGTCTAAAGCTTTGGATTTTGTAAGGTAGAATAAGTTCTTTGTACTGAACCAGGCAATTTGCAACAAACTCTCCAAAAATAACATGGATTGGTTGAAAAGAAGAAGACTTCAGTCTGTCCAGTTGGTGATCTTTCTTGAGATACCATGTGTGATTCTGTTTTCTAGCTCTTTTTAGTCCAATTTACAGTTATAAGTGTAAAAAGTCATGTAGTCTTGGTTGTGTACTGGGTGTCTACTTACAACTACAACAACATCTAAAACCTTATCCCAACTTAATGGAATCAGAAATATGGAGATTCCAAGCAAGGACGAATACGACAATCTATGCAAAAAGGGGTGTCTATTTATAAGATTGTCAAAAAGGCGTAAGAAATGAGGCCGAACTGATCAAAGACTGCTCAGTACTCCCTTTTGTTTTGGTCTTGGTTTCGGTTTAAGAAAAATGATAAAAAAGTTGACTTTTATATATATATATATATATATATATGAAAAATCAAGATTGGACCGCTAATATATCAATGAGGGACAGCTAAAAGTAATAAATAACAGATCGAAAATAGACCAGATTGATAGCAGATGGAAATGGCTATCCACAAATTAAAGGAAGATCCATTTCGCAACTCTGAGAGTTTGATGTTTGCTCATTTTTCCACAGCTAAACAGATCACAATCCATCTAAAAATGGGAGATGATTGAAGTGAGAAATGGTTCTAAGTGACACCTTCAACTATCTTCTTCTATGTTTTAACCAACCAAAGGTCTTTTCCTTAATGTTTCAAGCTTCTGCCATAAAATTAGAGCAATATCCTTCTTCCCATCTTCTATAAGAGCCTCCTTCAATTGACTGTACATCGGACCAGGAGGCCTGATACCCAAATCTAACATCTCTTGAAAATATTTGCAAGCATCATCCAACTTATTCTCATCACAGAGACTCTTAATCAAAACTGAAAACATATGCATTCCAGGAAGAACTCCCTTGGCCTTCATCTCATTCCATACCCTGATAGCCAAATCGGTCCGCTCCTCATCACAGAACATCTTCACTATCACTGAGTAGATGTTCAAACTTGGTTCACAACCAGACTCAGTACCCATTCTCTGGAAAAGAGAGTAGGCTTCTTTTCTTCTGCCAGCCTTTATCAGATGGTGAAGAATTATCTCATGCGTCCTAGCATCCGGGCCAACCCCACATTGCCTCATTTCATCAACTACCCTGAATGCATCAAACATACGTTTCGAATAACAATAAGTCCCAACTACTGCATTATAAGTAGGTACTTCTAGTTTGAATCCACTGGCCTTGGATTGCTCAAAGAACTCAAGGGCTTCTTTCAATCTCTTCTCAGCACCTAATCCATTGATCAGAGTACAATAAATGTGAGGACTGGGCTTCAAGTTCTTCGTTTCCATCTCGCGGAACAGGTCAATGGCTTCTTTATATTTCCTTAGTTTACAGAAAGCATTGATGATAATCCCATAGGTAACAACGTCTGGTTTCAACCCTTCATCTCTCATCTCCGTATACACTTCTTTCAGCTTCAGCTCATTTTGTTCTTGGCCCCATCCTTCCAAGAGAATTGTGTAAGTCCTGAGGTCAGGTGTAAATCTTCTGTTTTTCATTTCATCGAATACCTCCTGTGCTTTCTTAACGTGCCTAGACTTGCTGAGAGTATCAATGAATCGGTTAAAATCAAGTAAGTCTGGATTCAACCCGAACTTCTCCATCCTCTCGAAAGTCTCGATTGCTTCATTAATCTTCCTAGCCCTCGCATATCTTCGGATAATAAGCGCAAATGTGTCTTTGGTCAGTAAGGCCTTGCTCTTCATGGTATTAACCAGATTCCAGATCAATTTGAACTGTTTGATTTTGCCCAAAGTATCGATGAGAGCATTGTATATCCCAGTTGTATGCTTGAAGCCTTCTTGCTTCTCGGCCCACCGGAAGAACAACAGCGCCAGTGTTCCTGCATTGCTGAGCTTCTTAAGGACTTCCTCGACTAGAAAAGGGGAGACCTTGACCCCACAACGATCAAGAGAGGACTCAATGCCGGAAATTCCAGAATGATTGGAGAGTATCTTACACAGTTTCTCAGTATCTTCCATACTTCGATCATCAACGGGATTTGGGTTCTCATCGTTGGTCTCAGTAAAAGCTTGAGTTAGAACTAAACCACCATGGATCGATCTGCAGGAACCTAAACCTGAAGGAGGAAAAGGCAAGGAAATGCGGCTTTTATAACCTGAGATGGGAGAGTGAGTGGAAATGGAGTCCTTTTTGGGTTCTACTGTATCACAATGGGATCTGAGAGGACCCACTTCAAGACTGGAGCTTAGAGACGACGAGGGGAGAGGAAGAACATCTTTCGTGGTCTTCCCTGACGTGAGACAAACACGAAATTCTGATTCTACCGGTCTTGAAAGCCGATTCGAGAAACGAGAGAAACCCATCTGAGAGATGAAAGACGAGTTTCCTGAAGAACAGAGCGTGCCCTGTATCTGTAATCTTTCTGAAGAGTAACGAAGCTTTTATGTCGGTTCGGCCGAACTGATTTCAGTCCAGTAATAGATCAAATCAAAATCAAAACCTTAAAACCGAAGTTTGATTTTGGTCAATTTCAATTCGGTTTAAGTTAATATCTTTGATTTTTATTGGGTGGAATAGTGAACAATTAAGAAGTGTCATATAGGTAAACTATGTGTAGCAAAGATGATAACGTTGACTTACATGAGCGACAAAATTTGTAAAGATATCTTAGAACTGATTTGGAATTAATTCACGATAAATTTCAAGAAAATTGTTTGAACTGGCATGACCATGTTCAATGGAGGTCTTAGGATGCATCAATAAAAAAGAGTGATCTGATTCAAATTGAAGGATCTAAAAGAGTTAAGGGTAAAACTGAAATAATAATAGGAGAAGTGGTGACGAAAGACATGTATAATTTAAGACTTGTTCTAGAAATGACCTTGAATAGTTCTGATTAGAAGGTTAAGATTCATGTAGTCGACCCAATTTAGGTGGCATTTTTTGACTCATTTAGTTGTGACAAGGCTGAATTGTTTGTATTTATACTAGTTTCATAAAACTCAAACTAACATGCACACCGATATGGATTTAGATCAAATTGAATTGATTAGTTTTGCTTGTGCCAACCCATTGATGATGTGACCATATAGTGTCATCACTCACTAAGGTATCAAATATAATTCTCCCAATCCAAAAAGTCTATTTCCTTGTGTAGAGATTCCTTCTGCACTACAGTCTACAGGCAGAAGACCTCACGGGGGAACATAAGTATTTATCATCCCAAGTTTTGCCCAAGGTTGGAAGACAGTTGGAACTATGAAATTTGAATAGATAAGAAGCAGCAAATTTCTTTTTTATTTTAAATCAATGATTTTTTAGAGTTTTTAATAAAAAAAAAAGTTTAATTGATTTTATGCTATTTCACTATCTAAAAACAGGAGACAATTATCAGGTATGAAGATCAAACATGAATCATGAGCAATTCGCAAAAAGGATGCAAGGGATTGTCTGGTTTCTTCAGTCTCTGCAGACACAAGTTCAACTTGGCCGATTCAATCAACAAAACTCCAGTTCAATTTACTCACGTTGAAGCAGGATTCAAAGACGTTAGTTATTTTTTTTTTTTTTTGGGAGACAGCTACTATCATCTCTTCCCTCAAATTCGAATTGTGCTTCCACTTGGTACATTGCCACCATTTTATTGGAATGCCATAGACATCGCCATGTAGTTTGAACAACTCAGCTATGATTACTGTTACAGAGAAGCCAATTCAATTGCTAATGTTCTGGCCAATACGGTTAACTGGTAAGTTAGTTCACTAAAGAAAGGAAAAAAAAAAAGGAAGGGTGGAGGATCAATAGATTATTGTTTCTGATAAACAGCGTATTGGATCATTATATATTGCCCACATATAGAAAATTTCAAATTTTGAGAGAGCCATGCATGGCCCCCAACCTTAGCTTGGCCACCGTTTACAAGTAAAAGGTACCGTGGAATGGAAGCACCACCACCCAAAACTCGGAATACATGTAATCTTTTAATATACCTCAACCGATAGTGGTAGCCTCGTACAGGTCAATGCATCAGGAGATTCACGACGCAGGGGCAGTTCGCATTGAGGTTCCACGGCAGCAATTTTCTGCCTTATTTGATATCACTTGCATGATCTTGACTGTGAACTCAAATCATCAATAAGGCCTGTTAGTACCTCCTTGAACTTCTCTGCTTGTGGCCCAGGCTTCACAATATTGACATCACCCCACTTTGAGCATGGATCCATCCACCAGTGTCTCTTGCCACTGCACCATGCACCTACGGCAGCACGATTGGAACCACGCATTAGGATCTTGTCATCAACTATGTCCAGCACCCGGTCATCTTTATGGAACTGTCTCGCAAAGGCAGCCCCACTCTGCACCATGAGATCATAGTCTGTAGCGTTGAGATAGTGAGGTTCCATCCTGGGGGGATTGTCCCAGATCATGTATCTTAGATCACTGTTCACAGTTGTGTTACGGAACTCTGGTGAATTGCAAACTACAGAATGGAAATACCCTTCTTGGGGTATAAGTACATTTGTAAAATACATAAGAAGAGTTCGTGGAATATTATCCCAACCAAGCACACAGAATTCTAAGAAGGCTCGGCTCAGAATAACCCACGGGGAACCTGATAAATGAGAAAAGAAGACATGTTAGAGAAAGTAATACCACAAGTCTTGCAGTAGGTCCTGAGTTGCACAAGCAGTATCATGGTCAAAGAGCATCTATACCTGTAAAAAATTTGAAAGCATCAGGTGTCGGCCGCTTCTGTGTAGCTTGAAAGATTTGCGTCCTCCTAGCCAAGTAAATACCTGGGTCCACTACGATTGGTTGGACCCTCTGGAACCTTGAAGGACATAGATTGTGAATATTCATCATGGAATTATAGATGGCAAAAGAAACCAGCAGAAAATGTAGAAATGAAAACACAAATGAAAAACTTTACAAAATAGAAAAAAGAAAAAAAACAGTAGCCTACTCTTTCCAGCCAAGGTCACTGGTGTGATCAATGAAATTGAGTTCCCTCCTCACTGTGGAGAATACATGAGACAAGTCTGCAAGCAGGAGGAGAAAAAGGTGACGCCAAATGAAGCATACTTTTTGAGGAAGAAAGCATAGCAACATATAGGTTTTAGAGATAAGAAATTAACTCTTTTAAATTTTTTTTTTCTTTTAAGAGGGGGAGGGGGGAAGGGGTGGTTACACAATGACAAGTGCATGTGAGAGGCTAAAAGCTCAACAAGCAACATTTTTGGGATGCCACTGCATGCTACTATTAAAATCACAAACCCTTTTTTTCCATGTCAAGATCTAAGTGGGCAAGTTCTTGAGAATGCTCTCACTCCACTATCTAGGAAAACTAAGAACCACACCAATTGATGAAGAGCAAGAAAGTAGAGCCAGTAAAGCTTTTGCAGAGACAGTGACATAAACTATTGAAACCTATAAGGTGGGCTATTTGTATGCTATGCCACCTTAAAAGAAAGTTCTTCAAAGAATCACTGGTTGATAACAATATACCAAGAGAACAGCTACTTTTCGGATGGACCAACATACCAGTATCCAGTTCATAACAGAAATATGTCACAGTCAGGCAGTCACTAATTATAACTTTTCAGGTAGAAAGCAGTTGTCTTGTCTTCTTTTTTTTTCAATGCAAAACCCATTGCAAAAATAAAATGTCTAGAGAAAGTCCAATATTAGTGAATGACCTATTCCAAATACTGGTGGGGGGGGGGGGGGGACACTACTTGAATCTTGGTCTTGCTAATGTCTCAGCGTAACCATCTCACTCAATTATCCGCAGAACTCATAAATAGGATCTTCAAACCAGTGTTTTACATATACAAAATCACGCCATTCTTCAGCCAAAATGAGTGATAATTTGATGGAGGTTGACAAACCAGTCCATAACCGAGTCCATAACCGACCAGGAATTGATTATAGGTATCAAAGCATTAAGATATCAGAATCATAAAATATATAACAGGTAGTAAGGATGCAGCTCAGACCAGGGGTTTAGTAATTGGTATCGGATACGGAATCGGTCTCAGCCAATACCAATTTGGATCGGCCAGTTTGCCCCTGGTTTCATTTAAAAACATTTTTTTTCCCATTTTACTCTTAGTCTATAGTCTATACCGATCCACTGATACGGGATTGACCAGGAATCAGTATTGGCCCCTGCCAATACCGATACGAATCGAATAATCCGATACCTCAAACCATGGTTCAGACATGTCTGTGAATCCAACAAAGCCCATGGATTTGAACTGAACTGTCAACTCTATTCTTGACAATACGAGAATGAGCCCAAGTCCAATTCAACTCCAACATATCTAACGTGGGGCGGGTTAGGCTGTAATGTTATAAGAATTGGTAGGCCAGCTAAAGCAAGTTCCTGACACTGGAACTTGGAACAATTCTCATCTCTGACCTCTGGTTGAATATTACTATTCTTTCTACTCCTGATAATTTTTTGAACCCAGTTCTTATGCACGGCCGTGTTCATGGTTATACCTTTCAACTGTTGGATGTGGTGGGGGGCAGAAATGTTATTACACGTCCCCCTCTCTCCCCCATCCAATGGTTGAAAAGGCATGACAATGTACGTACAAAAAACCTTTTGCCTAACTTTTTTAACCATCTATCAAAAAGAAACTTAAACTTCATAATCATCAGAATGCTTAATCACTAAGATTCATCCTTCTAAATAAACTCATGACACACAAGTTACTAACAATGTGAGTTCATATTCCAGTTGCCTCTTATTTCCTATTTCTGAACCCACATCAATGGCCTTGTCAGTCAAGAAATTTGAGACAAGGACATATTACTTAATTTCCAAAGCCAAATTGGACAGTCACCTTACTCGAGCACCCACAATATCTTCCCATCCATCAGTTGATTCCGTAAACATGGCAAGGTAAAATGAAATAGAACTCCTACAGCATTAACAAATGTTGATATTGATGAAAGCAGGAGTTATCATAAGAAGTGTAACAAAACGTAGGTTCTCTATGTGTAATGTCAGTATCTAGCTAATTTCTTGTAAGAAAAAATAGCTAGATGTTTAAATTACATGTTAAGATGCTCCAGCAATGAAACCAGTAGTAGCTTTTTTGGTTTCCATACGTGATTTGAGGTATCACTCTTGGATCGGTATCGGCCTGATTTCTGGCCGATCCCGTATCGGTGTAACGGTACAAACCAAGGTTCAAAACATGAAAAAAACTGCTTTTTTTTCTTAAAAAGAGGCAAAATCATCCAATCCCAACAGATATGGGCCAATCCGGATCAGTATTGGATCGGTATTGGCAGAGGCTGATACCATGCCCGCTACCAGAACTTAAAACATGTTCCTATTAGCAAGTTTACACCATTAACCTCACCCTTCACACTACTCAATATTGAGGAGTTCAGGTTCCAATGGAAATTCATCATGAACTCCTCCCATCATTTATCCTTCATCTAACAAGGTAAAGCTTTCCTGTATTTTGCAGCTTCAGTAACAGTTTCAAGTGAAACAGCCTCTCCAGGTAAGGCTGCATACCTTATGACCCTCCCCAGACCCCATAGTGGCGGGAGCCTTGTGCACTGATTACACCCTTTAGTAAGTAGTAACAGTTTCATGTTGTTAATGTTTGTCCGAGAGAGAACCACCAGAA
>NC_056557.1:3909657-3959369 GCF_013358625.1 Macadamia integrifolia
AAAAAAAAAAAAAAAAAAAAAAAAAAAAAAAAAAGAAAGAAAGAAAGAAAAAGAAAAAGAAAAGGAGAAAATTCCATGCATATGTTTCTTAATTGCATATGCAGTCCCTATGAACATGGTAATGCCTTACTGCTATTAACACATCACCTAAATTCTTATGAGTGCTAGCTCATCCTTTCTCATTACCCACTTGAGTAAAAACTAAGAACTGAAATCGGAGTTAAAGAATGGTTCAGATGTTAAAACATGAACAATTCCAACATATGGCACTATTAAATAAAAAACTAAGAAGAAAAACTAGTTAAGTGGTATCAGACAAATAGTCCACATTTGAAGAAAAAAAAAAAACCTTTATTACATGAAAAATTAAATGTTAAGAACACCAAATTCTCCTCAATCAGATATTCCAAGTTAATCATGACTTCAACATTTGCAGAATAATTAGACTGAACCTATTAAAACTTCCAAACTGAATATATAAGTAGATGAAGAATGATTTCCAAAAGAAAGAAACTAATCGAGGAATCAGAACTAGCCATTTTGAATAAAAACCAGAGCACACAAAAAGGGGCTCTGACTTATCTTCAAAAGGAGTACATAGAGCATTTAACATCATTGTCAACATGCATGAAAAATGATCCAGTTATCCCAAAATAAGATATCTTCCAGAGAACCAACTATTTCACTGTCCAAAAAAAAAAAGAAAAAAATAAGAAAAAGAAGAAGAAGAAGAAGAAGAAGAAGAAGGAAAATACCCAGTTCTCATAGAATCAAATACCAACCACCAAAGAGATCGGCATGGGATGAAATAAACCAGCGAATCTCAACTGAGCTCCATTTCAGTAAGCACACAACCAATTTACTAAAAGGAAATGTTGAAAAGCATACCATCTTGAGTAAGAAGTGGATAATCCATTGCACTCAAAGTGATGAACCAATCCCAACCGCTATCAACCCTCAAAAGAATTGCAGCCGCACGAAGCGTGGCAGCAATGTTCGACGATCCCATGTACGTGACAGGATCCGGTTTACCTATAACATCAACGTTCCCAAAAGCGCGTATAGCTGGAACAGCACGGACCGCTTCGACCAGCTTCTCCCGTTCTTCTTTTGAAGCATCGGGCTCAAGATGGAGAAGATAGCGGTTACGTGGGTGATAAACCGCAAGCAATAATCGGAAGATCTGGTCTTTATGCCCTCTCCCTCCAGAGATATAATAAGCAAAAGCAGGAGGATAATTAGCCCCATACCGAACAGCGGAAGAGAACGTCCTACGTGAGCCGAAAGAAGCAGATGCACTGAAACCAGACATTGCAGAGAGGAAAAGAAGAGCGGAAACGAAGGCGGCAGAGAAGAGGGTGAAGAGCCATTTCTTCTCAGCTGCCATCGTGGTCCAAAGGTCATCGAATTAGCGCCACTGCAATAGAGAACTGCATCTGCTGATGCTATAGATTAGCGAATTCCCAGATCTCTTGATCCTTTCCTTCTTTTCCGTTTCCGTATTAAACCTTACTGGGTAACCGTGGAACTGAATCTCCCTCGACGGAGAATTTCTTTTGAACAAAATAAATGGAAATTGTAATTCAAATAGCAGGATCTCAAACACAGAGAAGGATCCAATAATGGTGTGGAATGAGAATATTAGGAAGGATTAGGGTTAGGGTTTTGGAGTTTCAGAGGAGTTTTGAAATTGCTGGATGGGATTCTCTCTTGCTTTTGCTAGTGTGGGGAACGGACACAGATATACATAGAATTTGCTTTAGATGTGTATGTACATATCATGCTCCTTTTTCCTACAATTGTTCAGAGTGACGCAGAGAGAGAGAGAGAGAGAGAGAGAGAGAGAAAAAGAGAGAGAGAGAGTGTGTACGGAACATCGTACGAATTCAGGTAAGAGAATGGCAACAATCGATGTGAACCAGACCGATAGACGGTGAACCCGGTTCGCGTATTCCACTCCATCTAGAATGGTCTTTCTGTATGACCCGGGAGAGAGTGGAGCTCCTACTCATGCATGAAGGCCAGTGAGATTACATGAGGAAGCATCATCATAGATGCTTTTTTCTTCATTTATGGAGGGGTGAGCCAGTCACTTTGCCATTCTGTTTAAATTCTACCAGAAAAAACAATCACATGGTGATTGGGATCCCTATTCAATTTATGTTGTCGTCATCATCAACATAACTATTTACGTAAAGTGAAGTACATCCAAACATAAATATTTATGAAACGTGATTATAGTTTCTCCAAACATTAGGTTTTACATGTGCATTTTAACCTTTTAAATTTAATTTAATAGTTCATTTGTGAGAATAATTCTCATGGCAGAGTTTTTCATTTGAGAAGATCTTGGAGTTGTTTGATTGGAATCCAAAGGGTTCATGCCATTTTTTATTTTTTTAGAAAAATTATATGATTACCCACACTTTTGGATTCTCTTTACAAAATTACCCAATATATATTAGAAAAATTACATGATTATCCACTTTTGGGGTTCCCTTTACAAAATTATCCAATTTATATTTCAGTTAATAAAAATACATTGTTTTAGGTTTGGGTTTATAAAACTATCCAAAATAGTGTGCATCCATCAACTAAGGAATTTTTTGATAGTTTTAACCCCCCAATCCCTTCTCCCACTCGCTCCTATCCCCTTCTTTGTATCCCCTATTTCAGGGATGGAAATAAAGTGGTGATTCCTTGTGCTTATTCTTAATGAAGATCACCTCTTTGTCCAACTCCATCAACACCTCAATCCCCTTATCATGCACAAGAACAGCTTCATGCAAAGCTGTGTTCCCATCTTTGTTCTGTATTTTTGCTGTAGCATATGATACATACAGTTTCTGTTCTGTTTCCATAGCGCAGAGCAGCAGATACTTAATCCTTTCCCAAATTGAGCATTCTAACACCATGACCTCTACTTCTTTCAAAAAAATTTCTGAAATTAAAAACCTGAAAATTCATCACTAATTTGTGAAAGATCAATCGATAACAATTATGCTTCCACAAACTCATGTTAGATGAATCAGAAAAGGGAAAGTAGAACAGAAGAAATTAGAACCCAAGTATAGAATTAAATAGTAATAGGGAGAGTACAACTTTGATTCGAACTCAACCAACACCAAGTCTTAGTGTAGACATCACGGGGTTTAGACCTTCAAAACAGAGGAAAGAGAGGGCTAAAGGAAATTTTGATACCATCACAATTAGAATTTCTTTTGCACCCACTACAATTCAGAAACAGGAACGCAAGTCAATCACAAAAGGGAAAAGAGAATCAGTATTCTCAGAGACAAATATCTACACACCCCTACTTCTCTGATTTCATATGGACCCCTTCGCTTCTAAACTCTAAACTTCACAAATTCAAGATTTGGAATTGAGGAATAGCCAAAAAACGAAAACACAGAACACAAACCCACAAAGGTGAAACTCAAAAAACCGTCACACGCAGATCAAAACTTGGAAAAATTTTAGGGGGCTTTCAAATTAACGAAAATAATAACTTGACATCAGAGCTTCCTCCAAGTCCTGGCTTTCAAATCTCCTCTATAGTTCTTGCTTCTGATCATAATTGTTGGTAGTTTTTCGTGGATTACCCTCACAACTTGGAGGTTTTTGGAGTAGGTGGCGACGTGGAGGGGAGCATTCTAGTTTTTATCAACCTGTTTTTGGATTCCTATAACCAATTCAATATTTGACTGCAATGGTAATGGGAACTTGGTATCCCTGAAATGGGATGTGGGCGGTGAGGCGATTGTATGGGGACTTACGATGAGACGATTGCAGCGATTGAGAACTATTTGCATCCCTGAAATGGGGATAGAAAGAAGAAAAGAAGAAGGGGATAAGAGCGGGTGAGAGAAGAGAGGGAGGTAAAACTGTCAAACAACATCCTCAGTTGAGGGATAACCACTGTTTTGAGTAGTTTTGTAAACCCAAACTCAAAACAATGTATTTTTGTGATCTGAAACATAGGTTGGGTAATTTTATAAAAAAAAGCCCAAAAATATGTAATCATGTAATTTCTCTCTCTCTCTCTCTCTCTCTCTCTTTCTTTTCATTGACAAGTTCATCCAAGATTATGTGAATTTTTTTAAGGCACGGGATTTCATGTCGACAATGTGTAAGGAATATCTCACTTTACATCAAGTGGGGCATGAGAAATGATTTTTTGAATAAAGGACCCACACAATTAAAAAGACGAAAGTATGCTAGTGAAAGGCCCACACAATCAAGATGAGAGGCATGGAAAAACATACTGAAATCTTTTTATAACTAAATTAAACACATTTCACCTTGGATGGAGGAGCTCTTATAGTCATGGTTTTAGTGCACAATAATGGATCAGATATTGGCCAGTTTCAATATGATAGTGTTATCAATATGTATTAGTCCATTTGGTGGTATTGAATGTTATTATCCTTAAAAATATATAGTATGGTAATTTGATAATTTTACTTTTTATTAGTACCATATCACCAATCTGATATATTTGTTGGTTGATATTAATACGGACCGGTCAATGCACCTAATACCAAAATAAATTAGCCGATCAACCAATCCGATTCAATTCCTAACTCACTGTTTTATTGCTAATATGTGTGAAGGAAGAAGGATGCATGTGCCATTGGTATCATCTAGCCAAGAAGAAGACCATCTAGTATGTGGGGATGGTAGCCAGGTTCCCAATGTTTAGTTGATTTTGAACCCTCTCCATTCGAAATCCATAATCCCTTTTAGGTCTCAAGGTATAGGTTAGATTCTACATTTTTACTGTAAATTGACGGAACCCATTTTTTCTTCATCAGCTCCGAGTATCACTAACTTAGGCATTAGAAAGTCTCTCCTGGAATTTATAGATTTTCCTATGTCATTTGGTCTATTGTGTGTAGATCTACAGTAGATCAAGATAGTCGGAGATTTGCCATTTCACCCGCAGAAATCAATTAATTGTTCTTGTCTTTTTTCGTTAAAGATCAGAAATTTTATTAAGAAAAGAAGAAAAAAATAAGAACATCTCAATAATATGATTTATAAAACCCCATCTTCGGCATGACCATCAGCAAGGGGAAAATAAACCAAAAGAAAATTAACTAAACCGAAATCTCAGTCTCAAATCAACATCATGGGAAATCTCAGAACAAATATGAATAAGAAAAGAATTAATCAATTTTACTGATTCCTCTATATAAATTTTCAGTTAAGGAAGAAAGAATTAATAAATTTTACATATAATAATTAATATCACTCATCATCATTCATCACAAACTGGACTCTCAACATTTTTCAAACAAAAGAAGAAAAATACATAATCTTAGTGGCTTCATCTCTTTCTGGGCTCAACACTAGGTTAATATTTATGTATCATGTGCATGCAGCTCAGGGAAGACCAAGTACCAGACCAGAACAGGCCATGGGCAATAATCTTTAAGAAGCTATAGGCATGATTGACAATGAACCTTTTGAAGAAAAAGGAATTAGGTTTTGCAATCACTTCTGGTTGGCCCAAGAGATACACCAGCCCATTCTCTCTTGCTTTGTCAATGAACTCTATCTGATTTTCAGCACCAACTACTGGTCCACTGAATCGGCTACTAACAGTTTGGCCAGAAGAGTTCCTTGATTGATGATGATGTTTGAATGGAAAGACCTTCTGTTCTATTAATTTCTCTTTGTGCACGAAATATTCATTTCGAACATAATCTTTCAAGTTCTGAACAAGTTGTAGCTCGAACACCTCTGGTTTATCAATGACATCCTTATAGCCATACCGAACAACACAACGGAACATCTGTGACTCTCGGGGCTCAACCTGACGGAATAGAAAACGCTCCTCCATTGCCACTCTACTCAGTGGGATTTGCTTTATAGATAATGTTAAGTTTGTCTCAAATTCTTGACCAGTTTTGATTTACCTGATCTGACATATTTTGGTGGCGACCCGAATGGGAAATTTTCTGAGATCTGTGATGGAAACAGAGGGGTTGGGCCGATCGACCGTGATCCGATGGGTCGACCCGCGGTTTGGAGTATATATATAATGTACTGTTGCTTGTTGAGAAAGTCATTGTATTCCAGGGTTTTCACGCAGCTAGGGTTTTAGGGCGAGTTTTTCCTCGCCACTGTTAGGATGTAATTTCTCTTCTGCATAGTGAATCATCTTCTTTTTTGCCCGAGGATGTAGCACACCACCTTGGTGTATGAACCTCGTTAAATCTCTGTGTCATACGGATCTATTGTCTCTTTATTATTCGTGTTTCTTGGTGTTTGATCTAACATATACAAACACTAGAACTGCATGGATGGCTGGTACGTTTGAAATGAAATGGGGAAACATGGGCGGGATACCTTGAGCAAGCTCAGTACATAGAAGTCCATTTCCTGGGACCCTGACTATATCTATGTTTGCCACTATATCTCTTATATAATCACTGGAGATATCATAGCTTGGCTTGCAATAATAGCTGCTAAAACTGATATGACAAATTGTGGCCAGAATAAAGGAGCTGTCATCATTTGAAAGAAAGCATAGTTAGGAAGTTAAAAACAGGAAATAATTAAGACTTCTGGAAATGTATGTACTCATTCCACTTACTAGGAATACTGGAATAGAAAGAAGTTGTGACATTTTCGGGGTATTTAGTGAGGTATGAAGCTTGCCCACTGTGAGCTAGCAGTAATGCAGGATACACAACTCCAGTGAAACTAATCTGTAAAGAAAAAGTAATTGAAACAACTGAAATTAATGACACTGTACGGTTCTAAACTAAATTGAATTAGCAGATTTCCTGGGATGTCATCTTGATGAGTTAGATAGGAGTTTATGCACTCTACATACTCGAATGGCTGGGATATTGAAGTGACCTAAGTCTGCAAACATTGCTTCCGTTCCTGTATGTTTTGAAACATCAGATAGAGCAACGGAAATTAATTAAAGGAGGGAACTAGGCTTTAGGTTTTATACTCACCTGTGGAGGTTTTATACTCACCTGTGGTGCACATAATAACACCTCCAAGAGAAGAATAAGCTATCATGCCATTTTTTCTGAAATAATCATAGAAAGAGAAGGATCAAGATCACTATAGAAATTCCAGGGACAACACCTGGAGAATCAACAACATTAACAGAAAAGGAATAATGAATTAGTTTCCAAGATTAGATCATCCAATAATATTCCAGCTGACCCATACTATGAAATTCATAAACAGTTTTTGACTTGGGAAAAGATCAACACAAGTAGTTGCAATAGTACTGTTTATAATGATTTATCATTTCAGATTTTAATATATAGAGTTGAATTCAGATTGGACTTGGATCAAGAAGATCTAAGTATTGACAGTCAGAAGCAAGATACATACCTTGACTTAGTGTTGTCACTCTTGTTTGGAGTCCACTCACTGCAGAAATCACTGAAAAAGCAAAAACAAAATTTGAAATTTTATAAGTATCTGCAAAAAATTAGTCAACTAATGTTTCGGATTCCACCAAGATATGATGATCAACAGGTTCTCTCTAAGATAGCCTTGCATTGTGATGGATCCCTAAAGCAGGATAAGGGTTACTATGGTGGAATCATCAGGGATAACAAAGGGGAACCCATTTTAAGGGAGTTCAAGCATATTTGGAGGGAATTAAATAGGCCAACAGATTATATGGCTTATCTTGGACCTCTAAGTGAAGAAATCGAGATTATGCCGACAGAGTTTTCCAATGACTTGGAGAATTTTGTGGAGAAAGATGCAGCCCATATGGTGTACTACATAGTTTAGTGTGTTATTCTTTGTTATTGTATTTAATTTGTTTTCTTAACAGGGCATGCCGTGCTTGTGCTAGGAATCCCCTTACCTTTCTCTAGGTCTGTCCTAAGAAGGTAATGGGAATTACCTATTTTCTGTTTCATCCTCTTTCTGATAATTTGGAATTAAATTCACCTTAACGTGATGACAAATCTTGGAATAAACCGCGAAAGTCCCCCCTACAACAACATATGAATCCTCTTTAGTCTTTCATTAGCTACAAAATGTTATAAAATCTGACCATGGATTTTCTGCTTTCAACCTATCATGACTAGGATTGTGTCAAATCCACCCGCTGCATGATCTTGATTTGTATTGTAATTTAAGCTTCGAGTGGTGTGGTACCTAATATCTCCAACGCCACTTGTCATTTTCTATAATTTTTAAGAGAGATTACTCGGGATCCACAGGAAATACGTATCTTACCGTCTTTTGCAGAAATCATTGATATAACACAACATATAGCTAGCCTGACAAATTCAATTGATTTATGTGTTGAATTACAAATTAAGAGGAGTCACATATATCGTATGAAAACATTAAATAACTCTCAAGATGGACATTATTTTATGAATGTTATATTCATGCTTGTTAGAAATGCGAATTATAGTAATCAGATCTATTACAAAATGTCAAGACTTAGATAAAATATCAGCTCTTTCAACTTTTCAATTTTGATTTGAGTTGGTCAATGATAATAACACTTAGCGTTAGGGCCTTAGGGGTGTCAATCAGTGTGGTTTTGGTTATTCGGTTTGGTTCCGGTTCAGTTTACATTTTGATAATGTAAAACCAACACCGCACCAGATAGGAATAAGGTGAAATCATAATCCTTTTCATCTGGCTTCGATTTTAGCGGTTTTTAATCAGTTTTTGTTATTCGGTTTACAACCGGTTTACATGAGGTTAATAATGTCATTTTAGAAAATGGTTTGCATCCTACAACTAGTGTGAATCCTATATATATATATATATATATATTAAATTTCCTAAAAAATAAAAACAATATACATTTGTTTTACCAAGGACAATATACTTTCTATGTAAAAGACTAAACATATTATAACTAATTAACTATGATCCTAGAAATTAGAAAATCAAGAAGTGTGATTGTGTGAAAGTGACGCTCCCTTCTCTGTTAGTACTTTGCTTTTTTTTTTTTTCTCCCATTTTTTCATAGAGACCCATCAAAATTCAAAACACTTTAAGTCTTTAATATTAGATGCCGATTAACCATCGGTTTCTGGTTCGGTTTGATTCTGAACATAAATTATAACTTATAAAACCAAAATCGGATCAATTTACTACAGTGCGGTTTGGTTATAATAGGTCAGTTTCGATTTCGGTAAATAGTTTCGGTTATATATTGACACCCTTACTTAGCTTCTAATAAAATAAAAAAATTTCTAATAATGAGTATTTTGTAATATTATATAAAAAAAAATAAAAGGAAACATATGTTGTTAATGGCTTATTATGGAAGGCTTCCACCATAGATTACGCATGCCTTTTCACTCTCCTACATCTCTCCTCGAGAAATGCATGAAATATGGCTATATATTTTGGTTCACAATGTACACCTCACATATAAAATTGGGTTTGTTCTCAAATCACATCAATAGAGTTGTTGACTATTGGACAGTAGTTTTCAAACTTAGTTATTATGTACACCGCACCTATAAATATCAAAGACTTTGACCAGAAAACCAAGCTCATGGATAGGAAGGAGTCTTCAATCACATCAACTATATATCAACTACGTTCTATGATGTAAAGAAGGTGCTGAAGAATTCTTTGATCGGTTGGTGGATAGAAATCCGCCTGATGGTGATGAAACCACTAATTTTCGATTCATGTGAAATTACGGGAGTCATAACACTTTTTAGAAAATGACAGTCAATGCTCTACAGGTTATTCAATTGATGGAATTCATTGGACTTTGAATTCAGAAGCCAAAGTTGCCTATTTTATTGGGCCTTTGAAGTTTTGTAGTAGTAGTTTCCTATTATATTGCCTATTTTATTTTTGTTTTCTTTCTTTTGTAATTTCGCCTTCTTATAAATAGGGTAATTCTAGACAAAATAAAAATTATTTTTAGTTTATCTTGAAATTAGGGTTTCTTTACCTTGTGGATTCAAAGGTCGTTAATGTTAAAATGAGATTTAGGCCCCATAGTCCTTCTGCGTTAGTGTGTGTCTTTACATAGTCTGTATTTTTTTTTTTACTTCTTCATGTAACAAGTTTTTCTCTAATAAACATAAAAAAGTTCTAAAGTCAACCTTGGATCAATTTCAGCATCAACCCAATCTCTGTCAAAATAACCAACAATATCAACATAACATGACATTCATAAATAAGCATTATCCTTGGGGCACCCGTAAGGTACTTCAAGATACAGCACATTGCTTCCCACGGAGAAATACATTACAGTACATATGTCTGCTTCTAGTCGAAATCTTATTAAACATGGGAGCGTATGGGTTGATTCAGATTTTCTATTGATCTCTATGATCATCGATCATAGGGGCCCTTTACCATTCTGTATAAACGAGCTATACTATTTCTATAGCTATGGTAGAGGTGCCCATCTACTTCTTATTAGACCATTCCTTCCCAATTCTCTTTAGTATAAGATAGAGCATCTTGGTAGCTCACGATGCTCATAATCTTGAGGTCATAGGTTCAAATCTAATCTTTGGAATTTTATTTTATTTCTTCCTATTATTATTTTTAAAGCCAAATGGATGTGTTACTCTAAGTTCATCCTTTGCTTTTTCATTTTCATTCACGATCTCTTCCGTTTCATCTATTTTGTTTGAATCTTCATTTTCTTCCGAACAAAGGGAAGGGTAAAAGTCTAAAACAACTTGCTTTTTGGATGATCCTTCTAGATTGTTACAATCCTACTAGTGACTTAGTTCTCTAATTCTACTTCTAGTTGAGAGAATAGTAAGGAAAAGAATTTTATTTTTTTACCATGTTGAAACAATATATCAATAGGTCTAGTAAACTAAAGTCATCGTTTAATAGCTATTTGGCATCAGTCTCCACTTAACAAACTGAAAAATGGAACGCTTAGAAATACACTTTGAATGTTCATCTATGAATTTTTTACTCATTCAATTGGAATTTGATCAACAAAAAAAGAAAAAGAAAAAAAATCATATTCCTCAATCCATTTCTTCAATGAATAGTTTACTTTTGGATAAAATCCCAAGAATTACCAAAGATAATATAAATAAGAAACTAACTTAAGTACATATAATATGGGAAAACCTCATTTGAACGGTCCAATGTTGATAGAAATATAACTGTGATCCATCTAATTGTGCCATGTGGAATGATGATATGGCAACTTTGACCGTTAGATAGCAAATGCATGGATTAGTCATGTGCCAAATTTTAGAGTCTAATTTAATCAAATTCTCTCTCGTGTATTAGCATGCATTCCATGTATGTCCAAGCACTTTTATGGTACTTCTGCCACTACTGTGCACTCTCCCATATTACATAATAAATTAAACAAACAAATGATCCACCACAAATTGTGTAGGTGTAGAAGGTTCTTAAACAGACAAAGTTCTCGTTTTGGACAACTACTAGAGAAAAGGTAAAGTATTTATTACACTCCATAACATTATGAATGAAAAAAAAAAAAAAAATGATTTAAAGAACTAAACATACTAAGTGCATATGCAAAACATAGAAAAGTTAATTATAACATAAAATACAAAGATACTTATTAGAGATATCTGTATAAATATGAAAGGAAAGAATTATTGCCCTCATCTTGTACCTTGGGTTTGAGAAAAACATTTTTTTTTCTTATTTGTATGATTATTATTATTTTTTTAGTTATTATCTTCCCCATATAGAATAATACAAATAAATTCTCTTTGACCTCTAGGAAGCCACTGGTGGTGTTGTTGCAAAGGTTCTAAAATCCATAGATAGCAAATTTGAAGGAAGAACGTATGAAAGTACAACTAACAAATGAAATTTATAACCAAGTTCAAGAGTAATAAATAAAATTAATTATACTATCTCTTATCAAATAAATTATATTATCTCTTATCAAAAACATTCTTCATACTTTTTACAAATGAAATATAACATATTTTCCTTGTATGTACCAAACCTAATTTAATTAATTAGGATAGTTTTTATTTTAGTTATTATCTTCCCCATATAGAATAATACAAATAAATTCTCTTCGGCCTCTGGGAAGCCACTGGTGGTATTGTTGCAAAGGTTCTAAAATCCATAGACAACAATTTAAAGGAGGAACGTATGAAATTACAACTAACAAATGAATTTTATAACCAAGTTCAAGAGTAATAAATAAAATTAATTATACTATCTCTTATCAAATAAATTATATTATCTCTTATCAAAAACATTCTTTACTTTTTACAAATGAAATATAATGTGTTTTCCTTGTATGTACCAAACCTAATATATCAATTAATTAGGGTAGTTATTATGTACAATGGAAGGAAATGTTTTTTAAAATCACAAGATAAATATGAGTCATCTATTTTATGTTTCTTTAATCTATATTGAATGACCACACTTAGAATTGGAAGAATGCACAATAATGTCTAGAACAGTGAGACACATGCATGGACATACATAGGATGTGTGCTATTTTTTTGTTGAATTAGACTGAAACTTGACATTTGGCTAATCTAGACCATATCCTCTCAATCCGACTGTTGGAATAGACATATCATACATCCACTTGGCAAAACAAATGCTTTTTGACATTTGAAAAAATAACAAACTATTGGGATAATATTAAATCGCCAATCAAAAATAATATTTTTTTTATGAATTTAAAGAGAGAAAATAATCGTAAAGGTCTATGATAAATATGCACTTACCACATTAGTTTCCTCCAATATCTTATTTTTGAATTTGAAAGATAATCATCATGGTTGCTTCTCATATTTTAGCAACATACGTTTAGATTGAGAAAGGAAAGCAGGAAAAAAAAAAAAAAAAAGGTGGCAATGTGTGGTTATAACCATATTTCAAGCTAATACAACATTGTAAATTTGTATGTTTGTTGCTCATAACTAAGCATGCCTTTTTGACAGCTATTTTAACAATACTTGGTCTGCATCTTATGAAGGCAATAATATTTTTCTTTTATGTGTTCTATTGAAAAGGCAAAAGTTACTTTAGATAGGTGAACATGATAAGCTTATTAAGATGGCTCACCAATTTTTTAGCCATATGACGGATGATGTAGCAATTCTCGCTTTTGGATAGATAAGACTAGGATTAGCTATATGTCAAATATCAAAACTAACTTAATCAAAAACACAAATCATTATTTTGCACCTTAACAAATTCTATTTAAATTAAAATTTATATGTGACCAAGGGACCTTAGGGTTTATCAATTTACAAAACTTTTAGGCTCCATAAGATGTCCATAATGTATACAATAACATACAATTTAGCTGACTCATTTATCACCTTTATCTGTTCAACCTCTCTAGTAAAATAAAGCCAAGCAACTCCACGAAACCTAGTGGATATGATAATGCATGCAAACTAGCAGTTGACACTACCATTGGGTCTTGGGAGACCAAGGATGATGCTCCCCAACAACCTAGCTACCAAATGTGGATATCCTGGTAGTTGAGATGCATATCCAACTGGGGTGAAAGTTTTTCCCGGTGACCCGTCCGAGGTAGGCTTTTAAGTTAGTAGTAGATTAGGGTTGAGATTTCAAGAAATGGGGTCGGGACCATTTCCAACCTCACAAAAACTGTGATATAATTTAGCCAAAATTTGACTGAATAATCCTTTCGAAAGTTAGTATCATTGGATCATAAATGTAATCACGCATAAAATTACAATTATATCAAATTATTTTAAAAATATTTTCAAATACAGGGTTTTAATTTTTATTTTCTGGTTAAGATCAGAAAATGAAAAAAAAAAAAAATACAAGGTTTTTATGATAAAACACACGTCATCAATGTTTAAGAAGTGCATGCATATAATTTCCAGCTGGATGATCCACATAGGAGCTCCTTCCTACACATGCCTAATATGCAAAGGCTAGTAGAATGAGGCCATATTTTGTGGAAATGTACACCTCAAGTCCCTTGCCTCAGTAACAATGAAATTAATGCTTTAAAAATATGTGATATTCAAGAGGATGCATGGATCACAGTTTTAAAAGTGAAACTGATCAATGATCAAATCAGATTAAGCCTTACATCCTAAACACTAAACATAATTGACTTCCTTATTAGTGTGGATATAGAATCATGCATTTTTCACTGAGGGCTTAGTTGGCCAATTTCCTTAGTTAAAAATGCCATGGAATTGTGGGTACAAGTATTAAAGCCACAACCTACCTTGAAATTAAGAGTCTTAATTAACAATTGTACCAAGCAACAGACTTGTTTAAGCCAAAAGCATGCTTGTTACTTTCCTCTTTTCTTCTCCCCCCATTTAAACTCTTTCATTTCCATTTATTTTATGCTTTTTTTAATTTTTAATTTTAATTTTTTTTAATGTGTTTTACTAAACCACCTAACCTGTCAAACTAATTAGGAAAAAACAGATCCAAGACCCTTTTCAGTTTGATTCTCAGGTCAGATTTAAAAATAATATTGGCTTGGACTAACAATACATGCATGTAATATATGGGACGAAAGTTTATCATTATTTATTGGGCGAGTGGTAACAGGACGTACGTATTGCAATCTTATTTTTACTTTCTTTTAATATTAACCATCTATTAGTTTTTTATGTTGCAACTGATTCCTAGTTTTTAGGGTGGAGAGATGACGGATGTGGTTACTTAACTTGTCTACTAATTTTTTTTATATATATATATATATATAAATAAATAATAAAAGTCCAATATTAGCGGACTCCTCCTTCAATTATACTGGGAAATCTCAATTCTCTCTCTCTCTCTCTCTCTCTTGCTTTGCTCTCAAAATAGGATGAGGTAATAAAGAAATCAACATAACTATTTTCAGGCACTGAGTCTATGAGAGACTTGGCCACACATATCCAAATACCATGTTTACATATTAATCATCAGGGAAGGGATTTGGACAATAAAGCTTGCATGTATGGCAGATGACAAATTTAAATTTATAAAGTAAACAAAGCTCTTGAATATCTAGGATTTTATTATTACTTCTTGGGTAGATATTATTTGCCTATGATAATTTACCATGGATGCAAATCTTCAATGAGATTGTAAACAAAACTTTAACTACACTGGAGAACGCTGAAAAAGGAAGAAGAAAGAAGGAACGGCCTTGAAGAAGAAGTAAGAAGAGAGAGAGAGGATCGAGATTTCTAAGTGGAATCAAAGGAGGAGTCCGCTTGTATTGAGATTTTTATTATTTATTTATTTAAATATTAATAATATTAAACAGAGTTGTAAATAGTTACAACTCTGTCAGCAGGATTAACATATATAACATGTGTCAATCATATCACTTACGTTAATATTCACCGGGCTCCGAACATTCCGCATTCTTATTTTTCTGCATGTAAAGCGACCATTTTGCCTTATTTATTTATTTATTTTTTTGGTGGAAGGTCGTTTATCATTGAATTGGGCTTTAAGAATTAGCACTTGGACTATCGATGCTATTGACCTAATCGTTTTCATACAGTAACTAGGCACCCTGATTTCTACACAATCAATTATTATTTTATGAAAAAATGTTTTCTGAATCATAGTCCATATCTAGAGACGTAATTTTTTCTTCTAAGGAGAGAGAAAATGAATAAAAATTTTGAAAAAAATTAAATTGCCTTATCATGTGGCTGCTGCACCCAAACATAGGGGAGTGAGAAATTACCACTCCATCCCCTGTGAAATAAAACATCTTATCCATGTTGATGTGTTTGCATGTGCTCTATTTGGCCCCCCCACACTGGTACAAGAGTCATGCAACTAGACTTGCTGTCAAAAAAACTAAATGTCTCATCTGGGTGTGTAAGGTTCACAGAGACTTTTTCCTACTTTTGTATCTTACCTTATTTTATTATGAAATTTTCTTACTTGACCCTTATATAAGTGCCAAATAATTAATTAACTTATAATTTGAGTTGCTAATGGTAATAATGATGATAATAAATAAAAATGAATTAATGGCTTGAACCGTATATCAACGGCCAATTTTTGGAAGAAAGTTCCAATGGAACAAAATAATTTTTCTAGATCCCATCTCTTATTTTTTTAATGAAAAAATGAAGTGTGGAGAGAAATCACAAGACTATATTAGAACGTCAATTTTATATTTTAACACATATTTTCCTTGGGAGAGTGTTCTCTACGGAGGAGCGTAGCCTCCACCAGTCCCCTCATAATCTGTCTCTCTCCTCTGCCCATTTTGGTCATTTTCCATGGGGGAAGAGAGAGACATACTATGGTGGAGGCTGCACTCCCCCCCATAGAAAACATGATCATATTTTTCTTGTAATGAGGGTAAATTCTATCATTTTACATATATACCTAGAAAGTGCGAGACAATGAAAACTCTTGAAAATGATATAATGTTAAGACATTTTCAAATAATTTTGAAAATCTCTTTTACCCTTTAATTAAAAAACTTTTTAGAAATAATAAAAGTGCGATCAAAAGAAGGTTACATGATCTAAATAAATCTATATAGGTGTCCTTCGAGAATCCTTTTTATTATAGTATAATTGTGAAGCTCTTTCCTCTTGTGTTTGATTCTGTTGGATATTGCAATACCATTCTTGATTGAATCATGTTTTACTGATGTATCCTACTACATATAATGAGATGCCTATTTTTTTTTTTCCACTAGAAGATCCAAAAGATTTTATTAAAAAGAAAGAAGAATGAAACAGAACATTACACAACCAACTAAGAATTCTCCACCTTCTACATTACCATCAACAAAGAAACTCAGCTGCTAACAATAAAAACAATAGCGAAGCCTAGATAGAACATCGTGAACTATTTTGTCCCTAATGAAATAGGCCATTTTTTTTTCTTTTTAATAATTTGTTAGAAATAGGATACCTCCTCTCATATTGCTTGAGTGAGGATTATCGAATTACCCAAGTTTTTAGACACCATACATATGCAATACATATACAACAATTATATTTTCTACATCAACCTTCCTGTGTGAGCCATAGAGAACCTTTTGACAAAAAAGTGTTTTGTTCTGTTGTGCTAGGCTCCGCACCAGGGCTAGACAAGGATCTACTATGGGCCAGACAAGGGGGCCCACTGATCGAGCTACACTTATATTATTACTACCATTTCAAGCAGGGTATAAGGGTAAAGGTAAAGGGTAAAGGGTAAAGGGTAAAGGTTAGGGTAGGGTAGGGTAGGATAGGGTAGGGTGGGGTGGGGTGGGGTGGGGTCGAGGTTTTAACCTTTCTTTAACTTACATTAGACCCAACTGTCAAGCCACCTTCCTTAAACTTACACTAGACCCAACTGTCAAGCCACCGCATACGATTTACCTAGAATCTCATCCCCAAGAAAAACATCCTTTAGTCACAAAGAAAAAAAAAATATATATATATATATATATCTTGCTTTAAAAGTAGAGAAAAAAAATTTCAATAATGAAAATATAAAAGTAAATAAAGAGAAAGTCAACACAATTTTATTTGTGTGTACGATTTACACTATCAACTAAAATAGGTAGGCCTATAAGCCTATGTTAAGCTTGTCTTGAATTCTTGACCCGTTTTGAAGATTGATCCGATCTGACATATTTTGGTGGCATCCCGAATGAGAATTTTTTTGAGATCTGTGATGGAAGCAGAGGGGTTGGGCCGATAGGCCCAAGCCCGAAGCCCGGAGCCCATCACTGATCTTGTATGGGGGTGCGGGGGTATGGTTCGACCGCGATCCAATGGGTCGACCCACGATTTTGGAGTATATATAATGTACTGTTGCTTGTTGAGAAAGTCGTTGTATTCTAGGGTTTTCGCGCAGCTAGGGTTTCAGGGCGATTTTTTCCTCGCCGCTGCTAGGGTGTAATCTCTCTTCTGCATGGTGAATCATCTTCTTCTTCGCCCGAGGACGTAGCACACCACCCTGGTGTGTGAACCTCATTAAATCTCTGTGTCGTACGGATCTATTGTCTCTTTATTATTCGTGTTTCTTGATGTTTGATCTAACAACCTATTCCATGCATCACGTATCAACGAGAGATGCACGACGATGGACACTCGAGAGGCATGTATTATGGTGAAAACTTTCTATAATGAGCCATTAACAAAATCGAAGCTTATGATTTTTTAATAATACAAAAAAAAAAAAAAATGAAAATAATAGAAGCTTTTATATTATATGAAATTCTAAGTGTTATTATCAATGAAAAATTCAAAGTCAAAATTGAACAGTTAAAGGATCTGATATTTTACCTGGGCCTTGCAATTTTGTAATGGAACTGATGAGATTTCCTATATATCTTAAGTAATTTCTCTTTACATTTATAGAAATTAAATGGCATTTGGGGTGGATGATATCAGATACAGTACACTAGTCAAGGCTAAATTACAATATAAATCAAAAGCGTGCAGCAAGTTGATTACACACCATCCTAGTCATAGGTTTTAAGGACACAATTCTTGCTCAAGTCATGCATCCTATTAATGGTAGCTACAATTGCACCCATCATATGTTTTAGACTTTTCTTTTAATCTATAAAAGGGGGAGAAGTGAAAGAAAGGCAAAGAAGATCAAGTGAGTAAAAGGGAGAAGTAGTGTTAAGAACTGGTGTCATATACAATGGAAGGAATTCCAGCAAGCAAGGATGGACAAGGGAAGGATCAGAAAGTGTTTAGCCGCAAGGATTCCCTCCACATGGAAGCCGGAATAGTCTCTAACCTGCCCGGCAAAAGCCAAAAGGTGGTCTCAAAATCTAAGCCTTTCTCTGCTAGTTTATTATTACATGCATATATATATGAACTTTGGTTATTTGATCAGTTTCTTCTCGATCTTTTCTGTTGCAGAAATCGAATTGGGGAAGGAATTTGATCTTGGCATTCCAGTGCGTTGGAGTTGTGTATGGAGATGTCGGCACATCTCTATTGGTGTATGATGTCTTGTATTCCGTCGCAGTTTATTCCAGGGAGTACTGGTGCAGCACCTAGACAGTCAGGACGACGGTCCCGCTAGCCGGTTAGCGGGCCGTGGGGGTTGCAAGGGGGGCAGGAGGCCCCCTTGCATAGCAGGAAGTGTAGGGGGGCGCAGTTTTATTTGAGGGCAATTGTAGTTTAATTCGGATTAGGGTTTTTTCTCGCTATATATTTGTAGCGAGGGTTTCTTTCTCTGTAATGCAAGCAATACTGAGGGGTGTGAGGACGAGTGCTGTAACCCTATTCTCCATTGATAGTGAAGCAGGATCTCATCTCACCGGGGACGTAGGCAACCTTGCCGAACCTCATAAAATCCGTGTGCATTATTTGTTTTGTTTTTCCATTATCTTCTGCATCGTTTTAGGGTTGCGTTTCCACACATCTCCACTGTATACGTATAACACTGTGTTCCCAACCAAAGGCAGCCTCAGTAACACACAAGACTTACTTGGCGTGTTGTCTCTCATCTATTACACACTCACACTTATAACCTTAATTAAGTATTGTTTTATCGTGTTATATGCCAACGACAATGGTGATGGTAATTAAGCAATTCATTTCAATTTGTTTCATTTTATTCATATATGGATCTAGCTAGCAATGAAGCAAGTGCAGGAACTAAAAGGGGATTCATATGTTGTTGTAGGGGGGACTTTCGGGGTTTATGCCAAGATATGCCGCCATGTTAAGGTGAGTTTAATTCCAAATTATTAGAAAGAGGATGCAAACCTGTCCAACTATAGTGTGGAAGTCCCTACTGGGAATACAAGGAGAGGTCAGTATATAAAAGAGTTGATGGAGCATAGTAAAACAGTTCGTGTCGCGCTGTTCATGTGTGCTATCGTCGGTACTTCCATGGTGATTGCAGATGGTGTTATTACTCCAGTAACTTCAGGTCTGTCATTCTATGTATTCTCTGTATCTTTGACAGAATTAAATTAGTGAACTATCCTCCACCACATTTCTAATTAGATATTTAGAAGAGAGAGAGAGAGAGAGAGAGAGAGAGAGAGAGAGAGAGAGAGAGAGAGAGAGAGCTTGTTGATCATCTTATCTAGGTGGAATCCCTAACCTTACTTGACTAATTTTTTGCTGATACTTGTAAAATTTCAACTTTGTTTTTGTTTTTTAGTGCTTTCTGCAGTGGGTGGACTCCTGGTACCAGTGCCAACACTTAGGGCCCGTTTGATAACGCATCAAGAAACCCGTTTCTGCCGTTTCTGTTTCCAGAAACAGCAGAAACGGAGCAAAAAACGTTTGATAAAACTGTTTCGTTTCACTTATTTTTATAAATAGAAATAGAAATTTTTACTTATTTATGATTCAAGAAACGACCCAGGCGAAACAAGTTCAACTTGTTTCGCCGTTTCTGGAAATGACTTGTGGCAATTCTTTCACTGGTTACCGTCGACTTCTAAAAACATGACTTATCAAACACCTTCAATTCCGTTTTTTTTTCTAGAAACGGAAATTTATGTTTCTACCGTTTCTTGAAACAGAAATGGCAGAAACGTTATCAAACGGGCCCTTAGTCAAGGTACTCTGGCTTATAACTATTATAAATACTCAGATCTTGATCCAAGTCCAATCTGAATTCAACTCTATATATTAAAATCTGAAAATGATAATCATTATAAACAGTACTATTGCAACTACTTGTGTTAATCTTTTCCCAAGTCAATGTTTAAGAATTTCATCATATGGGTTTGCTGGAATATTATTGGATGATCTAATCTGAAAGTATTATTGAATTCCCTACGTGTCATCGTTGGAATTTCTATAGTGATCTTGATCCTTCTCTTCCTATTTCAACGATTCGGAACCGACAAAGTTGGCTTTACATTTTCACCTCTGATCCTCCTATGGTTTGCTTTCATTGCTGGCATCGGTGTCTACAACATTATCGTACATGATTATACTGTTTTACGTGCTGTCAATCCATACTACATCATTGATTATTTCAAAAGAAATGGTACAACTGCATATTATTCTCTTGGAGGGGTTATTTTGTGCATCACAGGTGAGTAATTAACCTAAACCCTAGCTTGTTCCTTTGATTGATTTCCGCTGATCACTATATCTCTGATGATGTTTTGAAACATCCAGGAACGGAAGCAATGTTTGCAGATTTGGGTCACTTCAGTGTCCCAGCCATTCAAGTATGTAGAGTGCATAAACTCCTATTTTAACTCATCAGGATCACATCCCACAAAATCTGCTAATTTCAGTTGTTTTAATTACTTTTTCTTCACAGATTAGTTTCACTGGAGTTGTGTATCCTGCATTACTGTTGGCTTACAGTGGGCAAGCTTCATATCTCTCTAAATATCCCGAAAATGTCACAACTTCTTTCTATTCCAGTATTCCTAGTAAGTGGAATGAGTACATACATACCCTAGAAGTCTTAATTATTTCCTATTTTTAACTACCTAACCATGCTTTCTTTCAAATGGTGACAGCTCCATTATTCTGGCCACAATTTGTCATATCAGTTTTAGCAGCTATTATTGCAAGCCAAGCTATGATATCAGCATCGTTCTCAATCATAGCTCAATCCCAAAGTCTGGGATGCTTCCCAAGGGTTAAGGTGGTTCACACTTCAAAGAAATATGAAGGACAGGTTTACATCCCTGAGGTTAACTATGCACTCATGATCACTACCGTCGCTCTGACAGCCATCTTCCGAAATACAGTAGCAATCAACTTTGCATATGGAAAATTAAGCACTAAATTACATTCCTTTCGAAGCTGGGATGATGCATATATATATGTATAACATGGTATGTATCTTTGATGATTAATGCAGGTATTTGTGTGGTTACTGTGATGGTTATCACAACATCTTTGGTTAGCCTCATAATGCTTGTCATATGGAAGATATCAGTTATCTGGATCAGTCTCTTCTTCGTGATTTTCGCTTCAATAGAGCTAATCTATCTATCCTCTACTGTAACTAAGTTTGTACAAGGTGGATGGCTTCCACTGGCGTTTGCCGTAACTCTAGTGACCATTATGTGGACAAGGCATTAAGTTCACACTCAGAGATACAAGTTCGAGCTGGAAAACAAGGTCTCCAGTGATTATATAAGAGATATAGTTGCAGACCCAAATATAAATAGGGTCCCAGGAATAGGACTTCTATGTTCTGATCTTGTCCAAGGTATCCCACCCATATTTCCCCATTACATTTCAAACATACCATCCATCCATTCAGTTCTAGTGTTTCTCTCGGTAAAGCAAATCCCAGTGAGTACAGTGGCATTGGATGAACGTTTTCTATTCCGTCAGGTTGAGCCCCGAGAGTCTCAGTTGTTCCGTTGTGTTGTTCGATATGGTTATAAGGATGTCGTTGCTAAACCGGAGGATTTTGAGGAAGAGCTTGTTAAGAACTTGAAAGAATTTGTTCAAAATGAAAGTTTTATGCACAACGAGGAATTAATCAACTCTTCTGGCCAAAGTGTAAGTGCCGAAGATGAGACACAGTTTATTGACAGAGCAATGGAGAATGGGGTGGTTTAGCTCTTGGGAGAACCAGATGTCATTGCAAAACCTAATTCCTCTTTCTTCAAAAGGTTCATTGTGAATCATGCCTATAGCTTCTTGAGGAGGAACTTCAGACAAGCAAAGGACTTGATGTTCATCCCCCCGGCTAGAATTCTCAAGGTTGGAATGGTATATGAGATATGAGATTATTGCCATGGTCTGGTCTGGCCTGTTCTGGACTAGACTTCCCTGAGCTGCATGCACATGATTCATAGATATTAGTGTAGTGTTGAGCCTTGAAAGATATGAAGCGAATAAGATCATGTATGCGAATTAATCCAAATAAAGATGTGTGTGTGTGTTTTTTTTTTCTTTTGTTCTTTTGTTCTTTTGTGAATTGGCTTGAAATATGTTGAGAGCCCGGTGTGTGTGATAAATGTGATGATGAGAGGTATTTATTATACGTAAAATGGATTAATTCTTCTTCTTTAACTGAATTTATATGAAGGAATCAGTTCTGATGACAAGAAACAATTTATTGATTTTGGCAATGAAATGGCCAACTCCGACCACCTTGATATGTCTACCTTAGATCTGCACACAATAGAATAAATGACATAGGAAGATCTATGAGCACCAGAAGGAACTCTCTGACGCCTAAGTCAATGTTACTCGAAAAACTGATGAAGAAAAAATGGGGTTCCATCCATTCATAACGAAAAGCTAGAGTCTCACCAATACTTGGAGATCTAAAAGGGATTATGGATTCCAGTGGAGAGGGTTCAAAATCAAGTTTGTGAACATCCCCACATACTAGATGTCTTCTACATGGCAAGATGATACCCATGACACATGCATCCTTATCAGGGAATATTGTGTTATCTCATTCTGGGTAACTCAATATTCCACTGTCTCTCTTTTAGAAAGTCTACATCACATGTGCTATTCATGGAAACATTATATTGTGTATGAGTCATTCTTAGTCACATACCATTAACTGATTAGGGTTACCACCTCTTGTAAATAAAACATCATTATCAATGAAATACAACACAAGAATTCACAATCAAAATACTGTGCTAGCATGGTATCAAGAGCCACAAAGGCCAAAGCCCTCTAGCCCTAGTCGGCCTTCTCTTCTTCATCCCTCCCTCCTTCTCTCCCTCTTTCACATCGATCCTTGGCATCATGTCCATCACGCCTCCACTAGATGAGCATTCAGCCACCTCGGGTGTCACCACTAACCCCTCTCCTTCTCCCTCATATGGTTCAGCGCACCATTTTCTTTCCTTGTGTCTCACCTCTTCCAACTTTCTTCTATGGAAGGAGCAGGTCGTCCGCTTTCTAATTGGCCAGGACCTGTATGGTCATATTGATGGAACCAAGCCGTGACCTACCGATGCTACTAGTGCTACTGCATGGCGTCTTCAGGATGCTTGTCTCATGAGAATGCTTATTGCGTCACTCTCTGAATCCATTCTACCTCTCATTCTTGGCAAAGAGAACAACAAGGATATATGGACTGCCCTTCGTACAACTTTCGGTTCAGCCTCTGCAACGTGTCTACTCTCCCTTCATATCAGCCTTCAACAGATCACTCAAAAGCATGATTAATATGTGACTGATTTTCTTCAACGTGCCAAGACCCTCGCCTATGAACTTGCTGTGGTAGGGAAACCTCTTCAACCAGAGGACTTCAATGTTCGTATTTTTCGTGGTCAACATGAGGACCTTCAGGACATCGTCTCCTCACTACTTGGGTGGCCAGAGCCCATCTCCTACTCAGATCTGTACGGTTTCCTTTTTAGCCATAAATGCATTCGTTCCTTCAATAAAGTAACCCTATCTAACATAACCGCTTCTGATGGTTCTATGACTGCCAACACTGCTCAAAAGTATGGATCCTCCCCTTCGGTCAACACCACCTCTGGTCCTCCCTCCTCTGGCCGGGGTAACTCTAGAGGTTGTGGGGGTAGGGGTGGTCGTGGTGGTTGTGGTCATGGTTGTGGTCGTGGTCGTGGTCGTAGTGGTGCTGCTCAAGGTGGCGGTCTATGGTGCTCTATTTGTCAGCGTATGAGCTACTCCACTGCCACATGTTACTATCGTCCCCCTGACCTACCTTACCCATAACATTACCAAAACCAACACTCTCCTTATAACCCCTCTCCTACCAATCCCTACCACCAACCAGTAGCCTATTATACCAATCCCTATCCTCCTCTCCTTCCGTACCCACCCCAACAGTCATCCAGTACTTGGTATCCTGACATCGGAGCCTCTCATCATGTTACCCCAGACCTACACTCTCTCTCCTCATACGACACCTATGCTGGCCAAGATCAACTGCATGTGGGAAATGGTAAGGGTTTGCTCATTCACCATGTTGGTAACTTGTCTCTATCCTCTAATAATTCTAAGCTTTTTTTTTTTTTTTTCGCTTATCTAATGTCCTTCATGTCCAGGCCATTTCGAAACCATTACTTTCGGTTCAGAAATTTGCCTGAGACAACCATGTCTTCTTTGAATTTCACCCATCTCACTTTCTTGTCAATGATCAGGTGACCAAGGCAACACTTCTTTCCGGACCGAGTAGTGGAGGTCTCTACATCGTTAATTCCAGTTCCCCCTCTCCTAGTGTCCACATTGCTGAACGTATGTCCATTGATGGGTGGCATTAGCATTTGGGTCATCCACATAAGCGTCTTTTGCATTATATGCTTAAGGTTAATAAATTTCCGTGTCAATCCACATGGCTTAGTCGTCTCTGTGCTGCTTGTCAGCTTGGCAAGGCTTCTCGTCTTTCTTTAGGCCCTTCCCCCTCTCATAGCTTGTCTCCCTTAGATTTAGTTTATAGTGATGTTTGGGGTCCATTTGCGACTGCATCCGTGGATGGTCACCGTTTTTTTGTAATTATTGTGGATGATAACATGAATTTTATTTGGTTTTTTTCCTCTTGTTCATAAATCTGAGGTTTTTTCAACTTTTGTGCAATTTCAAAATTTAGTTTGGCATCAGTTTTCTCATAAAATCAAAGCTGTCCAAACGGACTGGGGTGGAGAATTTCGAACTCTTCCCACCTTCTTTTCCAAGTTGGGGATTTTCCGTAGAATTGCATGCCTTCACACCCATGAGCAACAGGGTTCCGTTGAGAGAAGACACCGCCACATTGTTGAGACAGGTCTCTCCCTGCTTGTCCATGGGTTTGTGCCAATGAAAATTTGGCACTATGCTTTTGAGTCAGCTGTCTTTCTTATTAATCGGATGCCATCCAAAGTCTCTCAGAACACTTCTCCCTTTGAGTTAGTAAATCACAAATCACCTGACTATGGGTTCTTACGTGTCTTCGATTGCACTTGCTTCCCTTTCTTACGTCCTTATGATCATCACAAAACTGACTTTCGGTCTGCAAAGTGTGTTTTTCTTGGTTATAGTCCTCGTCACATTGGATATCGGTGTCTAGATCTCTCCACTAATCGGACTTATATTGCTCGTCATGTTTGCTTTGACGAATCTTCTTTTTCATGTCGTTCCTCCTCCATACTTGTTCCACCACCCATCCACCCTCCTCCATCACAGATGCCTTGGGCATCATTGCCCATTCGGCCTCACCTATCTCCCTCTACACCTAACGTCCCACCCTTCCCAACACCTCCCTTACCTGTGCTACCACCCACGTCACCTCCCATTCCTCCAATGGGTAGCTCTTTTTCGCTTCAGTCCCCTCCTCCCATGCCCTTACCCTTACAATCTCCCACCACACCTGGTCTGGCCTCACCATCTTCCCCGCCCCTATGCACTCGACCCCTAACCAATCTCTATAACTCCCCATCAGTGCCTTTGGCTCCCTCACCTATTCCATTGGGTCTGCAACTAGCCTCCTCCCCACCCACACCACCAGCCCCACCTACCATACTGCACAGAATGTAGCTGCGGCCTCTCCCCAACCCACCTCATGCCATCACCTCTTCTCCCTCCAACCTTGAACCCACCTGCTTCTCCCAAGCAAAGAAATCCCCTGAGTGGCGTGCTACTATGATAGAAGAGTTCAATGCTCTCATACGGAATCACACCTGGTCCCTTGTTCCTCGCACCTCTGCTATGAACCTCGTTGGTTGCAAATGGGTGTACCAAATAAAAAGAAAATCAGACAGTTCTCTTGAGTGCTACAAAGCACGTCTGGTTGCTAGAGGCTTTCACCGCCAACTGGGTATTGATTTCACAGATACATTCAGCCCTATTGTGAAACCCACCATAGTGAGGTCAGTCCTAACAATTGTCAAGGGTGGCCTGTTCGTTAATTGGATGTACACAATGATTTCTTCATGGCATTCTCTTTGATGAGGTATTTATGACTGAGCAGCCTGGGTTTGAAGATCTCACCCATCCAACTCATGTTTGCAAGCTCCACCATTCCCTATATGGCCTCAAGCAAGCCCCACGGGCATGGTTCCACAGACTCTCTCAGTACCTCACTCGAATTGGGTTTTTTGCTTCTCAGACAGATCCCTATCTCTTTATTTATAAAAAGGGAACTATAACAGCTTATATATTGGTGTATGTTAATGTTATTCTTGTCACAGAGGGCAGTGCTTCGTTTATATTTGATCTCTTGGGCAAGCTTTCCACAGAATTCTCTATCAAGGACTTGAGGCCTATTAATTTTTTTCTTGGCATCGAAGCTTTGCCTCATTCCAAGGGCATCGTCCTGTCTCAGTCTTGCTACATTTCAGATCTGCTAACACGGGCAGCCATGGTTGATTGCAAGACCATACAGACCCCTATTTCCACCACCCCTAAGCCTTCTGCGCAAGGGGGTGCTCTGATGGCTGATGCGACTAAATAACGATCTCTTGTTGGTGCCCTTCAGTACATCACCTTGACATGGCCTGATGTCTCATTCTCTGTGAAGGAAGCTTCTCAATCTATGCATGCCCCAACTGATGACGATTGGTCACTGGTGAAGCGCATCTTGCGCTATCTCAAGCTTACTCGCACGCATGGTCTTCTCTTGGAACAGTCCTCAGATGTAACCCTTCAAGCCTACTCTGATGCAGATTGGGCTGACAGTAGTGCTGATAGATGCTCTACTGGTGGGTATGCGATCTTTTTAGGCCCCAACTTGATATCCTGGAACTCCAAGAAGCAGAAAACTGTGGCGAGGTCTTCCATTGAGGTTGAATATAAAGCTTTAGCCGATGCCTCTGCTGAGCTTATCTGGCTTGAAGCTCTGTTCAATGAACTTGGTTTTCCATTGCGCGGTCCTCCAATTCTCTGGTGTGACAATATCGGGCCTACCTATCTCTCTGCAAACACGGTCTTTCATGCCCAGACCAAACATGTGGAAATTGATTTCCACTTTGTTCGTGAGCGAGTCGCCAATCGCCTGCTCTCAGTTCAATTCATCTCCACCGATGACCAGCTAGCTGATATATTCACCAAAGGGTTACCTACAACCCGTTTTCAATTCATGTCGGACAAGTTGAAGATTCGACCTTCTGACTCTCCAACTTGAGGGGCTGTATCAGGGAATATTGTGTTATCCCTTTCTGGGTAACTCATTATTCCACTCTTTCTCTTTTGGAAAGTCTATATCACATGTGCTATTCATGGAAACATTATATTGTGTATGAGTCATTCTTAGTCACATACCATTAACCGATTAGGGCTACCACCTCTTGTATATAAAACATCATTATCAATGAAATACAACACAAGAATTCACAATCAAAATACTGTGTTAGCAATCCTTCAAACATATATAAAACAGTGAGTTTAAATTAATGCAATACAGTGAGTTCAATACCACCAATATGGACCAATACATATCGATAACAATATCAATATCGAAACTGGCCAATACCCAATTCATTACTGTGCAGTAAAACCATGATCATGAGAGCTCCATCCGGGTGAAATGTGTTTAAATTAATGCAATAGAGAATAGTTTAAAAAGATTTCTGGATATTTTTCATGCCTCTCTTATCGATTGTGTGGGTCTTTCACTAGTTTACTCTCGTCTATCTAACTATGTGGGATTTCTATTGACACAATCATTTCTCATGCCCCAATTATTGTAATGTGAGTTGTTCCTCGCACATTGTCAACATGGAATCTTGTACCTTAAAAAAATTTATATAATCTTGGAAGTACATTCCAGTTAAAAAAAAAAAAAAAAAACCTAAATATTACTATTTTTGGCAACGTTCACTAATCCGTTTAATGTGCAGCCCTAAAAGAGATGAAACAAATAAGATCATTTGCAGGCTTAATCCAAATAAATCAATGTATTCTTTTTCTTCTGTAAATTGGCATGAAATGTGTTGAGAGCCTAGTGTGTGATGAATGATGATGATAGGCATTTATTTTATGTAAAATGGATTAATTGTTCTCTATTAACCGAATTTATAAAGGATTTAGTTCTGATGAGGAACAATTAATTGATTATTACAGTGAAATGTTATTTTAGTGTTTAACCTCTATAGGGATCCTAGGATATGAAGCAATATGCACGAGGCTCTTGGTATTGCAGGGTCTAAGGAAGGCCATAACCTGTGCAATTTTATCCCTATATTTTGCAAAGAGCTTGTGTTTTTTTTTTTTTTTTTTTTTTTTTTTTTTTTTTTTTTTTTTTTTTTTAAACTCAAACACATGACAATTAAATGACAATGGAGTAACCTTGCCATTGTACCAATGTCCGATTTTTTTTTTGGTGAATGTACCGATGTCCGATGAAGTTTCCTGTGCACCCTTACTTAAAAGATGGCAAACTTTATTTCATGAAGTCACTCATGTGGCCATGCCCGTAGGAGTTCGATCTGACAACAATAAACTTTGTCAAAGATCAAAACCCCAGTTATAAATTTTGGGGCACAAAATTCCGCAACTATAGAGTACGATTTTTCCTAATTTAATCTGCAATTAAAGACGTAACAATTAGGTAGAAAAATTGCCCTAAATCCACAACAATAACCACTGCAGAGATTTTTGAACTTTTTATTGCAAAAAAAAAAAAAAAATCTTTATTGTAGTGGCTTTGCGAAGAGGTTGTTTCATGATTCAGACCCATCATCATTAAATTACATTGAAGTAACCTTACCATTGCACCAAGGCCCGACCAAGTAGCCTATGGCCCTACTTAGAAAATGGCAATCCGATCCTCTACTTTATAAAGTGATCCATGCGGGTATGCTATTAGGAGTCCAATCCAATAACAACAATAAGCTCGGTCTGAGATCCTAATAAATTTGCATTTAATGTAATTCAATTTTTTAACAAGACCAAGCCAGGGCCAAGATACCTCAGCCTGACCTTGGACCCGGGACAAATTGGGCTGGGTCTGACTAAGCCGTAGTGACCTCAAGCTAAGCCTGGGTTTTAAAAAACCCATCGCAGCCTTGTTGCACCCCCTATACCCAAATATTAGTAATTTAAGAGCAAGTTGGGTCCTTACCTAAGTTCCAAATGTTTGATGGAATGCACAGGGAGCTTATGAGCATGGTTTTTCTTAGTTGCATTGAAGGCATATTACCTCGCATGTTGGTGACGAGGCATCGTGGTGCCGTGGAGGAATACTTAAAAGGGGTCGAGGCATTTCGAGATTGAATCTATTCATGTGGGAAGATGGAAAACAAATAATACAGAGTCGTTATCTATTTTTTGCTAAAGGTCAGCAAAGTATATTATATAAAAGAAAAAAAAAAAAAGTTTACAAAAGAGCCTTTAGATCTCTATTCCATCTTCGGCATGGTCATCAGCAGAACAAAAAATCAAAGTTAAAAAAACAGAACAAATTACATGAAATGAAATCTTGGCCTATGCTGGGAATCCCACTCTAGATCAAAAGTGATGAATGTGGGAGCCATATCTCAAGTAGTTGAAGTTATTGATGCGGCTGCATGCTTTGCCAACTTGTCAACCACTGTATTTATTTCTTTGTAGTAGTGGGAGATCATCCAAGAAATGTTATCCAAGTATCCTTTGTAAGACCACCACTGTTGTTGATAGCACCAAGGAATGACTTGATTTTTTATACTAGTCACCACTGCTTGGGAATCACTTTCGATCCATAACTTGGTCACTCCTTTTGTCGCAGATATCTTGAGACCATGGAAAAATGTTGCAGACTCTGCCATGAAGTTGGTCCCAATACCTTCATATATTGCATAGCAACCCCAATTTCTACCATTTTCATTTCTGATGATACCTCCTGCTTCTGAGCAACCTGGATTTCCCAAAGAACATCCATCATTATTGAGCTTATAATATCCTGGTGGTGGCGCACTCCAACTTAGCTCAATGATCCGATTAGCTTTTGGTCTTGCAGTCCTTACCTTTAATTTCTTAGACCCACAAATGATGTCCTCCCTTTGGAAGGAAACTAAATTAACTCCAATTTAATGGCAGGTTTGCCGAGATCATTCTGTAGGTGTCAACTTACGCTATTAGGGAAACTGTTCGGTACTCACCAGAAAAACTAGCTGAAACTTGTCTATGGACTCTTGTTATATGCTATTGTTTATATACAATATGCACCTAAATTTATCCAATTTAGGAGATTTAACTCATCTTTGTTAAATTATGAATCTAATTAAGTAAGTTAAAATGAAAATTTAATCCTAATTTCCAACCCTAAGTTAGGTATGAGACTGCTTTATGAGTTCTAAGACGAAATCCCAATTTAATTAATATTTCTATAAAATAAAAATTATTATTATTTTACCCTAATTCTAAGGCCAGATCCCAAGTCCAACTTTGAAAATTAATCAAAACACCTAAACTAGATTTAATGCAATGTAAAATGCAACAACATCTAGCTTATGGAAAAATTAAACACCACATATTCAAAAACATTTTTTTTTTTTTTTTTTGGGTTGAAACTAAGATATGCTTTAAAAACATTTAAATTGTGAAAAGAACCTGATAAAAATGTTCACAAAAATAGGGCAATAAAATAATGGTAAAATTATAAAACTGCCCTTCATGCTTAAAAATGCGAAAGTACTGCATGTGGAATAAATCCAAAGTAGTCTTGAATCTTGATTTCACTTGTACCCCCACCGCTGGCAATGATTCCATCCTCAATTCTTGTTTTTAAAAGCTTGATTGTAATTGTTTTGGCTACAAACAGATTAACCATTAAATAATTATGCGAAAATAAAATAACATAACCATTTAATATTCTAAAATTTTCTATCAAAAAAAAATCTGAAAAATAATCTTACATACTGATATATAACATGGGCTCAAAATGACCAAGTAAGGCTATCCTAGAAGTTTAGATTCAATTTGGAAAGGTTCATTTGGATATCACGTTAGGCTTTGACCTGACTAGTTCCGCGGGTCCATACTCACTCCATAGCTATATGGATCGGGTCATACCGAAGTTGAATGAAAACTATTCAATTATTACAGAAAGCAGTGAAGAGCACTAAACATCTCCGTGTGAGTGGCCCCAAGGAGGTAAGATGATTCGAATTCAGAACCACACGCTTCTTGAGGCGAAGGTCCCTTGCCAACTTGGGTACCCCTTGGGTTCCCTTTTCAGTCGATTACCAGTTCAGATTTGGAAAAAAAAAAAAAAAAAAAACAATGGCTTGGACTACCAATACATAGGTGGAAGGTATATCATTGAATGAGGCTTTGAGAATTAATATTGCTTGGTCCATCGAACCTTTTGGATTTCTGAGTAATCAGGTATTCTTTTTCTAAACCAACAATGTACCCTACACCTATGCTAGAGATTTTTTTTATTTTATTTTATTTTTTAAAAGATATATCATTCCCTAGTCACTTGGAAAATTAACATAAGGGAGAAGGTTCTCTGTGCAAGTAGGTAATCTACGGGTCGGGTTCTTCTGTAGTACTCTACGCCATCTTATATTTATTTTTTTAATATTTATTTCTCACTTAAAAAAATAATATAATAATACAATATGTGGAGATGTAACATACGCCTTAGACTCAACCCTTTATATATATATTCTCTTAAAACTAGAGGAAAAATCTTCAATAATGGAAATATAGAAATAAACAAAGAGACCTGAGACCGTGTGCCTATCCACACAATGTCCAATTCGCCCTAATCATCTGAGCAACCCATGCTGCGCTAGTCTCTCTGAAGATTAGTCGAGGTACATGTAAGCTAGCCCGGACATCTTGGTTAACAAAAAAAAAAAAAAAAAAAAAAAGAGTCATGGATCACAATTTTATGTATATACAATATGCATTGCCAGTATGTAGGCATGATCCATGCATCACTTCTCGAGGGGAGATGAACAAGTAGGAATAGGCATGTGCATTCTACCTTTTTAATAACATAAAATAATTATACTGAAATTTCTACCAAAAAATAAAATTTTATACTGAAATAATAGAATTTCTTTTATTATATTATTATCATTGAAAAAATCAAGCCAAATTGAACGGTCAAAGGAGCTTATATTTTATCTAAACTTTGGAATTTTATAATGGAATGTACGGATGAAATGAGAACCATTCAACTTTAGCTGAAAGCAGTGAAGAGCATTAAACACCCCGTGTGAGTGGTCCAATGTGTGCTTAGTGACAGTCGAACTTAGGACGCCTAAGTTTACGAATCGCATCTTAGTCATAGGTTGAATGGATAGAAGTCTTGCTCAAGTAATGCATCCTTTTAAAGATAGCTATCTGGTGCAGGGCTAATGGGTCCTTGCCTCCTTGGTTACTCTATCCATGCAAGTTGAAAAAAAACGGTAAAAATCTAACAGTTACTTGCACCAAGAAGAAATACATGTCAGCGTTTCATCATATGTTCTAGACTTTTTTTTTTTTTTAAACCTATAAAAGGGCCAGGGGAGAGAGGGAAGACAGGCTCAGAACATCAGGACAAGACAAGGACAAAGTAGTGTTAAGGACTAATGGCAGATACAGTGGAGGGATTTCCAGCAAGAAAGGATGGACAAGGGAAGATTCAGAAAGTGTTTAGCCGCATAGATTCGCTTCAGTTGGAGGCTGGAAGAGTCTCCAACCTGTCCAACAATGACCAACAAAAGGTCTCACAATCTCAGCCTTACTCTGCTAATTTATCATTTGATCAGTTTCTTCTCTATCTTTGCTATTGGTTTCTGGTTTGAATTCGCGATTTTTCATTAATAAAGGTTGTTGTACATGTGTTTAATTTGATGGGGAATGCAATGATGGACGTATGAGCAGAAAGCAAATTGGGGAAGGCATTTGATCTTGGCATTCCAGTGCGTTGGAGTTGTGTATGGAGACGTCGGTACATCTCCACTCTATGTGTATAACACTGTGTTCCCAACCACAGGCAGCCTCAGTAACACACAAGACTTACTTGGAGTCTTGTCTCTCATCTATTACACTCTCACACTTATAACCTTGATTAAATATTGTTTTATAGTCTTATATGCCAACGACAATGGTGATGGTAATTAAGCAATTCATTTCATCTCTTTCATTTCTTTCATTCCTATACATATGGAAACAGAAATAAAAGGGGATTCTTATGTTGTTGTAGGGGGAACTTTCGCGGTTTATTCCAAGATATGCCGCTACGTTAAGGTGAGTTTAATTCCAAATTATCAGAAAGAAGATGCAACACTGTCCAACTATAGCGTAGACGTCCCTTCCTGGAATACAAAGAGAGCTCAGTATATAAAAGAGATAATGGAGCATAGCCGAGTAGTTCGTGTTGCACTGTTCATGTGTGCTATTGTTGGTACTTCCATGGTGATGGCAGATGGTGTTATTACTCCAGTAACTTCAGGTTTGTCATTCTTCTGTCTTATTAATTTTGATGATTTTAGAACTATACTCTGTATCTTTGGCAGAATTAAATTTGTGAACTATCCTTCACCACATTCCAAATTAGGTATAGAGATCAGAGAGAGGGAGAGAGAGAGAGCCTGTTGATCATCATATCTTAGTGGAATCCTCAACCTTAATTGACTAATTTTTTGCTGATACTCATAAAATTTGAACTTTTGTTTTTGTTTTTCAGTGCTTTCTGCAGTGGGTGGAATCCTGGTACCAGTGCCAACACGTAGTCAAGGTACTCATCTTGGTTATAACTCTCATAAATACTCAGATCTTGGTCCAGGTCCAATCTGAATTCAACTCTATATATTAAAATCTGAAATGATAAGTCATTATATACAGTATTGCAACGATTTGTGTTAATCTTTTCCTTGGATTCTCCAGGTGTTGTTGTTGGAGTTTCTATAGTGATCTTGATCCTTCTTTTTCTATTTCAACAATTTGGAACCGACAAAGTTGGTTTTACATTTTCACCTATAATCCTCCTATGGTTTGCTTTCATTGGTGGCATCGGTCTCTACAACCTGATCAAATATGATTATACTGTTTTACGTGCTGTCAATCCATACTACATCTATGATTATTTCAGAAGAAATGGCTTGGCTGCATATTATTCTCTTGGAGGGGTTGTTTTGTGCATCACAGGTTAGTAATTAACCTAAAACCTAGCTCGCTCCTTTGATTTTCTCTGATGAAATCAAAATGTTACCAATAAGTCAAACCACATCTCTTCTAATGTTTCGAAACATACAGGAACGGAAGCAATGTTTGCAGACTTGGGTCACTTCAGTGTCCCAGCCATTCAAGTATGTAGAGTGCATAAACTCTTATCTAACTCATCAGGATCACATCCCAGAAACTCTGCTAATTCGGTTGTTTAATTACTTTTTCTTCTCAGATTAGTTTCACCGGAGTTGTGTATCCTGCATTACTATTGGCTTACAGTGGGCAAGCTTCATACCTCACTAAATATCCCGGAAATGTCACAACTTCTTTCTATTCCAGTATTCCTAGTAAGTGGAATGAGTACATACATACCCTAGAAGTCTTTAATTATTTCGTGTTTTTAACTTCCTAACCATGCTTTCTTTCAAATGATGATAGCTCCATTATTCTGGCCACAATTTGTCATATCAGTTTTAGCAGCTATTATTGCAAGCCAAGCTATGATATCTGCATCATTCGCAATCATATCTCAATCCCAAAGTCTGGGATGCTTCCCAAGGATTAAGGTGGTTCACACTTCAAAGAAATATGAAGGGCAGGTTTACATCCCTGAGGTTAACTATGCACTCATGGTCACTACCGTCGCTCTAACAGCCATCTTCCAAAATACAGTAGCAATCAACAATGCATATGGTAAATTAAGTACTAAATTACATTCCTTTCAAAGCTGTGGATGATGCATATATATAAATAACATGGTGTGTATCTTTGATGATTAATGCAGGTATTTGTGTGGTTACTGTGATGATAATCACAACATCTTTGGTTAGCCTTATAATGCTTGTCATATGGAAGATATCCATTATATGGATCAGCCTCTTCTTCGTGATTTTCGGTTCAATAGAGCTATTCTATCTATCCTCTGCAGTAACTAAGTTTGTACAAGGCGGATGGATTCCACTGGCATTTGCTGTAATTCTTGTGACCATTATGTGGACATGGCATTACGTTCACACTCAGAGATACAAGTTCGAGCTGGAAAACAAAGTCTCCAGTGATTATATAAGAGATATAGTTGCAGACCCAAATATAAATAGGGTCCCAGGAATAGGACTTCTATGTTCTGATCTTGTCCAAGGTATCCCACCCATATTTTCCCATTACATTTCAAACATACCATCCATCCATTCAGTTCTAGTGTTTCTCTCGGTAAAGCAAATCCCAGTGAGTACAGTAGCATTGGAGGTACGTTTTCTATTCCGTCAGGTTGAGCCCAGGGAGTCTCAGATGTTCCGTTGTGTTGTTCGGTATGGCTATAAGGATGTCGTCGTTAAACCGGAGGATTTCGAGGAAGAGCTTGTTAAGAACTTGAAAGAATTTGTTCGAAATGAAAATTTTATGCACAATGAGGAATTATTGAACTCTTCTGGCCAATTCAGTGGATCAATTGTTAGTGCTGAAGATGAGACACAGTTCATTGACAAAGCAATGGAGAATGGGGTGGTGTACCTCTTGGGTGAACCAGAAGTGATTACAACACCTAATTCCTCTTTCTTCAAAAGGTTCATTGTCAATTATGCTTATAGCTTCTTGAGGAGGAACTTCAGGCAAGCAAAGGACTTGATGTTCATCCCCCCGACTAGAATTCTCAAGGTCGGAATGGTATATGAGATATGAGTTTATTGCCCATGGTCTGGTCTGCTCTGGACTAGACTTCCCTTAGTTGCATGGACATGATTCATATATTAGTCAAGTGTTGAGCCCTGAAAGAGATGAAGCGAATAAGATCATGTATGCAGATTAATCCAAATAAAGATGTGTGTTTTTTTGTTTTTGGTTTGTTTGTTTGTTTTTTTGTTTTTTTTTTGTTTTTTGTTTTTGTTTTTTGTTTTTAGTTTTTGTTTTTGTTTTTGTTTTTGTTTTTGTTTTTGTTTTTTTTTTTTTGTGAATTGGATTGAAATATGTTGAGAGCCCGGTGTCTGAGATAAATGTGATGATGAGAGGTATTTACTATATGTAAAATTGATTAATTCTGCTTCCTTAACTGAATTTATATGAAAGAATCAGTTCGGATGAAAGCGACCAATTTATTGATTTTTGCGATGAGATGGTGAATGACCAACCACCTTGATATATCTACCATACATTTGCACACAATAGACCAAATGACACAGGAAAATCCACTAACATTAAGAGCTCGAGGAACTGTCTAATGCTTAAGTCAGTGATACTAACAACTGTTGAAGAAAAAATGGGGTTCCATCAATTCATAGTGAAAAGCTTGGGTCTAACCCATACCTGCTGGCCAAAAAGGGATTATGGATTTCCAGCGGAGAATGTTCAAAATCAACTAACCTTGGGGAACCACTTTCTCTCATTCCATGGAATAAACTTTAATCAAGTCTCTAATGGTCCATGGATATCATCCCCACATATATGCTAGATGTCTTCTATGGTACATGCATCCTTCACCCATATGTTAGAAATAAAACAGTGAGTTGGGAATATTCAATTTAGGAATTGGTATCGGGTTGGTTGTATGGACTATCTATTTGGTATCAACTGTATTGATTGGTCTATATTTTATTTATTTATTTTTTGGATGAATGACTGATTCATATTAATATCGGCCAACATGAATATCAGATTGGTGATACGGTACTAATAAAATGTAAAATGATCAAAATACAATACAAGATATGTATTTTTAAGGATAAAAACATTTTATACCACCAATATGGACCAATACACATCGATAACAATATCAATATTGAAACTGGCCAATACGCAATCCATTGTTGGTGCACAAAAACCATAACCATAGAAAGCTCCATCCAAGGTGAAATGTGTTTAAATTAATGTAATACAGAATAGTTATAAAAAGATTTCAGGATTTTTCATGCCTCTCTCATCTCAATCATGTGGGCCTTTTTTTAGCTTATTCTTGTCTCTCTAACCTTTTTTCTTTTTTGTTGAACTCGTCTCTCTAACCATTTGGGTTTCTCTATTGACAAAATCATTTTTCATGCCCCAATTACTGTAACTTGAGATGTTTCTCAGACATTGTCAACATGGTGGCACTCAAAATTTCACATAATATTTTGGCATTCAATTTTTTTTTTTTTCATGTCTTTTTCTTGATTGTGTGGACCTTTCACTAGCATACTCTTGACTCTCTAACCATGTGAGTCCTCTATTAAAAAATCATTTCTCATGACCTAATTACTATATCGTGAGATGTTCCTCACATATTGTCAATATGGAATCTTGTGCTTTCAAAATATACATATAATCTTGGATGAACGTTCGAATTAAAAATAAAAAAATAAATAAAGGAAATATGACTATTTTTGGCAACGTTCACTAATCCGTCTAATATAGGCTTAACCAAATAAAGCAATGTCTTCTTTTTCTTCTGTAAACTGGCTTGAAATATGTTGGAAGCCTAGTGTGTGATGAATGATGATGAGAGGTATTTATTTTATGTAAAATGGATTAATTGTTCTCTATTAACCGAATTTATAATGGATTAGTTCTGATGACAAGGAACAATAATTGATTATTGCGGTGAAATGTTATTTTAACCCCTATAAGGTTCCTAGTATATTGATATAAATTTCCTTCTTCGTTACAAAAAGCGCGAAACAACATGCATGAGGATCTTGCTATTGTGGGATTGGGGAGTGCCACAATGTACGTAACTTTATCCTGTGTTTCACAAAAAAGCATATTTCTAAACTCCATACATGTATGACCACTAAATCACAATAGAGTAACCTTACTCCACAATTACATATTTTGGAGCAAAAAATTCTGCAACTAAATTCTGTAGTCATGGATTTTTCGTAGGAAAAATCCAATGCAACAACAACCCCAGTTGCTGCAAAGTCTTAACTCGAACCCACAATCACTAGACCACATTAAAGTAATCATACCATTACACCAACCTCTGACTAAGTCACCTATGCCCTTACTTAGAAAATGGCAATCCTCTAGTTTACGAAGTCACCCATGCGGCCACGCCCCTAAGAGTCCGATCCAACAAAATCAAGCTCGGTTTGAGATCCTAATCAATTTACATTTAATGTAATCCAATTTTTTGATATACTAAAAGTTTATAAAAGAGATAAATAACACAAAAATTAATTAATTAATTAAATAATTAAAAAAATTAGGACCAAGCCAGGGGTAAGATACCCCAACCTGACCTCGGACCTTGGCCAAATTGGGCTGGGCCTGGGTAAGCCGTGGTGACCTAAAGCTAGGCCTGGGTTTTCAAAAACACATAGCAGCCTTGCTGCACCCCCTATATCCAACAATTTATATTAATTTAAGAGGCATGTTGGGTCCTTTCCCTATATTTCTGTGGTCAAATTAGTTCATGCAATCTTTCAAGGAGAAACAGTGTAGGAATGGAAAGATTTCTAGTAGTGGTCCTCCACAAATAGATGTTGCTGGTTGTGAATTTCACTCCTCTTGAGTCGGGTTCAGTCAAAACACACCTTGGATCATGGAGCTTGGATATGGTGGTTCGAGTTGGTGTTGGTCATTACCCTCTAACTACCACCTTTGTCTATGTCCATGTTATTAATGGCATCCAAGATATCTGTATATATCCTTTGCTTTTCCTCAGACACATCCATCTTGTTTTTCAGTATTCTAGACTTCTCTTCACCTTTGATTGCTCTTTCCAAGTACCCCTTCACAAAATCAGAGGAAGGTACTGATGGAGAAGGCTGACCTCCAACCATTGACTTGCTTGTTCCACAATCTGATGACTGTGCACTTGTCGAACTGCTGTCTCCATAAATCCATTAGAAAAAATTACAATCTTAATCATTGGGCTGCAATTACGTTCAACTTAATTACGAAATGTATTCAGATAATATAGGTCAAATAGTACTTTCAAAAAATAAAAAACAATAATTATACCCCATTGGATTTAGGACAATGCCAGAAACGACGATTAAAGTTCACTGGTATCTTCGTGATGCGTACCTTACACTGTCCCTCGCCACAATCACATAAGCGAAATTCATCTACCCACATAAAATATTCATTATGCCTCAGACATTTGAAGTACGATCTACCTCCATTAGGCCCACTTTTTGTTGTGAACTTATCGCACAAATGATTACAGTATTCACACCTTGCCATTGCGGTGTCAGTGGAAGACATTTGTAGAGTACAAAGATTACAAATCATACCAATGTAAAATGTGTGAAGCGAACAAATTTTTTTTACTAACACCACATACACACATTCGAAGAAAACAGGTGCCCTAAATTTTATGTCAAACATTTAATACATAATGAATGTGATTGGAAAACAGTCAAGATCCATCTAACGGAATTGTAGCCATTCTCTTTGAAATTGCCAATTGGTTGGCTATATTAAGGCGCACTATGGACATTTGTCTCGCAGATCGTCTCTAGGAGACATCAGATGCTGAAGCACGGTACGTATGAGGATCAGGATTCATAGGTCATCAATAGGTTGTTCGCTTCCAAACTCATTGAATAACTGATCTTGAATTGCTTGTTCCTTGATGTAATTGTGGATCCCACAACATGCGACCACGACTCTTAACTGATCTTCAATATCATATGCCTTCATATTTTTTAATATGTGGAATCTATTTTTCAAGACACCGAATGTTCTCTCAATAACATTTCACAATGACGAGTGTTTGTGATTGAACAATTCCTTAGCTGTTCTTGGCCCATGCTTCATAATCTTGTGAGTGATACCTTTGTCCCTGGAATGACACCAAATACCCCAGTTGACTAGCGTAGCCTGAGTCAACAACATAATATTTGTCTTCAATTATTATGGAAATATTTATGGGATTAGATCCATATTCCCTGTCATATATACAGAAGGACAACACATAAGTTCATAATATATTTATACCTAGTGGCGGATGAGGAAACCCTAAGTTATCATTGGTTCTTGCTACCTTATAGACCCTTGCATCGTGTGCACTACCCTCTCAACCTGCATACACAAATGTGAATCGCATGTCGAATGAACATGCACACATAACATTATGTGTGATCATACCCTTCCGATTACGATAACATGTCTCCTCCGACTTAAGTAAGATGTCACTTATATGGGTGCCATCAATAGCACCAATGCAATCCTAATTTTCATTCAACATAGGATAGTCCATATAATTGTGTAAAGTGGATTCGATATTTCATTGGAAACATTAAATAATCTTGTTATCCCCAGAAGTCCCAGTTACCTTGAAATATGGATAATACTTTGGATTGTTGGCTATCTCTGGAGGTACCACATCAAAATTTGGTGGCCTGATTGTCTCAAGCGAAAAATTTAGCATGTAACACGGTATAGAAGATAGCACTATCGTCTGTCCTGACCGATTAAATTGCCATTATGTTTGTCTATTACTCAACCTTGACCTACTATCATGAGGAACATCGCTAGCTGCTCATGTACTCGAATGAAACGACTATCTTCTAACCAGCCTTTATGTACTAATCGGTCTCACAAGTTGAGAAATACATGTCTCTCAAGTCTAAACTCTTGGTAGCACACATCTGCATGACCTACAAAAACCTCATCTACCTTAACAGGTCCTGTGTAACTACTATCATTCAGAGGTTCTCTCATCCTATACATATTGAGCATGTTTTGGAATTGATGTACTATAACCATGTCATCATCGTCAGACGATGACCCAGTGATGTCGGTATCAGGTTGATTTGACATCCCTATAATTAATAGACACATTCAATTTGTAGAGGCATAATCCATAAATGTACCATCCAATAGCATTGATTTAAAAAAAAAAAAAAAAAATAACACTTCTGTAAACCTGCCTACAAGGATCCATAAGCATTAGCTTAATTGTCCATATGTAATATCCGTATCTTAAATTTTTTCAAACCTATTAACAAGCAACAATCTATCTAGAAATCGTAATAATTGACAACTATTTACTTTCCTGTCAATAAAGTGAAATAAATACGATCCTGTATGACAAATCAATATTCAAGAAACACACACCAAGCTAAAAAGCATAATATTTGACATTCCTAAACAGTCATGTATATATGTTGAGTGCCTACATTCCAATATGAAATGTAGGCAAGAAAATCATCCTACAATCCTACACTCATGATAATCCAAATTCATATGCATTACCTGTAAATCTGATACTATATCTAACATATCTACACTACTGTAAGTCTTAAGCACATGCAATCAAATTATAACAAAGCAACATAAGTCAAACGTCAACATCCTTTATAGTAGGCAAAACATAATAACATAATAAGTGTGTCAGTTAGTACGAGGCATATAAAAGCCAAAGAAAAGAACAACTCATTCAGTCTCCCTTAAAACCATTCATTTAAAAAACTGTTACTTTCACTCCTTCAGACCATGTAGCATCCACAACCTCCTATCAAGTCTCACTTCCACAAAAGAAATGCGCCAACCAGGATCATTGTGCATCTTACGCTGCGCCAACACATACAAATCTAACAGGATATTCTCTAAACTGTCCAGCAGCTTTTGACAGCTCATTATGTTATATGGTCCATCAATAATAGGGTCAGGAGGTCGGACAACGGCTGAGGTGGTAGAGGTGGATCCCTTTTCCATCCTCTATTGGACAAAGGTTCTAAAGTCCTCAGCCGAGTTTGTGACTATCCGTGTCTGGCTCTTCCTCCTACGATCCGTAGGAGTCCTGTCAAGTCGCTGCTTCAGAGGAGCTGATTCCTTGGGTGTGCCATCACTATCATCATTATTAGTATCCTGAAAATCATCATCATCAATTTTAGGGTTAGTGGACCTAGGAGTTACAACAGTTGCCTGTGAAAGACCTCTATCCCCACGGGCACTTGAGTCGGAGAAGATCTCTAACAACTCTGGCCACCATGGAAGACCATTTCTTCTATACTTCGCCCAATCTTTGTTTCTCTGAAATTCAATTTTTTTTTTCAATTAATCATCGCATTTTGTTCAAAAATTCAATAATAATCCAACTATTAACCAAAGATTATGTCATACGTGAATAGCAGATTCCCACACTGAATCTTCAGCTGTAGCAGTTCTATCATTCACATCCCATCCAAAACCGGTTGTTTCTAACAAAGACTTGAAGCTGTTGTATTCCTTCCGTAACTTGTTCATCTTGTTACGAAGTTGCTCATTTGCAAAGGGCCATTTGAATTTGGCTTCAAGCCCTTTCGTAATGTTCTCCCTTCAACCTTTGTGAATGTGGAGTTTGTCTTCAAACATTTCCTTACATTCTCAAACATGTGATTGATGAATGATCTTAGCTCAGTTTCATTCCAGATTATAGTAGTGCTTTTGGGGGTAGGGGTTCTTGGAGATCTCATATCTCTGAACATGCACAATTGATTTAGCTAACATATTTAAAAACAAAAAAAACATGAAAAAAAAAATAAAGAAAAAGGAATAAAAATATTGAGCAAAAGAGAGAAAAAAAAGGCCCATTCTTCTGCTACATCATAAATGCTGCTTATCTAATAAAGGGGACATGAAAAAGATGAGGAATCCAAGAATCAATGGAAAATTCATAATTTGCAAGTAAAAAACATATTTCTTAAATATGACACTCAGTAGATGGTTTAATTTGCACTTATTGTTGCTGATGAAGGGCACAAATTTCAGCTACAATGGATGGGATGCGATGCGAATGGGACAGAGAGGGAAGAAATTGTAAACTTCTGCTATGACCACGATCGGGAAATTCTGAAATTTAAGGACAAACAATGACCAATATGAAGAAGTTACATGATTAAAATTCATGAGGATTGAAAGTCCAAAAAAGCATGGGGAACCACTCTTGTCAAACATTCCATATGCAAGTAGGTTCTCCCAAATGCATGAAACTTCTTAAGTTACATTCATAATGAGCAATATACATATAAAGGTGAAGAAAAAGATGGGAATCTTACCTTTGAACTTAGATAGCTAAGAAGAGAAGTAGGGTCCTCAGAAGACCTTTTGTTATTTCCCTCAAGCTATCACCTGGAAGAAGCATTCCATGTGTCGAGATCTATAAAAGGTAGATAAAAATATAAACAACCATTTCATTGTCCATATGAAAATACATTTCATCACCAGAAATGTATCTACCCTTCACAGTGAACTACTAATCACAATCAACTCCATTCAGGAATTCAAAAATATGGCTTGCATATGAAATTACAGCATAAATCTATTATTAAATGTAAACATATTCTGCAAACATTCACTTTTTTAGATACTTTTTCTGCAGCTAGTATATTCAAGGCTGGGAAAATTCCATGTGAGAAATATACCTAGCTATATTAGGCTGTATTATGGAGAGAAATCGACCCAAATAAGATACAAATAGTACTCAGTAAAAAAATTTACAAAATAAAGTTAAACACACTAAAGAGTTGTAGTTATCTATGAAAATATTTTTGAAGTATTTCCTTCAGTCTTTCAGTAATTTAGAGGTTCAGTTCCTAATAGTAAACCAAATCATACTCACCCAAAAATAAATAAATAAATAACCCAAAGCACAAACCAAGATGGGAAGGAGGAAATAAAGAAGCAGAAGATCTGCTAGCAGTACAGACTATAGAGCAAAATTTCAAACTCAAAAAAATAGAAATAATAACAAAGAAAAAAAATATTAGCTTCCCATTGTAAGGGGAAAGTGAGAAGGCAAAAGGATAAGTGTGACCTTGAAGAATTCAAAGAACAAAGCATTGTTGTCCTCTAACTGGAACATTGGAATGTAGTAGCCTGTACTTGGGCTACTCTTCTCATTTCATCTCATCTTCTTCCTCAACCAACCTCCTAACCTTCCACCCAAACTCACTAACCAAATAGCCAAACTGCTCCTTATTGACCAATAATTTCCTATCCTTGCCCTCCCCTTCCAAACCCACAGAGGTTGAAGAAGAAGAAGAACAAAAGGGCACCAAAGCTCCCCTTTGTCCCTCCTTGGACTTTCTTCCCTTCTCATTACTTCTCTAAAAAAAAGTCAGATCCCTGCTACTATCATCCAATTTCTCCACTTCAACTTTATTACATCTAAAGTTGGAAGATGATCTTACAATAAAGGAATTGTAGGTACTTGTAGTCAAATGAGCCATATTGTAGGTACAAAGACAATCCTATTATTCACATGAACAACATCAACAACAAATGAACATATTTCTTAATCTACTATACAAACAACATGAAATACAAATGATATCTTTGAAATGGATATGGAAGTTTCAGCATAAAAAGAACCGAAAAAATAGAACCCCTTTCTACGAAATGCATCTACAGAACAATACCCTAGCATGGTGGATGTCGAAATTAGGGAAAAATTTCATGAATATCAGTCCGAAATCCTACTATCATGAGAAAAATCCCAATTGTTACCTGGAAGGCAACGTTTGATTCCCTCCTTTCAACCGAATGGCAGAATGTGTAGTTCCTATGGAATTGAAGCTTGAGAAACGTTGGAGTCAACTCGTCGTTAGCTGATGAGGACGAATTGTTCTAGGGTTTAAAGAAAACTTGGGGGGACCTCAGTTCTTACCGAGCAGATGTGAGAGGCTATTGTGAGAGGAGCAGTTGAACCTTCAAAGAGAGACCAGAATTTGTACACTCTTCAGATCTGAGGTGAAAACCACCCTTTATCTCTGGAGGTGACTCATCAACGAATCTGGATGAATATTTGCAACAATGGCGAATATGCCGTATGGGTTCATGAGGATTAAGAAGGGAAGGATCCATACTATTCACGAGGGTGAGGCAGCCCTATTTTGCCATAGGGTTCCTTCTTCGTAGGCGAATCTAGCAGAGCTCCTTCAAGTACTATCGTGAAGGTTAAACAGGGAAGAGAGGGAACGGGGTCTGTTTTATCAGGGAATAGCATAATTTTTGCTCAATAGTTGTTTCGAGAAACAGGCGGAACAGGTGAAACTTGTTTCGTCCTTCATGTTTCTTGAAACATAAATTGTTATTATGTTTCAAGAAACAAGTGCACTTTTATCAAACTATTTTAATGTTGTTTCTTCGTTTCTGAGAATAGAAAAATAGAGAAACACGTTTCTGGAAAAGTTATCAAACAGGCCCAAAGTGTTAGGCACCCTCCTGAACACTAGCCGAAACAAGTCTTCCTATACTGGACTCTTATTAATTGTATACTGTTGTTTGTACACACTATGCAACTAATTTATCCAATTTGGGAGATTTATCTTATCTTTATTAAATTATGAATCTAATTAAGTAAGTTAAAATGAACAATTAATTTCATCCTAATTCCTAACCCTAAGTTAGGTATTAGACTGCATTAAGTTCTAAGGAGAAATCCCAATTTAATTAATATTTTCTAAAAAAATCTTACCCTAATTTGACAACCCTAATTCTAAGGCCAAACCCGTCTAACTTTGAAAAATAATCAAAACACCGACACTATATTTAACACAATATAAAATGCAGCAACTTCTAGCTTATGGCAAAATTAAACACCAAAATAGTAAAAAAAATGAAATTTTCCCTTGAATCGATATATTTTTGGATCAAATGGCCAATTTTAAGGATTTAGGGACTGATTCCTAGTCAATATGAATATGGCAATTCCATCATCGATTCCTTTTTCATTTTATTTTTATTAAACCTTGATTGTAAGCGGTTATGATACAAACAAATAAACCCTTAAACAAATATGCGAATATAAAATAACACAAGCATTTAATGTACTAAATTTTTTTTACCAAAAAAAAAATATGAAAAGTAATCTTACATACTGGTATATGACATGGGCTCAATATGATTAAGTAAGGCTATCCTAGAAGTTTAGACTCAATCTGGAAAGGTTCGGATACCAAGTTGTGCCAGAATAAAATGGTCATTTTTGTATTGATAGACAACTAAGACGTCCAATTTGAGTGCAATTTTATGTGAAGGCTTTGAATGGCAATGTAAGGCTATCATAGGAATTTAGGATCTATTTGGAAAGGTTCGGATGTCAAGATTATATTAGGTGTAAAATGATAATTTTGCCATATGATTGCCACGTGGGTGCAGTGGACCCTTGATCATCATCGTCAGAAAGGTCCCTCAAGTTGTCAAAATGCAGCGTCTACACACATGCATGTCTGGTGAAGAATTTAAATTTATTGCAGGAGTTTGATAAATATTTTATTAACAATGTAAAGCTATATGAAGAAGAGAAGGGAAAAAAATCTTTTTCTTTTTCGTTGGAACAAATAAGGAATGAGTACAAACTATGAAGATAAAAGAATGCTAATCATTACACATGGAAGATCAAGTCAATACTCTCCCTCAAGGGTTTTTATTTTTATTTTCTTATAGATAATATCAAATTTATTGAAAAGGACTGGAAAAAAAATATAGAACTAGGGCTACACCTTTGACAGAGGTGCCAAAACACAACCACAAAACTACACAGGAGTAATAGGAGGAAAAAGGAACCCTTGACAAATAAACTCTAGGGACATCCCAAGTAAGGACAGAACACTAATAACCTCTGACTGAAAGCAAAATACTGTACCTAATGTGTTGAACACCCCAATTCTCTAAAATGAATTAATTTGAAGGGTTTTTGGCCCCTTGGGATTGATAGTTCAACATCAATCTTCCACATTCGAGTAAATAAAATAAAATAAACTCTATAGTCAACTCTTTAGCTAGGAAGGCACTCTCCTCTATGAGCAGAATAGTTTGACCAAATTTCACTCTGTAATTGACAGAATTTGATAAATCGACAACTACGAGCCTACTTCGATTTAATGAATAATTTTGTTTCTACCTGTTGAAATAGTCTATTGGCATTAACTTTAATGAGTGTACATTGGTGCTCTTATATAGAGATTACAGTTATTGAGTTATAGACAAACTCTATGATCACATGTGGGATCCTATTCCAACTCTGTTGTCTCATGAGGTAGTATTGGACTGCAAGTAGTCTCTAGAGTTTGTGCTCGCTGAAAATGCCTACAATGTAGGAGAGGTTGTTGAGTATGAGTATGACTCTAGAGGTTGAGTTCGAGTGGGACGTTAATTGTCCTGATACACCCCCTCAAGGTGGGGATTTGAATGGTCGAATCCGTAGCTTGTCCTGTAGAAAGGAGAATCTTGTAGAGCTGAGAGCTTTGGTAAGGATATCGGCTATCTGGTCATGGGTTGAAATGAACTGCACTTGAAGTTCCTTGGAGGCGACTTTATCACGAACGAAGTGGAAGTCAATTTCAACATGCTTGGTACGAGCATGAAAGACCGGATTGACCGAAAGGTAAATGGCACCAATGTTGTCACGCCAAAGAATGGGTGCAATGGGAACAGGGATCCCTAATTCCTCAAAGAAAGAGCGAAGCCAAGTGAGTTCGCCGCAGGCATCAGCCACTGCTTTGTACTCAGACTCGGTGGAGGAGCGTGCAACTGTCTTCTGCTTCTTAGAGGCCCAGGAGATCAAATTAGAACCCATATAGATGGCATAGCCTCTTGTGGATTTACGATCCATACTGTCACCAGCCCAGTCAGCATCAGAGAATGCTTGTAATTGGAGGGACCTAGATTTGGAGATGAACAACCCATGATCCTTGGTTCCTTGGAGATAGCGTAGAATCCGTTTGACTAGTGTCCAATGGTCTTCGGTGGGGGCATACATAAACTGATAAGCACAGTTCACTGAATAAGCCACATCAGGCCCTGTGAGGGTGATGTATTGGAGAGCATCGACAATGGAGCGATATCTGGTGGGGTCCGAAAGAAGGACACCCCCTGTGGAAGATGCTGCAAAGGTGGTGGCCATGAGAGTAGTGACGGGCTTACAGTCAGTCATGCCAGCCCGCTGGAGGAGATCAGTGATGTACCGGTGTTGAGAGAGGAGGACACCATCAGATCGATATAGAGCTTCAATACCAAGGAAAAAGCTGAGACGACCAAGATCCTTGATAGAGAATTCTGAAGCAAGCTGATGAAGGAGAGTCTGAACATGAGTTGGTTGGTTCCCTGTAACCAAGATATCATCGACGTAGATAAGGACATATGTGACAACAGAGCCCTGCATGTAGATAAACAGTGATGTGCCGGTTTGGGATGACCGAATACCGAAGCGAGTGAGGAACTCAGTTAACATGTGAAACCAAGCCCTAGGAGCCTGTTTGAGCCCATAGAGGGACTTGTGGAGGCGACAGACATGATTAGGGTGCAGGGCATCTTCAAAACCCTGGGGTTGAGCCATGTAGACTTCCTCAGATAGAATACCATGCAAGAATGCATTCTGAACATCAAGCTGACGAATAGCCCATCCGTTAGATATGGCCAAGGAGAGGACCGTTCGTATGGTAGTAGGTTTGATGACAAGGCTAAATGTCTCATGATAGTTAAGACCAGGTTGTTGATGAAATCCTTTAGCAACTAAACGGGCCTTATAGTGCTCAAGGGAGCCATCTGCCTTCCGTTTGATGCGGTACACCCACTTGCAGCCAACCAGATTCATAGTTTCCCTGTAAGGCACAAGAGACCAAGTACTATTACGTAATAAAGCATTAAATTCATCAGACATAGCAGAACGCCAATGAGGAACCTTGTGGGCCTGGGAGAAGCATGTAGGTTCAGTAGGGTCAGGTGAGGTGTTGGTAGAAAGGGTCAGGGGATCAGCATAGAGATCGTGTAGGGTTCTGGTACGACGGGGTGGGGTGGTAGAGGAGTCAGGGTTAGGGCCGGTTAGGGTTAGGTGAGGTGAGAAAGGAGGGGATATGGGAGAGGGTGGTTCGGGTAGGGGCGGTTCTGGGGTGGCAGGGAGAGGGATGGGTGGATTTGGGAGGG
>NC_056557.1:3959469-3994340 GCF_013358625.1 Macadamia integrifolia
TCCATACCTCTTCAGGAATTTTACAATCAATTGCTTTTGATGGAGACCTATTGATGAGGAAACATGCCATGTTCACTGCTTCTGCCCAAAATCTCTTGCTCAACCCTGCATTCAGCCTCATACTCCGAGCTCTTTCTAGAAGTGTTCTGTTCATCCTTTCAGCTACACCATTTTGGTGTGGTGTCTTTGGAACTGTGAAGTGACGTGTAATCCCTTCAGCTTTGCACAATTCTAGAAACGGCTTGTATGTGTACTCTCCTCCATTGTCTGTTCTCAAGTATTTAATTTTCTTTCATGTCTTCCTTTTTACCTCAGCCTTCCATTCCTTAAATTTATTGAACACCTCACTTTTATGCTTCATGAAGTAGATCCAGACTTTCCTTGAGTAATCATCAACAAAGGTCACGAAGTATTCTGCCCCACCTTTAGATTTTGTTGTTGAAGGACCCCATACATCGCTGTGTACATAATCAAGCACCCCTTTACTCTTATGTTTTGCAGTTTTGAAGCTAACCTTGCACTGTTTTCCGAACACACAATACTTGCAAAAGTTCAATTTACAAGTTTTTACTCCCTTCAACATTTTCCTTTTATGAAGCTCCATCAATCCTCTCTCCCATATGCCCTAACCGCATATGCCACAGATAGGTATCATTTGTATCAAATACTGCATCTGTAGTCATAGATGCTCCACCTATAACTGTGCTTCCTATGAGTCTGTATAGGTTTCCTGCTAGCTGTCCCTTCATGACAACCATTACACCCTTAATAACTTTGAGAACTCCACCTTCTGCTATGTACTTGCAGCCATTTGAGTCAAGTGCCCCCAAAGATATTAAGTATTTTCTTAATTCTGGTACATGTCTCACATCTGCTAAAGTTCTTACTATCCCATCAAACATCTTGATTTTGATAGTGCCTATCCCAATGGTCTTGCATACGGCATCATTTCCTATTAGGATAGACCCACCATTATATGGTTGATATGTATCAAACCAATCCTTATGCGGACACATGTGATATGAACATCCAGAATCTAAAATCCAAGAATCAGAAGGTTGATTCTTACCTGATGATATAGAAAGTACATCTCCATCATCTCCATCTGAACTGTCAGCCACACTAGCTTCCTCAGATGCCTTATCTACACCTTTCTTCTTTAAGTCCGCCTTCCTCTTCAAGCACTCTCTCTTCATATGACCTTCCTTCTTGCAATAGTAATAAGAGACCTTTGTCTTTGCCCCTTTTGATTTCGATCGACTCTTCCTAGATCCTTTCTGATTTGATCTCCCTCTTTCCTGCTCCTTGTCACCTCCGAAAAAACTTTCTCCTTGAGATTTCGTACTACTGGCCTTCTTCCTTGTATCATTGGACATGAGGGCAGCTGTGACTTCATCCATCTTAAGGGTTTCCTTCCCGTACAAGAGAGTCGTTACTAGATGATCATATGATTCTGGGAGCGACGACAACAATAGTAACGCCTTGTCTTCATCCTTGATCTTAACCTCCAGGTTTGTAAGTTTACTTACGATCTGATTGAACATGTTAAGATGCTCTAATAGATCCGTACCTTCCTCCATCTGTAGATAGTACAATTGCTTCTTCACGAACAACTTGTTCGTTAAGGACTTCGTCATGTAGATGCTTTCAAGTTTCGCCCATAACTGCGGTGCAGAATCGATACCCACAACATATTGTAGGGCATCATCAGAAAGATTTAATCGAATAACACTTACCGCCTTTTCCTCCATCTCTTCCCAATCTTCGTCAGTAATTTTTTTAGGTTTCTTCGACTTCCCCAACAACGTTTTCGTCAAACCTTGCTGTATCAGAAGATCCTTCATCCTTTGACGCCATAGGGTGAAATTGTTCTTCCCATTAAACCTCTCGATGTCATACTTGACATTCGATCCCTTCCCTGCCATCGTGATAGTAAACCCTAGAAAACGGAAACCTAGAGCTCTGATACCAATTTGTAGAAATGCAACCCTAAAACGATGCAGAAGATAATGAAAAAAACAAAACAAACAATGCACACGGATTTTACGAGGTTCGGCAAGGTTGCCTACGTCCCCGGTGAGATGAGATCCTGCTTTACTATCAATGGAGAATAGGGTTACAGTGCTCGTCCTCACACCTCTCAGTATTGCTTGCATTACAGAGAAAGAAACCCTCGCTACAAATATATAGCGAGAAAAAACCCTAATCCGGATTAAACTACAATTGCCCTTAAATAAAAAATTCGAGCGGGGGGCTACGCCCCCCTACACCCCCTGCATGCAGGGGGCCTCCTGCCCCCCTTGCAACCCCCACGGCCTGCTAACCGACTAGCGGGACCGCTGTCCTACCTGTCTAGGTGCTGCACCAGTACTCCCTGGATTAAACTGCGACGGAATACAAGACATCATACACCAACAATGTCGAGGGTCTACGATAGATTGAAATGAAACTTTATACCGTATGTTTTGAAAAGATTTTGATTTTCTATGGGGTTACAGATATAACCCAATGGCTAAAAATTCACCTTCCATGAATTTGGTGCATGGCTGCCCAAATGGAAAAGTGACCAACCATATCCCATCAGAACAAAGCCATCATGAAAATAATGTGTTGGTGTCATTTCAGTTGTGCTTACTTCTGATTCGCATTGCTTCTCACGTTGTACAAAGCCTTCAAGTTTCTTCACAACAATAGATGTTGAATATGGCAAGGTCCCTCTGTAAGCAGTCAAAAAACTTCCTCTCCCCAACTACCACCGCTCCTTCTGCCTTGATGACTCAAAATTCCCGTATTACCCTTGGCCACCACCCATCTGGCCCTCTCTTTCTGTAAGTTTGATGCCATTCCAAATGGCATGCAGAGAAAAATGCCAATCGAAATGGCATCATATGGAGGAGCTTTCAAAAAACGCCCTGGATCACAGGGACAGCTCAGGAAAGCAGAAGCCAGCAAAGAAACTACAGGTTGCTTTGCCACCAACCTAGCAAAGCCAACAAAGAAATTCCCCCTCGAACAGCCCACCACCAGCACCACTTCCCCCTCCTCCCTTGCAACCCCACCCTACTCCTCCCCCCTTCCCTATGAATGCGTGAAGTAGTCAGTGATGGTGGTGGGCTGTTGGAGCTCAGGGGAATACGGCAACAAAGGGGTGGTTGCCAAGGGTAGTATGGGAATTTTGAATCATCAATGGAGGAGAAGAAGTGGTAGTTAGCATTATTGGGAGAATTAGAAAAGAAGTTTGGGTTATGGAGTTTGAGTAAATATAGATTTTTTTTTGTAAGGAGTAAATATCGAATAAGTGTAAGGGAGTGATAGTAATTACCATATTAATAAATGAATGATATATCAAAAAGAAGAAACAACCAAGTCATTATATCCAGACTGTTAATAGGACCCGGATACGTACCCCAACTCATGACCAAATGATCCTCCATATTGCCGGATGCCTCTATGGGCAGCCCAGCCGCTGGAGAGGATCCTGATGCACAAACAAAAGCCTTGTCTTTTTATTTTTATTTTTTTAAATGAATTAAATGCCCTTTTTTTTTTTAAATTAAAGGCCCCAAATTCACCAATGTGCCGAGCGTATCAATGCAGATTGATCCCTACAATAGCTCTATTCCTATTACAGTTTCAATCATTTGGTTGGATGTTCTAGTCACATCAATTTGCTTGAATGATTCAATCTTTGCTTCCATTTATACGAAAAGTGCTCTTTATTAGGTCCCTTAAATTTCTCATCAATTCCATAATTATTTTTCATCTATTTTTGGAAATTAAAGATAAATAATTGGGAGGGTCACTAACCTTACTTTGACCAACTTGCTCATAACGTGCCAACCCTACAACCACCTCCCCCTCCCCCTCTTCAGAAAAGAGGAATCAAGTCATCAATGTTGCTGAAGGTTTCTTGAAATTGCTCCTAGAGCATCCAGTGTGATTTTAAAATCATTTCCATATCCCCCTCTTCCAAAAGTGTTTCGTGGGTAAAAATAGACTATATATGCAAATGTAAATTTTAAATTTTAAATTCATGGATATACACTTTCTCATGCATGCGCATGTAATTTTTGTGTAGTTTTGGATTTTTCAAAAGTTTGTTTTGTTACCTTGTTGAAATTCTTTGCACGTACGTTCAACCCAATGTATACTATAGGTGGCAACACCTATTCTATTTATTGTTATTAAATAGGTGAAGAAAGGTATTTATGGAAACAGAAAGGGATAAATGTTGGCACATGAACAATGTACGTTCAAGTGAACATACATGCAAAGGATCAAAAAGTAGGCCATATATACATGTGTAAAATTTCAAATTTAAATTCATGGAAATACTCTCCCATGCATGCCCATGCAATCTCAGTGTAGTTTTGGATTTTTCAATAGTTTCTTTTGTTACCTTGTTGAAATCCTTGTTAAACAATTTTTTTTTAAGGTTTTTCTATGGAGAGAAAAAAGTTAGTATAAGAGAAAACAATTTCAAGAAACAATTTAGAATATCTAGAGAAAATCGATTTTAAGTAGTATATTGTGTTAAAATGATGTTTTAGACATTACTTAAATTAATAGTAAATAAAAATAAGAAATAAATAAAAAATTAATTTCATAAAAATAGATAAAGTAAAAAACGACTAAATTTTTAAAATATAAATTTAAAATAATAATAAAATAATTGTATAAAGGATGGCAATGGACCAATCGAATAATTTGTTGTTGGGAGAGAGAATGCTACTTGTTTGTATGGCCCCTACACTAGCGTGAAGGCCAATGGGATTTTGCATATAGGCATCCGAAAAGGGGGGTTGGGTGGTAATTTTGTCACCCTATGTCTATGCGTAGGAACACACACTTGGGGTAATGTTCATTTCTCTTTTGTTATTTATACATTTTTCTTAAAAGATGGGTTCCACGTAAGGGGTTCTTCATCCATTACAAAAAAATAAACATATTTTTTATTTTCATGAATGTTTACTTTCATTAAGTAATATTAAGATATCAGTGATTTTCCTAAAAATCTTAATTCGTTTATTAAAGATGTTTACTTCACATATATGAGAAAATAATTTTTCTTTTGGGATAGAATTAATAACTTCCCTATTTTGGTTTTGATGGAAGGAGATAATTTATAATTACCACATGGCTGTTATTTAAAATTACAATCCTTTAGACAAACATGCCCTCATTTGTTCTTAAAATATCAAAATTGTCACTTCTCCCTTCTCCCATCATCTTCCCCTTCTCTTCTTCTCTCTATATATAGAAATACCATAGGGGTGTTCTATTGAACCAAATATGAATTATCAACAAACGGCTCTCTCTCTCTCTCTCTCTCTCTACCTTAGAGATAATCTTGCAAATGGAAAGTTCCAAAATTTTATATTGTGAATAAAAACTTACAAAAAAGAATTGTTACACCAATGTATCTTATCCTCTGTTTCATTATTTTGCAAGCTTCTGAAATGGAAATTGAAATATGGTTTATTTCTTGCATAATTAAGGAGGGTGTCTGAAGATGTTTTTTTGGATGACTTTTCAGAAGAATAGTAAGTTCTTGGGCAGCCTTTACAATCTCTATTTTATGTGTTTTTTTTTTTTGGGGGGGGGGGGTGTGTGGTGTTGGGAGCTTGTACATTGATTTATAGTACAAATAATTTATGTAAAATGTATTTTACTTTTGGGTCACTAAAAACACTTGCTTCTTGTTTTTTTCCCCCTATCCAGTTGTTGTTTTGAATTGAAACAAACTGAATGCAATCAAATAATGTATGATTTATTTTATTTATACTGAAACTAGGAATACTATTGAAAAATTGATGGTATTGACATTTTTGTAATTATTGGTAATAATGAAAAGAACTAGTTCCGGAATAGGTTTTACCAAATCTTATTACTTTTTTTTTAATTTTTTTATTCTGGAACTATTTTTGGAATAGGTTTTTCCAGATATTAATCTAGAACCAAAAAACACAGTTCAAGAACAGAAACAAAAAAAGAGTTCAAGAACAAAGACAGAAAAAGATAATATAGACGTTTGGTTCCAGAACAGAAACGTTACCAAAAGAAAAGGTAGCCGTTACTATACCTGCGAATGTGAGAGGCATTGTTGAAAATATGACACGATGATAGGGGTAGTTTCGGAAAATCAACCGTAACGAGTTTCCAAAAGGGAAGGTGTCATTAGCCGTTAATATACATGTGAACGCGAGGGGTATTATTGAAAATATGACACGATACTAGGGGTAGTTACTAAACTGAGTTTCCAAAAGGAAAGGTCATTCTTAGCCGTTACTATATATCTCCATCTTCCGTTGGTGCTATAGAGAAACCCCTGTACGGCAAGTAAACTTTTCCAATTCTATCAGAACCGATAAATTGTCAAAGCAGTAACCTTTGCCAATTCTTCTCGGTCCCTGAGAGCTTTGAAGAAGTAGAAGAAACTCCAATCAGAGCCCGTGATTGAGGGTAGATCCGTCGGAGGAGATCTGAGAAGAGGGAGTGGGAATCAGCAGAAAGTGTTCTGGAGAATTCTCCGGTGAAACCACGATCTCTTTGTTCGTAATTTTCGAACAATGTAAGCTTTCCTTTTTCTTAAAATTTCCAATTTTATGTGTTAATGAAAGAAATCAATCAAGATTAGTGTAATATATCCAATCTTGCAGTAAAAATTGCAATTCAAATTGAATCTTTGGCGGAAATAGCTTTAAATTTTTTAAAATTTGATTTATTTTATTATTTTTTCGAGTTTTTTCCTTTTATGTAGTTTTAATTTATCTATTTTTTATGAGTTAGCAAATAGGTTTTGGCCCACTTGAGCCGCTATGATCATTTTATCGGTTTTTTTTACCTATTCAACTTCCTCATTCCTTATCTGCTTACTCTGTTTTGCACTTCGTCAGATTATTTTTGAAGTCAGGGATCATGCTTCTACATCATTGGTGAGAGGATTCACTGTGGCATATATGGAGTCGTCTGGTATGCCTTTCTGTAGTATTTTTTTGATTTTGAAGTTAATTTCTGATTTTGGATTGCTGGGAAGACTGGCATTATGAATCTTTTCTTTGGTGAGATGATCTAGATCAACGGGCATTTTTTGTATACATGATGGGAAGTTTTTATCTTGATAGGGACCGTTTATGAGGTGGTACATAGTAGAATAAATGTGGCACGCTTATGGATCAAACATTAGGCCAACCCCCAAAGCTTATTGATTGTACAACTCTAACAGCATGAGTAATGGCACTACTGCCTGCTGATTCTGAATCTTTGGCTCATTTTTAATTGTCTACAATGAAAATTTTGATCCTATAATATAATCATCTGATTTCTGTAATATTTGGTCTTACTATCCGTGAGGTGGTCTGGCATTTGAGAGCACCATTAAGAAAATATATCTCATTGATTTGAAGAATCTAATTATTTGACCAAAATATGTTCCCCGTTGTCCATGAAATTGTTGTCCAAATTTTCCCTTTTTTTTTTTTTTCCTATGGAAATGCATTTGTTGTGATAATGAAGTTAGAAACTGAAAGAAGAGGGAATATTAATTTTCTCGGAAGCGGAAGTGGTCAGTACCCCTCCCTTAAATGTAGTATTAGTCAACACTAAATTCTTACCGAAAAAAGTCCACACTAATTGAAAGTGTTCTTATGATTGGTTACATATTTATAGATTCTTTGCTCAACTGAACTAGGCATTTGCCTAATAATTTGAGAATTGCTGGATGAATTTGTCTGGATCCATTTCCTTAGGCAGGTTATAAGTTCTCTAGTCTTCCCACATTACCTTGATCCATGTTAATTTCTTATCATTATTTTTTCCACTTGTCCTACAGCTGTTAACATACGCAAACCATTCCTCGCTAATGTAGTGATTCACCTTTGTCATGGATGACCAAACATCTTTGTTGGCTTTCTTATATCTGAAATCCAAGCTGCGGGCCGTTTTGTCTCTCCCCAACTTCGTTGAGCACATTATTGGAAGGAGGAAGAAGATAGTTCACTTGATATGACAATCTTACCGTTTTCGAATAGGGTATGGTGGGTTCCTAAAACATATGAGGGGGAATTTGGTATGAAATTTAGTTTGTTGCATGGAGTTGGTCTGGCTGAAAGTAGGGAACTATTTGTATATACAGGTTTAGTTTAGGAGTGATGAAGAAATTCTATCTCTCTATCTCTTTTTCTCTCTAGTTTAGTAAGGGATTGATTGTAATTGTTCCAAGTCTTACTTTTGCAATGTCCAAACCTTTAGCATTTTTTCACAAGTTGGCTGCTCTTAGACTCAAACCCAAATTTTTCATGTTAGTAGCTTGAACTTTTAGCATTATACCATGTGCAGCACCTAGTGGTTGTCAGAAAGTGCTATCCAATTCTTTTACTTGATAATCCAGCATAGATCAAGTTTTATGCACAAAATTATCAATGAAAGAGGTGATTTTTTCATAGCTTCATTTTAGGTAGGGTGATTCATGAATGTATAGAGGAAATTCTATATCACATAAACCTGCCAGTGCTAGTGTGTGCAGAAAAGTCCCTGGTGATTTTGGATCATATTCATCCATTTTGATTTTAGGCCTGCTAGAGGAGGGTCCTGGCAATTGTGTGTGTCTATGAAGGCCAATTTTTCAGGGGAAAAAATATACAATAAATTTCTTTATTTGGTGGCTTTAGATCTTTATTATTTGGCTTTTCATGTTGCAAAAAAAGTGTATGGCTGATTGATTTATTCTAACGATTTCTTGAATTTCATTCTGTTGTTCCAGTTGGTGGTTTAAGGGATACGTCTGTTGTTGTTGCTACGCTGGATACTGGTGAAGTGTATATTATTGTCAGCTTGTCTACGAGGAACGATACTCAGGTCATTTATGTTGATCCGACAACTGGAACACTTTGCTACAATGGGAAGCTGGGTGATAATGTTTTTTATTCTGAAGAAGAAGCTTTGAACTACGTCACAAATGGGTCAATGTGGTTCTGTAAGAGTAAAAATTATGCCCGAGCTATACTAGGCTATGCAGCCCTCGGAAGCTTCGGTGTACTTCTTGTTGCAACAAAATTGACTGCCACCATTCCAAATTTACCTGGTGGTGGATGTGTTTATACAGTGACAGAGAGTCAATGGATCAAGATTCCGCTTCAAAATCCTCAACCCCAAGGTAAGGGGGACCTGAAGAATATCCAAGAATTGTTTGAGCTTGATATAGATGGGAAGCACTATTTCTGTGAAACAAGGGATATTACTCGTCCTTTCCCTAGCCGTTTGCCATTGCAAAATCCAGATGATGAATTTGTTTGGAATGGGTGGTTGTCAATGCCTTTCAAAGATATCGGTCTGTCACAGCACTGCGTCATACTTCTGCAGGTTCTGCTTCAGGCTTAGGATATTGATCTTGGCATTAGTTTAAGTTTCAATTATCCAATCTGTTCTGGCTTCTCAATATATCTTTTTCATTAGGCTATATCTTTCTGTATATATAATATTCATACAGATATATTTTTCTTCCATGTATTGTTTAACCCTAGGTTTTCATTTTATAGTTCTTCAAATCTCCCCATCACCATCGCGAATTAGGCAGAAAATATTCTGTGGTTAACTGTATGTTCTGGATGTTAGTTAGGTTGTCAGAACTACTAGATATGGTGTCTGGAGTGTTTTCCATTGAATTGATTTAAAACTTTTGGCTAATCACTGTAGAGTGCTATTTTTCCACAAAATTCAGTTTTTATTTTTGGGTAAATGAGAAATTTATAACCAAGGAGGAGAAAAGAATTGGGTGGGGAGGGGATATACAATCCCAAGGGGAAAGAAAAAGAAAACCATCAAAAGCTGCTACAACCCAGGAGGGCCGGGGGAGGGAGAAATCAAAATAGAAGAGGATAAACCCCAAGAAGAAACAATGAGATTGTTCCTCGGGGAGCTTACAACAGGGAGGGTAGGGATGAGGGAGAGCTTGGAGGAGACCTCAAAGTAGATGGCGTTCCATATCTTGTCCAACGATTGAGAGTTGGAGGTCCATCTACGGAGGCTGCGGTCCATTCAAACATGGTTAATAGCCTCTCGGAAAACAAATTCAGTTTAATTTTCTTCTTGCTACTAGGTTTTATATGCTTTGTCTTCTGTGGTTGATTTTATTTTGTACCATCTGATTTTGACGTGTTGTTCTTTAAACCTTACCTCCAGTTATAGTTTCCTGTTCAATTCAGTTCATAAGTGGTTATCCAGTTCAGAAAATCATCAAGCACCCAGGGTGGTGTCAGATATTCCCTCTGTAATTTTACAAAATTTTATACTCGTTTAAGTTTCAACATCTGCTGACATCCAAATTTTATGCTCTTAAGGTTCAACATCTGTTGATATCCAAATTTAATGGTTGTAATGTTCCCATCTTTGACATCCAAATTTATATTTGTAATGTTAACATCTATTGACATTTATGTATAGGGGTTCGCAGAATGTCGAGGTTTTGGAAGCTCAGGTCAACAAGAAGGTCTTGTTGCTCTCACAGCTCGTCGTAGCAGATTGCATCCTGGTACTCGCTACTTGGCTAGGGGGTTGAATTCATGCTTTAGCACAGGTAACATCATTTATCATTCAAATATATTTTGGAATTGGATTGCTTCTTTTAGTATGAAGCTATGAGCAAAGTGGTTCTGTGCCATATCTGGTGTAGGATCTTTTCAAACTGGCCGAACCCTGTGGGATGCATGGGAAAGGGGCCAATAAATAGAATATTAACCAAAAAGTGGGTTCGGGATGGGGGAGGAACAGTTCAATTGCCACCAGATTTAATTGTTAATAATGACTTGAATTTTCTATGGTTGAAACTCAAACGTACAGTGAACCATCAAAGTTGACATATTATATAATTTGCAAAGCATTTTTCTTTTGAAGGGAAGGAAAAAAGTGGAATGGAACTGAAGATATGCCATGATTGAAGTCCTCTCATGTTATACTATTTTTGATAAAATGGTATTGTTGTAACATAGTCACCCTTTTGGTGATTCTCAAAAACGGGCACTAGAATGACCATTAAAGTAAATGGTGCGATCCTGAGTTCCAAAAACCCTGTTTGGGTTCACCATGGGCCCACCCAAGTGATAGAAGACTCAAATCAAGAGTATTAATGCCAAAACAGTAAATAAATTGAAGTTGCAAAGGGGGAGTGACAATCTGGTGGTAAATAACCAGATTCTTCGAGGGCTCACTTGGTAGGTAAAGGCCAAGGACACAAGGGGAATTACCATTTATTGAGTAGGGGTGCACTTTGAAGCAAAACAAAAATTAGGATATAGTGGATCAAGCCTTTGGAGAGGGTGAGAGAGATGTGACAGGGGACTAATGTAAATACTCTTTATGAAGGAAAAAAACATGGGGAGAGGGAAAGTGTGTGATTTCAAGTAAAAGAGGGGGATAAATGGATTGACCAATTAGAGACTGTGTTGGGTTCTTGGTTTTCGGTTGGACTTGGGTTTAAATATAAAAACCTTGGGGTCATTTGGCTTGACTTTCTCTTGAAACTTGAGCCCAATATAAATCCTAGAGAAACTCAAGTCTTCATATGGACTCATATATACATATACGTGCATGGAATGTTGTACTGTTGTAGTAATATAATTAGATACTTTCCCTTTTGATTAACAAAACAACTAGATTCATTAATAGCCTTAAAAATGATGTGAGGTATTAGAGAGTAGCTTATTATTGCTGTCATGGTGTCATCTATAGTGGTAAGGCGCTCCAGGATGCTCAGGGGCCGTCTGGTTGCTTTATGGTTAATATGCGACTTCATAGCTGAAATTTTTTTAAAAAGACAGAAAGAGAGAAAAGAAGTAGCAAAAGAAGAGTAGTTCTGCAAATCCAGTTAAATAATAAACCATAAGCCCTATTTTGATGACTTATGGTTGTGGGCCTTTAATTCATTGGGTTTTTATTTGTAATCAGGTGAAACATAAAGCTCTAAATATAGGTCCATGGAAGTAAACGGATTTAGTTTTAATTTAAATAGTTTGTTGTATGGGCCCTCTTTTAAATGTTTCTTTAGTTTTGACTTAGGGGCTGAGTAATTAGAGTTTTAGGCTGGTTCCTTTTTTTTTTTTTTTTTGTGGGTTTTGAATTTTAGACATATTCTGGAGTCCTAGTTTAATATATATATATATATATAATAAATTTTTTTTTGGTCTTTAATTACATGTAAGTACCCCTTGATGGGGTAGCCTTAGGGAAGAGGGGGGCAAACCAGAATAATAGGGGAAAAAGGGGAAACGCCAAGTTCACCAAAACGCAAATCAAATTAATTTCATTCAAAAAAATTCACTCTGTCTTCCATCGGTTACAGTCTATATATAGGAAAATAGGAACATGAAATTAGAAACTATTTAGAATTAATATCCAACCTAAACTAGGAAACAAGTATAAAAGGAAACTAATTAATTGCACAAAGGAAATCCTATGTATCTGTTTCTAAAGTAAATAAAATCAAATATACTAATTTGCTTTCCTAAATATCAACTACCAACCCTGGCCAGACCAGAATTTCGGTTTGGGTTGGTTGTATCTTGGCTTAGGTCTCCATAATGGATTGGTCTGGTCTAGCCAAGCCAAGGCATCTGCATCAGCTCACCTCCTCTGAGAAAAACTTGACTCCGTCGAGTTTGGATGAGGTCCAAGAACGCCATTAGAGTCAATGTACCTGAGGAGAAAAGTACCAACTGTCTTCTTGAGATTCAAAGGGGGAAGATCCTTTGCTGGAAGAAACTTCATTTCAAGTCAACCATGCTGAAAAGAGTATGTATTCTCATATCCACAGTGCTTGGCTTTCTTGTCGAACAACCATAGGAGCCCCAATAGAATGTGACAGACTTTCAGAGTGAGAACATCACATTGAACCTGATCAATCAGTCCATTGATGGAATATGTGAGCAAACACATTTCATTAATTTTCAGATTATTGTTCACCCAGCCAACCTTGTAGGGGTTCGGATGAGGCTCAGTTTTCAGACCCAACTTGCGAACAGCATCTTCAGCAACAACTTTGGTACAACTGCCGAGGTCAATCACCATATTACGTAAACTGTCATTACATCGCACACTAGTTTGAAAGATACTGTTACGGCACCAATCGTCCTCCTTGGGAATCTTCTGTGTATTCAAAAGAGGATGAATCATATAGAACGGTTGAGGCTCACCATCACTGTCACCATCATTGATCTAATTAGGCTCACGATCGTATTCAGCCTCTAGATTTACTGTACTTGTTTTCGATTGCTCTTCTGGTGCATAGGGTATAAAATTGTCCTTGTCAATGTATGCTAACAATCGGTTAGGACATTGATTAGCTCGATGCCCGTACCCCTTACATTGAAAACATTGAATAGCCTCCTTTGGAAATACTGAGTTCTTGTCATAACCACACTGAGGTGAGTATGGAGGATTAGGCCGTGAAGATGACATGTCTGAATCACGTCGAGGTGGAGAATACGGCTGGCTGGGTCATGAAAATGCCATAGATGACGCACTAGCCTATGGTCTGCTGATTGACTTTTCCTGTGGGGATGACTATGGCTGAATAGAACTAAAACCCATAGGAAAAGCATCGGTAAATGTCCTTCGATTGTATAGGCGTTTGAGGCTTTCTTCAACCTGATATGCTACTTGTATAGCATCTTCCAGTGTAGGTAGTCGGCTAGAGGCAAGGGCAGCACTAAGTTGAGGGTGCAAACCATTACGGAATTGTGCCACTAATACTTCTTCATAACGAGTGGCCAAATAATAATACCTAGCAACATAGTCTTCAACAGAGTCAAATTCTCTTGTTTTAACTGTGCAAACCTAAGATGCTTGTGTTGCTTGTAATCAGAAGGCAAGAATCTCTGGTTCATGACTTCATGCATTTCAGCCCAAGTAGTGACTAAACCAATACCTCGGGTTCAGTTCTATTGCTGTTGCTTGATCTACCAGACTCGGGTTGTGCCTTTCAGTTTAGCCTTTGCAAATAGGATCTTTCAGGCCTTGGTCAACCCGTACCATCTGAAGAATGTTTCTAAGCTGTGAATCCAGTCAAGGTACAGTTCTGGATTGTTGTCTCCATAAACATTAAGGACATCCAATCTTACTGCTCTTTCTGCTCCATCATATCTACCAGTTCCATATGGTGGTGGAGGTGGTGTATGGTGTGGTGGCGGTGGTAGTAATGGTAGTGACGGATCATGTGGAGTGGTGTTGGAAGAATCCCTAGATTGAATGGGACTCTTTCATCTATCTGCTACCTCCAAACGATCAATAGAAGCTTGCATGGATTCCATCATTGTCTTAAGGGAAGTGACAATGGTAGTGAGAGCTTCAAATTTTGCATCAGTTTCTCCCTTATAAGAGTTCAGTTGTTGAACAACTTCACTATTGGCTACCATGCTGATGATAAACAGAAAGCACTCAAAGAGTAATGGCAAAATAGTAAATAAATGAAGGCTTAAAGGAGAATGGCAGAATGGTAATTAAAGGCAATCACTAAGTGAATGGTAAGTCTGTAATATGTGGGTTATGTTTAGAAATGCAATTGCAACATATGTGTAAGGGCAAACTTGGAAGACAATCTTGAAAGGATAACTCAGGTATAGAAGTAAAGCTTGAGGGCTATTCTGGAAATCAGAAAAAGCTAAAGGAAAGAATAAGAGATTGTGGGTGGAAAGTAGGTTTACCGATAGAGGAAGGGGTCTCTTACTCAGCGTTGGAACCAGCACCGACTGTGTCTGCAATGATGGAAGATCAAGGTAGCAGCGGTCTTTGGAGGAGGTGTGGACTGTGATGAAATTTTCAGGAAGGGTCGATGTCGAAGGAGATGGTGACCTACAGCTGTAACTCTGTAACTCCAAAACCAGGTATGGCTTGCTTCTCTCTATCTCCTCTTGTCTCTTCTTCTTCTTCTCGTCACTCGTCTCTTCCTTTTTTTTTTTTTGGACAGAACCCTATAGAGGTCGGTGGAGTCTTTGGATTCTCTTGTTCACTCCACCTTTTTTTCTTTTTGGCTTGCTGATTCTCACTCTCGTCTCTACTTCACCTTTGGGTTGGGTCGACTCCTTTGTTCAACACAGAGGCAACTTTTTTTTTTGGCAGAACCCTAAAGAGGAGAGGGTTTGACTGAGATTTTGGGAGAGAAGGGGTATGTGGGGAGGGTTCGACTGAGATTTTGGGAGGGAAAAGGGGTCGGTGGGGGAGAGGGTTCAATTTTTTTTTTGTTGGGTTGTTCTTAGGGAAGAAGAGGGATGGAGGGGAAGGAATGGGATCCTTCGGCTTTGATACCAAGTTGATGGGGTAGCCTTAGGGAAGAGGGGGAAAAGCAGAATAGTAGGGGAGAAAGGGGAAACGCACTAGTTCACCAAAACACAAATCAAACTAATTTCATTCAAAAAAATTCACTCTATGTCTTCCATCGGTTACAACCTATATATAGGAAAATAAGAACATGAAATTAGAAACTATTTAGAATTAATATCCAACCTAAACTAGGAAACAAGCATAAAAGAAAACTAATTAATTGCAAAAAGGAAATCCTATGTATGTGTTTCTAAAGTAAAGAAAATCAAATATACTAATTTGCTTTCCTAAATATCAACTACCAACCCTGGCCAGACTAGAATTTTGGTTTGGGTTGGTTGTATCTTGGCTTAGGCCTCCATAATGGATCAGTCCGGTCCAGCCAAGCCAAGGCATTTGCATCACCCCTTCCCTAGTTGATTGATATAATGGAAAAATTATTATTTTACATGTGTGCTAGATGAGTGAATGCTCTCTCTCGCTTCCCCATTGAACTATTCCTATCCCTCTCCTTTTTATTCTAACCTCTATCACAGGCCTTAGTTCCAGAAAGGTTCAACAACAGGGTTTCAAGAATCGGGGAATCAGATCCAGAATCACCGGATTCCGATCGGAATCCATGGTCACCAATTCCGATTTCTTATAAGTCAATACGGCTGATTCCTGGATAAAAACACCAGAATCGTTGGAATATTCCTTGAATATGCAGATTCTAGGTTTTCAGGCCGATTCAAGGCAATTCCAATCTGATTCAGATCTGTATTGGCACTGACCGCTTCTGTCACCATTTACGCTTTTTAAAACCCTGTTCACCAAGCTCCATTCTAAGGTTTAACAGGTCTATTTCTCTTCTTCTTCTTCTTACTCTCTGATCAGAACAGAGTTCTTCTTCTTCTTCTTAAAAGAGTCTCTCCCTTGTTTCTGATACGCTTTTTCTATACCTTCAGATTTAATATCTAATGTTATCCGAGTCTCTTCTTTATTGGTTCTGTTACTTTATTTTTCTTTCCCTTGATGACTGCCTTATCCTGGGCCTTCGTTCAGAAATCTCTTGATCCTAATTTCAATTTCAGAATCAGAGTCTAGAAGCTGCATCAAGGAGGCCAAGGAAGAAGATGGAGGAACAAGACGGAGAAGAAAAAGAAGGAAGAAAGTAAGGTGGAGGAAGAAGAAGAAGATTGTGAACGGCCCATGGTTAGTCCAGCATTTGAAAAGCTGGATATTGCATTTGGGAGATAGACTATCCTGGAATGACTGTCATCGCGTTTGGAGAGAGCTTAATCAGCCAGCAGACCATGATGTAGATCGAGCCTGCAAAAGAAGGGGGCTGCGGGTTCCAACAAACCAGCCAGCCAACCCCAATGTTGGCCCACCAAGCCAACTCAAAACCAGAGATTACATTCACGTGAACAGTACCCGTGAACAGTAATTTGGTCCCATTTTGTTTCCTTTTGTGTTAACAAGTAGCCAAAGTCAGATTTAGTCTTCTAGAATAGTCTTTTATTGTTTTATGTTAGTTTCCAGAGTACAAGTCAGTAGTTAGTTACTAAAAGTCATTAGTTTATATATTTATGTTGGTTTCCTTTTTTAGTTCGTTTCTTAATTGTAAAATTGTGCCTAGCCTATTTAAAGAGACCTTTGTAATCAATTTGATTTGAGGAGATTGAATGACGTTTATTTTGAGATGACTTATGCTGTTGTGCTGTGGGATTCAATTGGGTGAGATTCCCAAACTTGAGGGGTGTGATGCCCAAAACCTAACCTTACTTCTTCCCCCTTCTCAACCCTCCATTGATTTCTTTTTTCCTTCTATATTTTCTACTAGACTTTGTGAGAGAGTGATTTGAGTGTGCTTAGAAGTGTGATTGAAGATCCCAGACCAGCCACCAAGTTCAGATTGAAGTTCAACCATAAGCCCGAGGATTGATCTTGCCTTGTTAGGATTTCTGAAGTTGATCGATTAGGTCCATATATTCCTATCAAGCCACCTGATTGGAAAGCCCTTTGGAGGGATTGTTATCCACATCAAGGAGGCCATGTGACCAGCAAGCTTGAGTCCAACTGAAGGCTGTACTTAAAGTTTTCCGAATCTCCCAATTGTTTCCTAATTGGTAACCTACATCATATCCCCTAAACCAGCCAACGTTTAAGCTCATCTTTTGATGGATACCTATACATCATGCGAGGGATCTTCACTCCAACCTTGAGGATCATCCGAAGCCAAGAACACTAGTTTTTGAAGAGTGGTAAAAAAATTTCCTAATTCATGTCAACAGCATATCTCTTAATTCAGCTGGGAGAATTTGTTTAGATTTTGGTGGTTTGTTCCTTCATATAGGATCTCCTTCAATCCAATATTCAGATTCATCTAAGTTGTGGTTTGTGAGTAATCGACATCTTCTCTATTCAGTCCTATTATCCAGATCTACGTTTCTGTTGAATCTGAATTTGATTTGTGTGTTGGAGTTATGATGGATCCTACTAGGACTAATTTCCTCTTGGTAATTTAGTCTTACATCACTAATTATACCTTGGTAATTTAGTCTTACATCAATTGGTATCAGAGCTTAACCTAGGATGGAGCCGTGTTATTTTCATGGGAAAATTAGTTCATACACATTCCTTCAATGGGTAGATGAACTGGACGTGTACTTTGACAACTACAACTTGATAGAGACGCAATGGTTTCAATATGCTTGCTCTCGGATGAGTGATTGTACTTAAATATAGTGGAGAGTCCGTGAAAGGCAACTTCAAGCTTAAGGATGTAAGCCTAGGACTTGGGAACATATGAAGTATGAGTTAGCAGGGATTTACCCATCTAAACGTGAATGAAGAATGTACTTCCCTCAACTAGAGTCCCCTCGGAACAACATTTTAAAAGCCTTCCACAGGTGATAAAGAAATTATTAGACCACTTGGCCACTATGTTGCAACAAGTTGCAAATGAGCAATGTGAGAAGACACTTCCTACGAATGAACCAAAATCAGAAGTTGAGGTTAGTGTGGAAGGAATTCCATCAATTCCTACTATTGGGTAGGAGCTAATCACTGAGATCCCATCAATGAGACTCGTGGAAGAATCGAGAGTAACATGGTACCTATGGTGGACACTGAGATTGAGCCTGAAGGGATTAGTGCTACAACAACTATGGAGATTATGGAAAGCCAAGAGGAAGATCTTCAAGGTTCGAGATTGTAGTAATGGTTGACGAAATCATCGAGGATATTGTGAACGACAAGGACAAGGGACTTGAAGAGCCTAAGCTTGAAGAAGAGCACATAGAGGACATGCTAGAAGAGACCTCATGGACACATCTGTAGACATTGAAGTTGAACACATGGATTTCATCATTCCCTTGAAGTACCTCAAAGAGCGACAACCTTGCCTTTGCCTATATGATTACATCCGTACATTCAAGGAGTCACTCGAATTTCTCTACAGATTGAAGATGGATGTACACCATATTACAATCACCCTTAAATTCTTCAAAATTTGAGGATGAATTTTTTTCTAAGAGGGGAAGAGTTGATGTAGATTGAGCATGCAAAAGAATGGGGCTGCTGGTTCCATCAAACCAGACCAGCCAACCCCAATGATGGCCCATCAAGTCAATTGAAAACCAGAAATTACGTTCACGTGAACAGTATCCATGAACAGTAATTTGGTCCTTTCTTGTTTCACTTATTGTGTCAACAAGTAGCCATAGTCAGATTTAGTCTTCTAGAATAGTCCTTTATTGTCTATGTTAGTTTCTTAGAGTATAAGTCAATTGTTAGTTACTAAAAGTCATTAGTTTATATTTTATGTGAGTTTCCTTTTTTAGTTTGTTTGTAATTGTAAAGCTGTGCCTAGCCTATTTAAAGAGACCTTTGTAATCAATTTGAGGAGATTGAATGAAGTTTATTTTGAAATGGCTTATGCTGTTTTTCTGTGGGATACAATTGGGTGAGATGCCTAAAATTGAGGGATGAGATGCCCAAAACCTAACCTTTTTCTTCCCCCTTCTCAACCCTCCATTGATTTCTCTTGTCCTTCTTTATTTTCTGTTAGACTTTGTGAGAGAGTGATTTGAGTGTGCTTAGAAGTGTGATTGAAGATCCCGGACCAGCCACCAAGTTCAGATTGAAGTTCAACCACAAGCCCCAGGATTGATCTCATCTTGTTACGGTTTTTGAAGCTGATCGATTAGGGCCATATCTCCCTAACCACCCACCTGATTGGAAAGCCCTTTGGAGAGTTTGTTCTCCACATCAAGGAGGCCACTCAACCAGCAGCTTGAGTCCAACTGAAGGTTGTTCTTTAAGTTTTCTCAAATCTCCCAATTGTTTCCTAATTGGCAACCTATATCAGATCTCCTAAACCAGCCAACAGTTCAAGCTCATATTTTGAAGGATAGGTACATTGTACAAGGGATCTTCACTCCAATTTTGAGGATCATCCAATGCTAGGAACCTTAGTTTCTAAAGAGTGGTCAAAAGTTCCCTAATTCATGTCGACAACATATCTCTCAATTCAGCCGGCAGGATTTGTTCAGATTTTGGTGGTTTGTTTATTCATATAGGGGTCTTTGTTTGACCCAAAATTCAGCTTCATCTGAGTTGTGGTTTGTGGGTAATCGACATTTTCTCTATTAAGCCAGAATTTCAGATCCTGCTTGGGACTATATCCTATGTGATCTAGTCTTACATCATATCACATTACCTCTATGCTTTCTGGAAAATTTGTAAATTAAAACAAAGATGAGTTGTGTAAATTTACGAAAAATTATTCTTGAATGTAATCTCCTTCTTTATTAATTAAGTTCAAACTTACCTACAAAAAATAAATAAGCACGAAGAAGAAGATGGTCACCATTGTCACTGCTGCCGGTACTTCTCTTGTCTTGATTCTCAACTGACAAAAGCCCTGGGCCTTAAAGATGAAGACTATTTTATTTCTATCCTCAAAGTTTCAATTGATAATTCACACTATAACTCTTGCATTCACATGAATTTATCACTCATATTTCCATATTAAGTTCGAATTATTGGTCGAAATACCAAAAATTCAACGACCTGTTTCAAGTTTCAACAAAGGTCAAAATGGAACAAGGCTAGACTCCAGTAGAAATCAAAGTTTTGGTCCACATTTCAGTGGAAATGTCCGAAATTCCAAAACATTGCAGCCATTTCGCTGAAATGTTACACAACCAATCATATAATACTCTATTTTGTGAAATGAGGCAACTTCGACCTCATTTCAACGAAGCGACTAAAACTCTTTGTGAAAGTGGATTTTTTGCAAAAATCCTTCAATCTCTTTCTGGATCACAATATTTTGGACTACATGGAGCATGTACGACGATGTTTTGCTGGATTTGAGTGAGATTTGTGCAAGATTCAAATTTGAAGGTAAACTTCTTTTCCTTGAAATTAATTTATGTAAAAAGTTTCCTTGAAATTAATTTATGTAAAAAGAATAGGATATGTAAATATTGGTTAGCCTTCAATTTTTATAAGTTAAGACACTGCAGTGTTGATCTACGATTTCACGGACTACTTGTACTGAATGTTGTGTGGTAGTACTAAACTATTAGTAGAATAAGTTATATAAGGGAAAGGATACAAGAGGCCTCTGCGAACACTAGCAACCTAGGGTCCGAGGCTGAATTGCCATTTTTTTTCCGAACCTAATGGTTTGAATATTTGTAATCATGCTTAAACAGGCTTGCCTTGAACTTTCTAGGAAAAATTCAAAATGTTTGGGACCACCAAAATGACCAATAACCAAGGATTAAAGTATCGGTATAGGTTGCCGTATCGGTTGGCCAAAATTAAGATATGTATTAGAGATACGCTAAGGTACGTTAAGATAGGCACATAAATGGATAGGAAACACTTTTTTATACACTTTTGCATAAAAAATAGTTTAAAAAAATCTATATATAACATGTATTATGCATAAACATTAAATTGAGAGTATCGCACTAAGAATCCAAGGTTTGTAGTTGTCCCAACCTTGATTTCTACTTTAGTTAGAGTGAAAAAATGGCTGGCAGCAACTTTGGAAAAAAAACCCCTCAAAAAATCGTGTTTTTCTGAAAAATGACACATCTTGGCCATTATATGACCGTAGTGCACCGTATCGGTATGTATATTGACCAATACATACTAATACACACTGATACACCGATACATACAGAAACGTACATTTTACCTCGATTTTTAATTTTTCATAGAGTATCAGTACATATTGGTGTATATCAGTGTGTATCATATCGTAATGGTGTGTATCGGTATGTATCATAGGATACATCGATACAAAAGGATTTAAAAAATTCCATGTATCGTATCGGTAAGGGTCGATATAGATACGTATTGGCCTATACGGTATGATATGGTACGATACTTTAAACCATGCCAATAACAACAACAAACTCAGCTTATCCCAATTTAATGGGGTCAGCTACATGGATCCGTGCAAAGACAAAAGAAAAAAAAAAAGTAAAAGGAAAAGTAAAAGTAAAAGGAAAGTACTACAACACCAGAAAATCAGTAAAGGTAAATGGATTTTGACGGAAATGACCATTTTTTTTTTTTAATATCAAAATGGACCAAATTTTGACCAGCATTTCACGCTACATTTTGGTTTTGACCAAGGTCAAAAACCATGGTCGAAATTTGATCCATATATTGTACAACACCTCTATTGTGGGATGACTTTGGTTCTTGCCTTGACGCCTTGGCCCTGCTTAAGAAAGTTTTGGTATCATGGTGTGTGGCCAGCGCCTAGGCTCGCTATGGTGATGTGACAACTATGGTGTCACTGCTTTATCACTCTGATTGAACCTATCATTAGGGTTCTGTTTTGCTTATCACAACCAAAACCTACCTGTCACGCTTGTCTTGAACTAAAAGAAATTTCTCTTTTCTTAACTGTATGTTTGTCTATGTTGAACACTCGGTCATTTTCGGACTTATCCGAGTTGCTTCTGTTTTTTGACATTTTTCAATAGATTTCATATTCTGGAGCTTCCAGAATCAATTTTGGTCCTTTAAATGATTTTTTTTTTCTCCTAGATGAATTAGGATTGTCCATTTTTTCCTTGTGGGACTGGGGATCTTTGTTTTCCTACTCCTTTTCAACTGGTATTCCTAATCCTAAGGCAATTAGGATTGACAAGAGTACTTTTGCATTAGTCAATCTGCATTAGGACCCTTATGCCCAGTTGTGAGGCATGCATGGCAACTTCAAACACTTTCTTGAAGTTTTGCAGCTATAGAACCGGAACGTTAGCTATCTTTTTCTTGATTAGCTCAAGGGTATTGGTAGGTGTTGGGACCACACTTTCAATTGAAACACACAATTTATATTCGGGATCTTCCCGACCCCAAATGAACTTCCCTATTGATTAAACTTCTAGGCTCGTAGAGCTGATTAGAGAAAAAGGATCCATGTAGCCGACCCTATTTTCTTGGGACAAGACTGAGTGAGTTGAGTTGAGTACTGAGGATTTGTGGGGATGGGCCCCCAGTACTTGAGGGTTCAGACCTGTTATGAATTTTCAGTCCATGACCCATTATAACTGCTCTTGTTAGAGTGCAATCCTGCTGCTTTACTTTATTTGGGTTTTGTTGGGTTGATATTGTTTTCTGAGTTTGAATTGGTTAATTATTGGTGTCTCCTTTTGACTCCATACTTTTAAGTTTGTTATCTATTTTACTTTTTCCATAATATCTGTTACTATGGGCCTCTGGATCCTTCAGGATTCTCTTTTCTTCTAATTTAGTATATTATAGTGCTCATTTGATTTCTTATCTTATGTGTGCCTTGATGTGGTTATCCATTTAATCATGCAAATTCATTTTGTTTGTCTATTTCCGTGTCCCATACATTTGGCGTCGTTGACATGCTGAATTTTTATTTCTCCCTGATACATTGAATTTTGGTGCAATGGAATGCCATTGACCAATCTAAAAATGTGCATCTGACAGGAAATGAAGTTGAGTGCGAGCAAATCGTATGGGTACCTAGGAGGAGTGCTCAAAGTGTTCCTTTCAACACATATATTTGGCGAAGGGGTACAATACCTATCTGGTGGGGTGCAGAATTAAAGATCACTGCTGCAGAAGCAGAAATTTATGTTTCATCTTGTAATCCTTATAAAGGAAGTTTACAGTACTATCAGAGGTTAAGTAGGAGATATGGTGCTTGCAATTTAGAAATAACTGCAGGAGTTGGTCAGAAGAAAAAACCTTTGGTTCCTATTTTATGTGTCAACTTACTGAGATATGGAGAAGGAAAGTCAGAATCTATTTTGGTACAGCATTTTGAAGAATCATTAAACCATATCAGATCTACTGGAAAACTTCCATACGCCAGGATTCATTTAATAAATTATGATTGGCATGCTAGCATAAAATATAAAGGTGAGCAACAAACAATTGAAGGACTGTGGAAACTCTTGAAACAAACCACAGTAACTGTTGGCATTTCTGAAGGGGATTATCTACGTTCACGGCAGCGACTTCAGGATTGCAAAGGGGAAGTTTTCTGTAATGAGGACTATGAAGGTGCCTTTTGCTTGAGATCGCATCAAAATGGGGTGATTCGTTTCAATTGTGCAGATTCTTTGGACAGAACCAATGCTGCTAGTTATTTTGGATCACTTCAAGTTTTTGTTGAGCAATGTAGACGGGTAGGGATATCACTTGATACTGATTTAGCATTTGGTTATCCATCAGTAAATAACTATGGTGGCTATATTGCTCCTTTGCCACCAGGCTGGGAGAAGCGTTCTGATGCTGTTACAGGAAAAACATATTTCATTGATCACAATACTAGAACTACAACTTGGGTTCATCCATGTCCTGATAAACCTTGGAAGAGATTTGATATGACATTTGATGAATTCAAGAGGTCAACAATATTGTCACCGGTAACTCAGCTTGCAGACCTTTTTTTGCTTGCTGGTGATATTCATGCGACACTATATACTGGTTCCAAAGCTATGCACAGCCAGATTCTTAGTATTTTTAATGAAGAATCTAGCAAATTTAAACAGTTCTCTGCTGCACAGAACATGAAGATCACGCTGCAAAGAAGATATAAAAATGCAGTTGTGGATAGCTCCCGTCAGAAGCAATTGGAAATGTTTCTTGGAATGAGGCTTTTCAAGCATCTTCCATCAGTTGCAGTTCATCCTTTAAAAGTATGTGTTACTAATAATTTTTGTTGAGGTAGCTGTAGTATTAGTGCATGGAATGTTGTTAATGCTTATTTGCCTGTGTTGCTTGGCCTTGTATAAACCTTGGTATCAGTAACAGGCAGTGTATCAGAAAGCTGATTTTAAGAGATGTTTTAGGGACTTTTACTGGAGAGATATACTGGATATGCTTTGATACACATGAGTATATGCTTTTGATACATGAAAAATTAGTGTTTTAAAGCACAACCACCTTAAATAAACAATAAATAATGATATCCAACCAATGTCAGGTTGACTGTCTTGGCGGCATCTTTTTTACTCAAATCTTAATTGGAAAGTGTAGTATCAGACCTATTAATAAGTAATAAGAAGCAATCAAGCAAGAAGATTTGAAAAAGAATTTATTTTTGTATTAGGATACTAGCCTAAAGTAAACCATGAAGGTCCAAGCCAAGCAAGTAATATGTAAATTTAAAAAAATAAATAAATATGTTACTAAGTATTAAGAAACATACAGTAAGTATATACATAGTATCTAACTGTAGTTTTTTTTTTTTAATGGTAAAACTAACTGTAGTTCTGCTACTAGTAATATATTAAACAGACCTGAAATAATATGTAAGTATGAACTATTAATAATGAATACTTGATAAGAAACATAAAAAAGGGCATATCCGGCACACGAGGCTCCTGCATGTGTGAGGTCGGGGAGGGAGGGGCGAGAACTATGCAACCTTACCCCGAGAAAACATAATGATACATTATAAAATCACGAATCATTTAAGAGGATCCAAATCTACCTAATTATGCTTCTTTTTTTTTTTTTTCAGATCCCTTGAATAGCAAAAAAATCCCAGAAATTAAAAAAAAAAATCCCAATAATATATAAAAATTAAAGGAATGGGGACAATCAAACAGTCACAAATTATTCGAAAAAAATTTAAATCATTTGAAAATAAAATAAAATTACCCTATTTATACTATTTTTAGTTTCTTAAAAATTGTAAAAATTATTATTAATTTTTTTTAAATCATGAGAGTCGTAGATCCATGCAAGATACAATATATATATATATATATATATGGCAAGAGTTTTGCACTCTCTTCCCCACTATATGCTGCAATTGTCTGATGTAGGATCATTCACCCACCTCGGCATATTTACCAAGAGAGCAGTTTCTTGACCACCTAAGTGGTGTCTGTCCTAAGTTTTCTCTTTCCTCTTTCCTCTTTGATGGTATGAATTTTTTTTTACGTTTTCTTACTTCTAAATAGTTCTCATTGTAGCATTATAGTGAGTCAACTATAAATGGAAATATAAGAGGTTGTGCATGTTGATGGAAATCCTGATTTTATTATAAGTCATAAATTTCTATTTTAGTAAAGTCTGGTTTCAATTGTCTTAATAATTTTTTTTTGAGTTTTATTAAAGGTTTTCATTTATTTGGGAGTTGAATTTTTTAGCTCAGGTTTGAGCTTGAATTTTTCAGTCTTAGTGGTTGCTATGGTGGTTTTTTTTTTTTTTTGGTGAATAAATAATTCATTACCAAAAGAAGAAAGAGATAGTAGGTGCCCCTGAAAATGGGAAAAAGGAAAACAATACAGGGGTGCCATACTAAGCAAAGCAAAACCCAACTGTTAAAGAGAGACAACAAAGGGAAACCTTAGGACACAACAATGAGCTTTTTTCTTGGAGAATCAACCACACTACGAGAGAAGATCGAGGATAGTTTACTGACAAGTGACAACCAAAGAAATGGACTTCCAAATCTGCTTATAGGTTCTAGAGGTAAAGGACCATTTCCTAATATTATGCTCCATCCAAATGTGATTAATGAAGGCACTGAAGGCAAGCTTGCCGATAAAACCATAGATACTTTTGCCACCATAAGTCATATCCACCCAAATCTATTCTCTGGCAAGGGTAAGCATTCTTCTTCTACTTGTCAGCATCTACTTGCCAGCATTTACCTAAGAGACCTTCCAAAATGCGAAGAAGGGACAAGTAAAAAGAGGTTGCCTATATCTTCCGTAGCATTCAAGTAGAGGGCAACAAGAAGGGGTGACAGGGATCTAGTGATGGATGAGAAATGACTATGTTGGGATGCAATTGGAGAGGGCCCACCAAATGGTGAAGTTGTGACAAGGGATGAAACCTTTGAACCAAACTATCTCGTGCCATGTAGATAAGAGGCCATGAATCTGATGAGGTCCCAAGCTGGTTTGGAACTAGAGGCAGACCATAGTTATATCTCCCCACCCCAAGTCCATCTTGGAATGGAAGCTAGGGCATTCTAGACAGAAAATAATGAGGGAGAGGAAGAAGGGGGAGGGGCCCAGTTGTAATGTTGAATGATACTAGCAACTGTAGCTTGCCTACTAATGCCTGAATTGTAGATTACTCTTGCACAAAGGAAAGGGAAGGAGAACACTCATCAGGTGTCAATTGTCAAGCCTAAGAGAGGTGGTGCCGCCATAATCAATAATAGAGGAAATGACCCAAGACCAATAGGTCTATGATTCAAGATCTTATGGCAAACCCGAGAAGAATCAGAGGAAAGAGTAGCCGTCCAAATAGAATAGGACCAAAGTCGACCCAGTCAACCCAAATACTTTTCTTCTTTATTGCAAGCTTCTAAATCAATTTGAGGATACCATAGAATTCATCTCTTTGATTCTTCTTGAGCCCAAGATTGGGGAGGCAGAGTGCTGCCTAATTGGTAGGGTGGAGAAATTTAGAAGAATCTGAACCTTTCCAGAAGAAGGCACACATAAGGGACTCCATTTCCTTAATGGTGGACTGGGGGAGCCCAAGAACACCAGACGAATAGATGCAGAAGGATTGAAGGACTAATCTAATCAATTCCAGATGATCGGCATATGTAGAATCTTATCCTTCCAAAACTGAAGTTTATTGCAGATCAGATCTAACATGGGAGTGCAATGATGAGCCATCAACTTGGTCGGAACCAAAGGCAACCCAAGGTACTTGGCCAGGAGGTGGCCAAGGGAGAAATCTATCATCTCAATGAAAGCATCCGGATCCACATCAAAGCATAATTATCAAAGCAATAGGTGACCCAAGGCAGTGGAAGGGTACCTAAGCGCTTAAGCGACATGCCCGCCTAGGCGACCAAGGTGCCCAAATGTTATTTTTGATTTTTCCTCTTTTCTAACATTATTTAGTATGCTACATATACCTTATATCATAAAAAATCAACATTAAGCCACATCAAGTCATAAAATTCAACATTAAGCCACAAGAAGTAATAAAAAATCAACATTAAGCCATGCCAAGTCATAAAAAATCAACATTTAGAGAAATGCTCTTGCTCTCTAATAAGTTTGACTGGTCAAATAAAGCACAAAAAACCAGCTTTCCAGCGAATCCAAGATTTGCTTTAACTCCGAGTTGTATTGTCAAAGTTATGTTTTGGTCAAAACTTATTTTAAGATGTACTAATAGTGTTAAAAACCCCCTGAAGGGAAATAAATTTATGGACATTAGAACATTATTTTAACGCACTTTTGGTTTGTTTGCAATGTTTATTTATTTATTATGAATAAATAAATTCATTACCAATGAGGAAAAGAATATACAAGGGGAAGGGGGCAAGATGATAAACAACTAGACACTGTGGGGGGGGGGAGATAATAGAGGAGGGCAGACCCCAAGACACAACAGTGAGCTTGTTCCTTGGGGTATCAGGGACCAACCGATGGTTAAGGCATCCAAGTTTGGAGCTAACATCAAAGTAGATGGCTTTCCAAATCTTGTCAAAAGAGCGAGAGTTGGAAGTCCATTTATGAAGATTGCCCTCCATCCAGATATGATTGATAGTAGCAAAAAAAGCGAGCTTCCCAGTTGTATCACAGTGGTGGATCCATGAAACATCATCTCAACCCAGATCAATTCTCTACTCAGTGGAAGGATAAGTCTATGGGAAGGTCAACAGTTACTAAGGACTCTCTTCTATACAGTGGAATAAAAGGGGTAGAGAAGAAAAGATGGCCGACATCTTCAATGCCATTCCAGCACAAGCAGCAGGAGTTGGAGACTTTTAACATGATAAGATTTATGGAATTTTTAGATTTGGGAAAAACTCTAGATTTGAAAGTTGAAAAAATCTAACTAAAAATCTAGTTTTTGTTCTTGAACTAGGGTGTGGCTTTTAAACTATTTTTATTGGATTCTTGTAGGGGGTGCTTGGTTATTTATGAAGAATATCTTAAATATATGAAATAAAAATTATAAAATCATTTTCTGAAACAATATTTCTGCAGGCTTCCATCCTCCCTGAATGTTGATTAATGATTACTTGATTTCAAGCCCTGATAATCTGATTTGCATTTTGCAGTTTTCACTATTGTATGATTCTATGGTTGAGATTGACTATAATCTTATTTATATTTGGTATTCTGGTTAGCGGCTGTACACTTAATACTTATTTTTTAGTGATTATTGATGAGTTAATGTGGTTTAATGTTGATTTCTGATGTATGATATAAGCATACTTATATTATAAAGTAGGTTGGGTGATGGATTATCTTGGTGGTGGATGTAATGCATGTAGGATGCTTTGGCTTGGCCGATTTATATTGGTACGTCAGGTAGACAGTCGGTACCTTGTTATAGTCTATCGTAATAAGCCTGTGGCTGATCTATAGTGGTGCGTCAAGTAGACAACTGGGACCTTATTATATTCAGCCATAACCAGTCAATATTTTTGCATGGATCCTTGCGCTCCTCTTTGTTTGGAACCTCCATGTATCCACCCCATTAAGTTGGGATAAGGCTTTGGTTGTTGTTGTTGTTGTTACTTAAACGATATTTCGCATAAATAAGTGCCAAACCTGGTTCAATACTATTTAGAGGCACCTCGCCCTAAGGCAACAATTGCCTAGACCCAAAGAAAACTGCATGGACGCCTTGACCTAGGCAATGCCTTGATAACTATGCATCGGGGAACCAGATATTGATCTGCACGTGTGAAAACCCCTAAAAAAGGTGCAAACTAGACAAAATGGTCTCAATCGAAACACTATTGCTTGGGTGGTTACTCCTTTATCTTGTAGGTTTTAAACTTGTGAATGAATCTTTTTTTTTTTTTTTTTTCATATTGATAAAAGAGATATCATGGATTTGATGGATGGTTGTTATTGTATCTGCTATTTTGTGCAAGTAGTTAAGGCTGGTTTAGTCCGTTAATTTGACTTAACTCAACTAAGCTTTTTGTCCCAATTCCCAACTAAATGGGTCAGCTACATAGATCCTCTTTCGACAATGAAATCTACCCAAAGCTATACTTATCAACAGTCCTAAGCTATGTATGTCTTTCCTCATCACTTCTCCTATAGTTATTTTAGGCCTACCCTTGGCTTTTTTAGTTCATTTTCCGGTGTTTTTATGCCGGCGGTTCCAAGCTAGACCTTTTAGCATGGATCCTAGAGTCTTGCTTTTATTATGCCCCTTTTTGACTAATATCTTATATATTATAATTTACTTTTGGTACTGTAAAAAAAGAACTTTAGCATAAGAGTACTCATTATCATGGTTTGTTAGCATCACCATCTTCGAAGCCATAACCCTTTCTGAGTTTTGGTATAAATTTTTTTACACTTTTCTAGTATATGTTTTGAGCTTAGTTGCAATATATCATGTAATAGTCCATGTTTTGAAGAACTTCTTGTATTTTTTTTGGGCGATAGAACTCTGCCGGTCTGGCACAGGAAATGCCAGATCAACAGGCCAATGGGAGGGTGTGCAGGAGCATAACCAGGGCACACAGTGGAGGGGCACACCGGTCTTTTTGCAAGACCACCAGTCTTGGCTTTTCCTATACCAGACTGGCAGGGCTCTTGTCCCCTTTTTTTAAGGATAATATCGTTACATCGGACTTGTTAGGACGGTGAAATGAAATTCTTATTGGAAATCCTTTCATGAGTTATTAGATGGAATGATACTTCAGTATGCTGATTTGCGGAAAACTAGGAAGCATAAAGTAAGTAATGACCACATTAATGCTGATTTGGGAGTTGCTCCGATATATGATTAGCTCCAAGAAAGTCGTTTGAGGTGGCATGGCCATGTTCAAGGGAGGCCTTGGGATGCACCAGTACGGAGGAGTGATCATATTCAGATTGAAAGGACTAAAAGAGCTAGGGGCAGGCCTAAAATGGCCCTAGGAGAAGTAGTGAAAACAGACATGCATGGTTTGGGTTTTGACTCAAGTGTAACCTCAAATAGAGCTGTTTGGAGGGAAAGGATCTAGGTAGCTGACCCCATTTAGTTAGGATATTGCTGAGTTATTGTTGTGGTGTTTCTTTTCATTGTAGTACTATTTTTTTAAGATTTTGTCTTTGCTCAGATCCATGTAGCCGACCCCATTTTGATGGGATAAGGCTGAGTTTGTTGTTGTTTATATTTCAGTATTCTATCTCCTTTTCGTAAGTGTCTGGATTTGCAGAAATTTACAGAACCTTTTCTCTGATAGGTCAAAGTATTTCAAAATGTTAATCTGGAACATTTAGACCAACTCAGCCATCTCAACTCGATAAAATTTGAATATGTTAATCTGGCATCTTTATTGCATTGACTTGGGAATTTCAAATTTTTTTTTCTGTTCTTTAACAGTTTTGATTCTTTTTCGTACTTTTGTTTTTGTAGGCGCAATTTTTTTATTTGTAGTCCTTCGATTTGGAAGTTTGGCATCGTTTGCTAATTCATTGCTGATTAATTCAGGTATTATCCCGGCCATCTGCTTGCTTTTTGAAACCAGTTGTGAACATGTTTGCCAATTCAAATAATGGAGCCGATCTTTTGAGTTTCAAGAGGAAAGAACTGATATGGGTGCGCCTTCTGATTTGCATTTGAAGCAGCAACTGATTTTTTAGCAAAAAAAAAGTTACTTTGATACTTGCAGGAGTTAGCTTTTTGTCATTGACAATATCTTGTTGTACTTGTTAAAATGAATGCATTTTTCATTTTTTCAGGTTTGTCCACAAGCTGCAGATGTTGTTGAACTTTTTATTTATCTTCGAGAACCTTGCCATGTTTGCCAGCTTCTTCTTACAGTTTCACATGGTGCAGATGATTCAACTTTTCCAGCTACAGTTGATGTAAGGACAGGGCCCAATTTAGATGGGCTTAAACTCGTTGTCGAGGTATGTTTTTTCAACTTCCATATAGCTGTTCTTATGAGTCTTGTTGATTTTCTATTTGTGAAGAGACAGGTTGTGTTTTCTACTTATGACAGAGAGGAAACAAAGGCGGTACTTCTTTGGTCTTTTGGTGTTTGATTTATTTGGTGCCTGGAAGCTGAATGATGCTAAGTATATTTTGGGCAATGGTATGCGTTGTGTGGTGAAATTTCTAAAAGCACCTTTTGCCCTTTGATATTGTGGGCAAATATCAAAAGGTCTGGTTGGAGTATGCATGATATTCATGATAGTGGAACATTCTGCCCTTTTCTCATTGTTCTGATTGTTAGAGTTTATGTATTAGGGGTACTTTAGGAACTGTTTTACATTATTTTGTCCTAAGTTGTATCTTCCTTTTTTTTCCTTTTACCTCCCTAGGGAGGACTATGTAATTTCCCCTACTTAGTTTGAACATAATATAGGTGGGAAGAGCTCATTGCTATCCCACGATTTGCCCTCTTCTCTCTCTTCTTCCTTCCTCTGTTCTCCCTTTCTCCCTCATCTCTAACCCACCCTAATATCTCTATCTTCCAACTTAGTATTAAAGCCAAAGGGGTTTGAGAGTAAACTAATCATCTCCTTCTCATTTTTTGAGTCTTTCTTGGAACCCTAAAAAGGCAAAGGGGTCCAATAGAGGCTATGTAAAAAGATTTGATAAGAAGATCTAGTGGAGTTCTAGAAGCAAGTTGAAGACATTTGGAGGAGTATTTGAGGACTATATGGACTGATTGGAGCTCACAAAGAGAAAAAGAGCCTTTCTCTGATTTATTTCCAGCCATAGGTTCAAGTTCCTCTTTCTCTATCCTCTGACATTGGTTGGGGATGTGGCCTAGCTGGAAAGAGTCTCCTAGGGGTCTTGTATGACCCCCTCAAGTCTCGGTGGTTGAGTAGTTTTGTTGTTGGAACACAACTCCATCTACCATTTGCTGCCCAGGTATTGCCAGAATCTTTGTTTTGGCTTATTTTGGTCAGGAATGGCTGGTAGTCTAGTTTTTGATTCCTTTTGTTGGATGTGTTCTATCTTATGATGCTTGTATGTGAGTTTGGGATGAAGCTCCATAGTTAGAAGTGCTTTTTATTGGTTTTCTCTCAAGGTTTCATGGTGTACTAGCTTGCTGGAAATTTTTTCTTTGATTCTTGGAAGAAGATATTTGGTATTGTGTTGCACTTTTGGTTTGGACTTGCAACTGTTTTTGTTTAGGAGTATCCTTACATCATGTCTGATGATCTTGCTGAATCTCTAGAAGCTTCATCGGGTGGGTTGAGTAGTACCAACCCCAATTCGATTGTCTTTGATAACCCGAACACCCAGATTTCCCTTGTGAAGTTGGATAGTACCAACTATTAGAATTGGTCCCAATCTTTGAAGCTATCCTTGCAAAGTAGAGGGAAGCTAGTGTATATTTATTGGACTATCAAGGCTCCCACTGTCATTGATCTAGATTACCAAAATTGGGAAATTGTAAATTCCACTGTCATAACTTGTCATTTTTTTCCATGCAACCTGAGATAGGCAGAAGATTTATTTGGAAGGAATCTGTTAAGGATATTTGGGATAGTGTCTCTAAGACTTGTGACCGGGTAGGCGACTACGCTAAGGTCTACTAGCTCCTTCAGCAGGCCCTCTCCATGAAGCAGGGGGATAGGACTATCTTTGACTATTATATTATTGTTATAAGACTCTGGGAGGAGTATGATCGTTATCGAGATCTTCAATTGTCCAATCATGAAGATGAAGCCAAGGCCTATAGGTCTCTTGAAAATGAGCGAGTTCTGATCTTACTGGGTGAGAAATCCATATACAAATTTTGGGCTGGTCACCTCTTCCCTCCCTCAATGAGGTGTGTAGAGCTACCTTCTAAGTAAGGAGACCAGGAGAGGTGCTATGAACCCTACTTCACCACTTGAGCGATCTGCTCTTCTTCCACTACCCACAGAGATTGGTGCAAAGGCGGCAAAGGCCAAAGGTCATCCTATGGAGATGACAGGGATAGACCCCGACAGTGTGATCATTGTGGTAACCTAGGCACACTCAAGAGAGGTGTTGGGTTCTTCATGGCTGTCCTTCTCATACATGATAGGTATAGGAGCGGCTACAATCCCATGCTACTATGACGGAGACTGATCCCACAGGCAGATACTAGCTCCTTCTCTATGATATTTTAGTGCTTTGCCATCTCAATTCTCAACTTGATAGTCCAATTGCCTCATAAGATGCCTCACCACCTTCCGCTATGCATGTCTCCACATATGCACCTTCCACAACTTTGTCGTGGGTTATTGACTCTGGTGCCACTTACCACATGATAGGTACTTCCCATTATTATGATTCTTAATCCATTTTTTCTAGTAAGTATAAGGTTCGGATAGCTGATGGTACCCTCTCCTCTGTTTTTGGTAAAGGCAGTATTCCCATTACCTCTTCCATTTTACTTAATACCGTTTTTCATGTTCCTAACCTTAGCTTGAATCTTTATTCATTCTGAATGCAGGAACTCGTCAAGTTTTCTTAGTTAGTGGTCCACCTGTAAGTTGGACTAAGTAAATTTTGTTCAATTTGAATGAGAGTCTACTAGATTATGTCTCTTATAACAACATTTCTGTCTTCTCTATTCTATTATGGTAAAATGTAGTGGTACTAAGCATAGTTGTCAAGGCCGCTCCTAGGAAACAAATTTGGTGGTACTAAGCAAGGTTGTCAAGGCATTGTCTAAGAAATGATGCAGATTCTTGGTTGAACTGACTTGACCAATCTGGCCATCCAGACCAAGATGAACCAGGTCCCAACCTTGTTCTAGTTCGATAGAATATGTAGAATTTATTTTATTTGGGGAAGATATTATGTAGTCTTTTATTCTGGGATAACTATTAGACACATAGAGAAACTTTTCAGTTTGAATTCTATTGAGTTTCTATTTTGGTAGTTGATATTTTGTGAAGTAATTAGCAGTCTTCTTTTCTTCTTCTTCTTCTTCTTCTTCTTCTTTTTCTTTGGGATTTTATAAATAGGCATGTATTGGAGAAGAATGGAATATTGAGTTTTTTTAGAGCGGGCTTGTGTGCCCTACCCTAATTCGGAGGTCAAAGATTTCATAAAACGTTCTTGGTGGAAAAAAATGTGAGTGAAAGATCCCATTGAGTCAAATTTGGTCCTTGAATCTAAGAAATAGT
>NC_056557.1:3994419-4001077 GCF_013358625.1 Macadamia integrifolia
TTTCATTTCAATTGGAATTTGGTTATTCACGATGTACGATGTTCCCTATGTTGCATCCATGGCTGAATGGTCAAAGCACCCAACTCATAATTGGCAGACTTTAACCAAAGTCTCCATGGAAAATTCATTCCATGCCCTATTTTTTATGAATTTAGCCCCCCTGTAAGCCAACCACCACCTGGATCAAGGTCATTCATTTTGTTGAGTCCTCTCCTCTCTCCCCTTCCTAAGGTACAACATCTTCCCTTCTCTCTCTGTTTCTTCTGTTCTCCCCACTAAAGTTCTTCCCTGTTAATGTTCCTGTGACTATTGGTAGGTGCCACCAATTGTTGAATATCGATCTCCCTTGTCTTGCTTCTGTTCATTTTTAGATTTGGGATTTAGATCACTCATTCATAGGGTGATTCAAACACTCAAGGCCCAGAGCTTCTTTGATCTTGTTAACCATATCAGCAAGCAAGACTGACTCCTGAACTTTCGCCAGGTTCCATCTCCGACACTTTCTACTCATTTCTAAGCTGCTGGTTTGATTGAAAATTGGTTGGAGTTTTGAGCGTGGTAAGTTGGTAAACCCCTCCTAAATTCTTGGGTCAATTGGGCTCCATTTGAAAGAACTCTTCTCTACTGTATTATGTTTCATCAAAATTACAAGACCTAGGTTTTTTTTTTTTTAATTACAATGTTCAAGCTTATCCCTAACCTTTGTGGATTCCAAAATTTTGTCCTTCACTTTTAAGTCGATTATCCTTCTATCACAAGTCTGTTTGTTACTTTTTAAAAAGAATTTTGAACTTAAATTTATTTACAAAGTTGCCACTCTTTTCATATAATTTGATATCTGTTGTTTGAATGGGCCCATAAGTGATCTGAATCGGGTTTTCAGGACTTTGTATCGCACCACCGATGCAATATTGTTCAAGGCACCCGGACAAAATATAGGAGGAAAAGGCATATAAAATGGGAGGATAGGAAGAAAACAGGAGAAATAGGGAGAAAAACCAGAGAGAGAATGGCAAAATAAGTAAGAAAAGTGGGAAGAAGAAGCGGTAACCAGCTGCCATACCGCCGGAAAAAGGTTGCAATGGCAGCCACAACCATCATCGTGTACTATCATTAAGAAAAGGAAGAAGGAAACCCTCTCGTATTGTTATTACACATAAGTCACTGAGTGAACCCTCTCTTTATATAACACAACTTGACCGCCTAGCCAACATCTATGCAACCCCAAGCCCCTAGTTGCCATGGTGACAAGGTGCCTGGCCACCGCCTAAGCTTGCCTTGCCACCATAAAAACTATGGTACCAAGAGTGAGGTCTCCTCCATCCTGTCCCAGGGTATTTGGTCCCCCCCTCCCTCCTCTCCTCCCCTTGCTGATCTCTGGGCCTCCCTCCAGCCCCCCAATTCCCCTGGGCCACTGAGGAAGGGAGGACCTCATTGTTTGGACCTTGCCCAGCTTGGGACAGTTCTCTCCGGCTTCTACCTGGGATCTTATCCGATTCAAAGCCCCTCTTATTCCCTGGAGAAACATCATGCAATTTAAAGGCCACATTCCCCACCATAGCATCACTATGTGGCGCGCCCTCTCCAACTGCCTCCCACGCAATCTTTTCTCCTCCACCGGCACATCTAGGCCTCCCGTGCTTGCTACCCTCTGCTGGAATGGCTTTGAAGATGTAGATCACCTTTTCTTCTCATGTCCCTTCTCTTCCATCATCTGGAAGAGAGTTCTCAGTAACTGTTGGCCCTCCTGCAGACCTATCCTTCCCTTGAGTAGAGAATGAATCTGGGTTGATATGACCTTCCGTGGGCCCTCTATTTGTGACATAGCTGAGAAGCTCGCCTTTTGTGCTACGATCAGTCATATTTGGATGGAGCACAATCTGCGTATGGACTCCCAACGCTCGCTCGTTTGATCAGATTTGGAAAGCCATCTATTTTGATGTTAGTTCCAAGCTTGGATGCTTGTCCCATCAATTTGTCGCCGACACCCCAAGGGACATGTTTACTGTTGTTTCCTGGGGTCTCTCTCTCTATATTATCACTATCCCCCCCCCCACTGATGTATCCTCATTGTGAGGTCCTAGGCCCCAACCCTGTGGTTTGTAGCTTGTGATTTTCCTCCCTCCTTGTGTATTCTTCTTCCTTGGTAATGAATTTATTTATTCATCCAAAAAAAAAGAGTGAGGTCTCTACCAAGATGTAGAGACTAGAGACTAGAGGTTGATTGTTGCTTGTTATGATATCTTCTATCTGAGCCCATGCTCAAATAAATTTGGGCCTTTCGGATAATAGATCACAGAGAAAATTAGGTTGCATTTGGTAACACTTCTGCTTCACTGGAGTGTTTCCATGCTAATCTGAGTGTTTCTATTTTCAGGGTGATGACAAAAAGTAACAAGTGTTTCTGGATTGCGGCAAAGGTCCTTGGTTAAGCACGAACTGAGGCCTTGGGAAAGTTTCAAGCAGTCTCCGGAGTCCCCCCGCCCTCGGGGTCCCGTTGAGGCTGGAGCATCATATATTTCTTTGCCTTCATAAGCCTGAGTGTTCTCGTATTGCAAAGCATTTTCAAAAATTCTTCTTCATTTCCACTCTTGAAGGACACCACTTTGTGGGAGTATAAAAGTGAACTGGCACATCCAAATGCATTTCCAGTGTGATTCTGCCCTGCGGAATATAAAAGTGTCAAAACACTCCCACGGAATGTTATCAAATGTGTTCTTGGTATCTGGATTCTGGTTTTAGCTTGAACTCAGCTGAAACTAAGAATCCTCCTAGTCCCATTGACAAAGCATGCAATCTGCTTCTCTTCTCAAAGGCATGCATACCAACCCTAAGCCTTTCGTCAACTGACCCTTGGAGATGAGTTCCATTTATCACCTCAATCTTCATTTCCTCACAAACTAAAATATGTGGCAGTCAGTAATTGGGTTGGCCTGTGGATAAATTCCCAGGGTCACAGCCTGGTTGATTAAGCATACTTCTGTCCTTTCAATTCTGGTAATCGACTTGTCTGTTACAGCTCTATAATCTAATACCCCTTTCTTGAGGCCTGTTGACTCTATGTTTGGAGTATAGGTAACTATCCCATGATTCGCATCATTCTTCACTGTTTCACTCCAACTTCCCACATCATTCCCCATATCAATACCTGCCGCAACCTACCACTAAACACCACGTCCATCCTTTGCTAATTGACCAAACCAGAACCATGCCCTGTTCTGGCTGCAAGGTATCCTTGACCCTCCTCCCCCCCACTGAGTTATGAAAGCCCTGCCATCTTGAAGCCATTTTAGGGCTACCAGTGTAGAGAACTCTACTGGAATTTAGCCTTGTGTGAGCCTTGGTTTTTGTGTTATTAAAATTCTCCCTAATCTGTCATGCACTAACTTTTGGCATATTTCCCTAGTCTTGGCCCTAAATCCTTAGTTTAGGTTAGGGTTTGTTGGCCCTCCATCGATCCTTTTTGGTACTCCCTTTCTGTGGCGCTTTGGAACCAATTGCTTTGAATGGGCATCAAGTGACCTGTTGATGGCTTTTTTGGGAATATGGTTTTCCTGTCATCCTTGGGGCTTTAATTTACTTAATGAAATATTACATGTTTTTTCTATTCAAGTAAGTTTCTAATAGATTGTTGGGATTCATTCACTTCTGATTGTTTGCATGGATTTTGCAGGGAGCTTCTATACCACAATGTTTAAATGGGACAAATCTTTTGATACCCTTACCAGGACCAGTAAGTCCAGAGGATATGGCTGTCACTGGTGCAGGTGCACATCTTCGTGCTCAAGATACATCCAGCCTTTCATTATTGTATGAATTTGAAGAGCTGGAGGGTGATTTGGACTTTCTTACCCGTGTGGTTACACTTACATTCTATCCTGCTGTTCCTGGAAAAACTCCTATAACTATTGGTGAGGTACAAAGCTTCTTTTTCAAGAATGCAGAATTGTGAATATTTAAAATGTAGGCGCTCTCTATTAGTTTATACTTATTTCAGCTAAACTCAACACAGCCCAATCCCAACTAAATGGGGTTGGCTACATGGATCCACTTACGTTAATTGGATTCACGCTTAAAGCTTTGGCTAGGTTTTTATAATAGCAGATGCCAACCTGACACACAAACCCTCCTTTACAGGGTAGGGTCCAGCAGCATGAAACTCTAGCAAATTTATTATTTTTATACTTATCTATAGTGAGTTAATCTCTGTTCATTTTTTTCTGAATAAACTCCGGGACAGAAATCTACAAATGAATGGGTTTATTTCCTTCACAATCTATTGATTGGTTGCGCTATGTTTTCCATCTGCTAAAGGTTTCATTGATAACTGTTTAGTTGCTTATAAGATTTTCTATAATTTTAACTTAAAACACAATGTGAGGGGACCTCATTAATGCTGCACAGTAGTACCGATAGATAATAGTTAGACCTGGGGGTTTTCGTTGCTAACAACCTAGAAAAGAAAAGAGCTGAGGAATGAAGAACAACAATTTCATCCCAGCTGTTTCATCTGAGGAAAATGGTAATAAGAACTCGAAACTTCTAGAAACTTACTAGAACTAATCCAAGCAATTTTCTGAATGACCAAATCTTAACCTTGAGTTATTAGGACCAAAACGGCCCTAACAGACCTAGTCTTACGAGTTATGAGCTATAATCTGAACAGCTGCTGGTGGCAGAAAATCTTTGGAACTGGCAAAATATTTGGGCTGGCTTGGGGCTGTTTTAAAACAACTCCAACCTGCTTCCTCCTCCTCCATTCTGTTTCTAGGCTATACTTGCAACCAAAATCGATCCAGTAAGTATGATAATTTTGGGTGGAAATCTCCATAGCTTCCTTATTGATGTTTTCTCAAGTTCTGGGAAGTTTCCATATGTAATGGACTGGAATCACTAAGTGCTGGCACCTGTGACTTAAGTCACATGTTTCGACAGGTTTCGATGAAAAATCCTATATTTCGACTGAACCACTTGGTTCGACCCTTTGGGTTGGACCAGCTCTTATATAAGATACTTTGAAAGAAACCAAGGCTCCTATCCTTGAAAATTCGACCCTCTCCCCTTATTTTGTTCTCTTTGGAGTGGAAAACTTGGGGAAATACTCAAGATTTTTTGTGCCCAATAAAATTGAATCTAAGGCTGGATCTTGCTTTATCTACATAAGGAAGGCAGCTCGTGGGATGGAACCGCCTAGACACTCTACTTGAAATTGACTTTTGAGTGTTGAGTGTTGAGAGATAACTCATAATGATGTAATATTTTTATTTATTTTGGATCATTTGTATTATGTATTATGTATTGACGTAGATTGTAGAGTGTAGACTATGTAATTATGTAGTATAGTTTCAGACTTTCAGTCAACGACTCAGCGTATATTACCAAACTTTTGGTTCAACCCACAAGTATTGACTTTATATGTTTTTTTTTTATGAAACCAATTATGTGAATGTGTTAAAAATGTCTAAAATAGGATGTACACAAAAAGTCGGACAAAAAAAAACACAGTTTAGGGGTCGAAACCAAAGTTTCCACCCAACCGGCAAAAATTCTCTGGTTTCCTTGAAATTTTTCAGGTTTCAACCGAAATTTCGGTCTCCCCAAGGGTCGAAACCTGATACCTTGAACCTTGATTTAAACATAAGGCATACATGAGAAGTAAAGCAGAACTTCGTCTAAAAATTCATAGTAGACATACATGTGTATTGCCAGCTTCATATTTCAAATCTACATTTTCCGCTTTTATGTTTCTCTTTCAGTGTTGTGTTCTCCACCCCCTTCTCCACAGGTGTATTTGCTGCCTCATTCTTGATTTTAATTTTTTAATCTTGTCACAGGTGGAGGTACTTGGAGTTTCTCTTCCTTGGAGTGGCATATTTACAAAGGACGGACCTGGTGCGAAATTTTGGGATCTTGCCAACAAATGTCAGAAAGAAGCCAACCCCCTTCTATGTGGTTCTGAAAATAATCCACTTGGTGGTGCATCTTTCTCCAATGAAAATGTTTTGCCACCAGCACAACCAATTGCCTCGGTGGATCTCTTGACTGGAGATGACATGTTTCCAGAATTCATTGAGCAACCACAGAAAAATGATGCCAGCTCTAGGGGAGGTGACCCACTTGATTTCCTGGATAATGCTATGATAGAGTACTCGGCTCCTGATGCAGATTCTAAATTATCCTCTTCATTGCAACATGGGAGACCTAAAGATAATGACAGTGTCCATCATTACTTAAATTGCTTAAAGGCCCTGACTGGTCCACAGATGGTAAGCTAATATGTTGCCTGATTCGTGTTGTTGGCTAATGTTAGCTTGTTCAAGATTTTTGATAAATTTAGCAGAAATTTCTTTTAAGATGCAGTTAGGCATGCACCTAAGGCTCAAGTTGTAGCCTGGATTTGAGATGCACTGCTACAATCAGGCAATGCCTTTTTTGGTGTAAGGCGCCCAGGCCTTATCCTGCTTAATGCATATGCTTGGTTCAAATTGAACCCTTTGATTGTTTTTGAAGTCTTTTACTTTTTCTTGATATGTGGCTGCAAGAAATATGTTGTTGGATTCTATAATTCTATCCAAGACAGTGTGCAAGAGTGGTGTTGGTATTTGATTAATCAATTAATAGAACCATCAGTCCAATTGACGTTTTTTTTTTTTTTTTT
>NC_056557.1:4001097-4050844 GCF_013358625.1 Macadamia integrifolia
ACCACCCCCCCCCCAACAAGAACTACTTTTATGGTTTCCTCATTTGACCCAATATTGCAAAATCCTATCTTTCATTAAACATTTATTTTTCTTTCAATCCTACCCGATTTAGAACCCTAATGTTAAGAGGAAGAGTTTGTTCACGCAAGGAAGCTGCTGTTGCTTGAAACATCAGTGCTGTTACCAACACGGATTAATTTTCTTGAAACCATATATATCATATAGTAGCCACATCATTCCTTTTATTTGTTGTCATTCGATAAATATTTTCATGTGATATGAGCTTTTTCATTGTTATCTTATTAGGATCTTTTTTTTTTTTTTTTTTCTTCTTCCTGTTAAAGATTGAAAATAATTTTCATTGGTCATCTAGGATCTTTCATGCATACTAAATTTAGTACCATTAAAAACTATGCATATCCGTATTAAGTGGGGCATTGTTTCCTTAGATGTTGTTTGTAATACTCCCTGCAGCAATGTTGGAGTTGGGATCTTTTGTTTGTATAACTCTTCTTCCTCTTTGTCTTCCTCTTCCTTATGGATTTCTGAATGACTTGATAATTCTGGCTAGAATTTCTTGGATCTTTGTTTGCTCCTTCAGTATTTTATTCTAAAGTTCTAATTGAACATACCAGGATCCTTCGATAAATTCTTTATTGTATATGCATACTTTTGGTTACATGTCTACTATATAATTTCAATATCCTTTTTGAAAAAAGATATGCATATTGAAACTTAAGCATGGTGGAATAATCAGTCCCATAGCCCAACTCACCCCCCACTCACCCAAAAAAATGAGAGTAATAGATTGTAGTTGTCAAGGCATCGTCTAGGCACTACCTAGCCGTCCAAGCTATTTCTGTTAGAGATATTAGTGTTGGCATACAGTTGATCAAATAAGCAGCAGTAAGGAGAGCATCAGACCAAAAAGTTTTAAGCACATGTATGCCAAAGAGAAGACTCCTACTGACTTCCAACAAATGGTGGTTTTTTCTCTCAGCTTCCTCATTCTGTTGAAGTGTGTCAACACAAGCTAGCTGATGGATAATGCCATGGTCAGTAAAAAAAGTCTTGAAGACCACCATACATATACTCCCCCCCCCCCTTTGTCAGATCGAACAATTTTAATTTTGGTGTCAAAATGTGTACATACCATATGATAAAAATTTTTAAAGGCATCATACACATCACTCTTGTGCTTCATCAGAACAGTCCAAGTAGCATGAGAAAAATCATCAACAAAGGAGACAAAGTAACGAAAACCAAGTAAAGAGGTGGTAGTAGAGGGCCCCCAAATATCAGAGTGCACAATGTGAAAGGGAACAATAGATCTATTACCATGATAAGGATAAGAAGAACGACAATGTTTAGCAAAAATACACAGTTCACAATGAAAGACAATGCGGAAACGAAGTAAATAAATGAGGTAATTGTTTCCTCATAACAACAAAAGATGGATGTCCTAAACGTTGATGCCACAACATCACAGAATCCACAGAACTGCTATTAGTACGTCCACACACATAAGACTGAGTTGTAGCCAAAAGAGGTGGTTGGGTTCAAGTAGGTAAAGTCCTTTCTCTTCACGCCCACTGCTAATAATCCTCTTCACCACCAAATCCTGAAATGGAAAATGAGAAGGAAAAAAGGTGATACAACAGTTTAAGGATTTTGTTAGATGACTCACAAATAAGAGATTATGTATAAGGGTAGGAACATGAAGAACAAAATCAAGTGAAATGGAAGAAATAATAGGGATGCTACCTTTACCAAAAATGGAGGAAAGGGAGCCAGCGGCAACCCTGACCTTATCTCTACCGGAACAAATAGAGTATGTATCATAATAATGGGACGTACCAGTCATATGATCCGTAGCACCTGAATCAATAACCCAAGATGGAGCAGTGGAAGGGGCAGATGAGGAAACCTGTAAAGCGGAAGCTGAGGACTCTGGCACAGTAAGTGAAGAAGATGATGAGCCTCCCAGTTGAGACATGACCCTGCGGAATGCTACAATATCCTCCCTAGTAAGAGAACTGTGCTCTGGCTGTGGGCTAGGAGCAGACCCTGTAGTAGCATGCTCCGTCTCAACACTATGGGCTCTAGCTCCCCCACTACGGCCACCACAAGCACCACTAGAACCGCCACGAGGAGGTCGACCATAAAGAGCCCAACATCTATCTTTGGTGTACCTAGACTTCCCACAATAATCACAATGTCTATCCTCTCCACGAGGTGGGCCTTAGCCTCTGCCACCACCACGCCAATCTTTCTTAGAGCTAGTAGTAAGAGAAGACCACTCAAGAGGAGGAGCATGTGCCATGGCCACCCGCCTGGTCTCCTCACTCTGTAAATAGCTACACACTTCATCAAGGGATGGAAGTGGAGACCGGCCCAATATTTGTATCCGGAATGGCTCATAGTCGGGATTCAACCCACCAAGCAATAGAAGAACCCGTTCCTTCTCAAGTGTCTGTAAACCTTAGCTTCATCCTCAGGATTGGACAGTTGGAGGTCTCCATAGTGATCATACTCCTCCCAAAGATTAATGACAGTGTTGTAATACTCAGAAATGGTTTTATCTCCTTGCTTCATGCCAATAACCTTCTGAAGTAATTGATAAACCTTGGCCGAATCACCCACACGGTCAAAGGTCTTAGTAACACTGTCCCAAATATCCTTGGTAGTTTCTTTCTTTATAAACCTTCTTCCAATTTCAGGTTTTATGGAAAAAATCAGCCATGTCATAACAGTGGAGTTTTCAGTCTCCCACTTTAGATATGTCGGGTCATTTGGTTGAGGAGCCTTAATGGAACCTATAATATACCCTAGCTTTCCCCTACTCCGCAAGGAAAGCTTCACAGAATGGGCTCAATCCAAATAGTAGTTGGTGTTTAACTTCATAATAGAAATCTGACTATGGGGGTTATCAAAAAACATAAGAGTAGGAGGGACACTACTCGATGCAGTGGCAGAAACATCACCAAAGAGGGCTCCAAGTCCACTATCTTCAGACATCGTGTGGATAAGGAGTCACAAATACAATGGGGAGTACACACTCTACCCAAAAAAAAAAAAACTTTCCCAGATACTCAGAGACAAATCCCACATGGAAGAAACACAATAACAAAGGAAAGAAGTGAGATCAAGGCATGCTAATAGCAGCAAAACAAATCATACCACTTCACAACACCCCGACAAAAACATCTCACAACCCAATAGGGCTGAAGTCCATCATAAACACACCTTTGGAAGCCAACAGAGAAGAAAATCAGGGGAGGTGGTACCTGCAAGTCAGTAGGAAAAGAGGTTGTGACCTTTCACCTCTTTCTCCTTAGGACCGACAGCTTGGGGGCCTTGTAAAGGACCCTTGGGCGTTCCAAATGAGGTATAAACCTCCTCCAAAGGTGGCAGGATGAGAGAGAAAGAAGGTCCACAACAACAGGGGGTGGTAATCTGGGATTTGTCTGAAACAGTCTCTAAAAGCTCCTCAACAGCTTCATTGCTTCTAAAACCTCTTCAAGGGTTTGCTTTGACCTTCTTTCAAGCTCGTCTCATAAAAAACTTCAAGTATTCTCACATAATGATCTCTTCCTTGGAACCCCTTTGTAACCTAGGGTTCCAAAGAGAGAAAATAGAAGAAGAGAACTTATAATCCGACTCTCAAACCAAGATCTTAGCTCTGATACCAAGTTAGAATGTAAGGTTTGTGATTAACAAGGAAGAAATAGAGAAAGAGAAAGAAGAAGAAGAAAGAGTTGGAGAAGAAGAAGAAGAAGAATGGTAGAATGTGTGTGTTGTGAGTAAAGTCTCACTAACACCAATATCTTACTTCACTAATATATTTACATGATATTACACATACCTCCCTAAGGAGAGAAATGAAAATAAAACATATAACAACAAATTACTAAACTACCCTTACAAAAAATAACTAATATCTCTTAACACTTTCTTGGGTCCAAGTTGATAGTATGCCTTGTTAACACTTCACAAGTTTATGCTGATTTATGTTTATTGCTTTGTTTGTCAATGAATATGCTTACATTATATCCTGTGCTTTGTTTATTATATGTTGGTTTTCTCATATTAGGTCATTACTAGCATAATTATATCATATTGCATTGATATGGCTTCTATGTTGCGTATAAACATAGTTATACAAAATTATCATTGTTATATTACATATAGTCATATATTGCTAGCCCTTGATTGCCTAGTCGCCTTGACAACCATGTAATAGATACGGTTAAATTTGAGCTTCTTGGTCGACTTATATGCATTCCACCTTGTAGGATAGGAAGCTAGACTTCACAAAAGCTATGGACCTTGAAATTGAACGTCTCCGGGCAAACCTTTCTGCTGCTGAGAGGGACAGAGCTTTATTATCAGTAGGTACTGATCCTGCTAGCTTAAACCCAAATGCCTTACTTGATGATTATTTCATGGGAAGATTATGCAGAGTTGCAAACATCCTTGCATTGTTGGGACAAACTGCACTTGAGGACAAAATTAATGGTTCCATTGGTCTTGAGACAGTTGATGATGAAAAAAATATAGATTTCTGGAATGTTAATGGAATCGGAGAGACCTGCTCCAGTGCCAGCTGTGAGGTTTGTGCTGTAACCCAACCTTCTGCCAACATGTCCTCTATGGTGTCAACTCGAGGAGCTTCACCATCTGTATATGTATGTTCTCATTGTGGAAGAAAGGTTTGCAAGGTATGCTGTGCTGGGAGGGGAGCCCTTCTGCTTGCAGATTTTAACTCAAAGGAGGTATCAAGCCTTAATGGTTTCTCAGGCCAGAGCGGGTCAAGCCCTGGCAGCCAAACTGATGGTCTTTCCACCAACCGTTCATCTACAGTAGATGGGGTTATCTGTAAATCATGCTGCAGTGATGTTGTGCTTGAAGCATTAATCCTAGACTATGTCAGGGTCTTGATTAGCTTAAGGAAAAGTGCCCGTGCAGATAGTGCAGCACATAAGGCAATAGACCAGGTGATGGGAGTTCCATCAAGAGATTTTCTTGTTGAAAAGAACAGGTCAGATGGTCTTCAAGCTGTTAGCTTCTTAAGGAAACTACTTGGTGGAGAGGAATCACTAGCTGAATTTCCATTTGCCAGCCTCTTATATTCGGTATGGTTTGGGATCTTGTTTTATGACTTTCATACTCCTGTTGTTATTGATGAATTCATTTCCAATTACTGCATGCAGTGGATGAAATGAATGAAATTTGGACTGGATCATATAGGTCCAATCTTTATATTAGGTTGTCGAAAAGAAGAATATATCTCCTTTCACTCCTTCAGACTGTATTAGTTTCATCCTTTTCCGGAAAGATATTTTTCCTTCTTCAATTCTATCTTTTAATAGCTGAGTTGCGTTATATTGTCATCCTTCTACTTGACCCTCAGTTCTCAATTCTATGCCACCTTGGTCGTTATTTCTCTATTTGTACGAGTGTCCTTTTGCAGAGAAACCCCAAGCTCTCTCTTTTTTCTTTGTTCTTTTTTTTTTTTTAATTCGTTGCATGAACAAATATACTTATGTTTGTGTTGACAATTGACACATACCATGTCCAAGGTTCATAAAACAAATGTTAAAATTAAAGGATTCAAGTCATTACCGTGTAACCTGTATACTGTCATTTTAATCTCCCTTTTTCTTTTGTGTTTGACACAGTCATTTGGTTGGTAATAAGAAGCATTGGATATTCTTTATTTCTTCTTTTCTTTTCCCATTTCAAATTTGAACTGGGTGGCATGTTATGCTGGTTATTATTATAATAATATCATTTGATTAACTAAGCACTTAGATGCTTCATTGCTTTACCATTTTGTATGGATGTGATAACTTTTTTTTTTTGTATTGATGTTTAACTTGCTAATGTATTAGTGCAGGTTGAAACTGCTGTTGGCTCAGCACCGTCATTGTCATTACTTGCTCCTATTGGTTCTGGATCACAGCATCTGTATTGGAGAGCTTGCCCTAGTACCTCCTCTGTTGAATTTGTCATTGTTCTTGGTAGTCTATCCGATGTCTCTGGGGTCATTTTACTTGTTAGTCCATGTGGCTATTCAGCGGGTGACTGTCCTATGGTGAGTATCTTGCTATAGTTAGGAAAATGGTTTACCAGATGGTATTGTAATGATTTCTGTTATTGTGTATGTATTCATTCCCTAAAGAATGTAAAATGAAGCCGTTGTTTCACCTATGAATATCTTGTATGAGCTTGTAGACAATCCTCATGTAAGGGAATTTTTTTCTGCATATTCAGTTAAGTACGTGAAGTCCTATCTCGCCCTTTGAAATTGATCCTTTCCCTTTCCACTTAACTGGTTCAATGTTCAACTGATTCAGGAAGAACTGCATATCACCCTGCACTCTAACCTTTTGTTCCGATGCATCTATGACATAGTTTTTAAGGCGCTGATGCGGTCTAGAGATGGTAAGGCAATGCTCCGCCTTACGTGAAGTGGCGTCTTATGGGTTTTTTTTTTTTTTTTTAAACATATTTTATAATTACTTGATGAAGATTCCAAATATAGAATTTTTATTGTTAGGTGTATGGTTTTGTTAACACTTGAGATGTATGGGATCAGCTTTACTCCACCCAAAATAACCAAAACAAATAAAACAAAAACACGATTCACAAACAGGGTTTGGATTTTGTCAAGGGTTTTAAGAAAGGGCTTTGAGAAGGAATTAAGGAACAAGGAAGAATCACTGATCCAGGCGACCATTTTGCTCCGGCAGCAGTGAGCTTCATTCTTCGTTGACAAGAGTAGAAATATAGTGGATGACCTTAGGGCTTAGGCACTCATTTTGGCATCATAGAGGTAAGTAGGGGTGTCAACCGGTCGGGCCGGTCCGGTTTCGGTCGGGCTTAATTGGTCTTGAAGACTTTCAAAGGTTACACCGTGTCCGCCCATTTAACTAATCGGGCTTAGTTATTGAGGGCATGGTACACTTTATATTCGGTCGGTCGGCCTCGGGTTATAATCGGGCTACCTTAATCGGGTTTTAGTCAGGCCTTAACCGGGCGACGGACATGTTTAATGTTAAACGGGCTTTAATCGGTTTTTAAACGGGCCCTCTTTAAAATGTGCTCTTATATTCCGGCCCACTCATGCAAGCCCAAAAAAATGAAAATAAATCAATAAATGATACCAAATATAACCATTATTTAAAATGTGAACATGTCTCTACTTTTTAGTTTTTATTCTTTAATTTGGGGGGTAAAATAGGTATTTTACAATCATTAAAGGGTCGGACCAAGTCGGTGCACAATAGGCTGGTCTCGGTCGGGCGTTGTTCGGTCGGTCTCGGTCGGGCGCCCGACGGTCCAATTAGCTAAACCGAGACCGACCATTTATAAACGTGCCGGGCTCAAGACCGTTTATTAAGCCCGACACGTTTAATAAACGGTCCGGGCCGGGCCGGTCCATAAACGGTCGGTCCCGGTCGGTTTAGTCGGGTCGGGCCACGAATTGACACCCCTAGAGGTAAGTATAATAAATACTTATATTTTTTGTCTTCTTTTCTTTATATTTAAAATTTTGTTTCATAATTATGTATTTATATTATATGTTAATATGTTATGATGATTGATGAAGATAAACTTAGTTTATTCACTTTATTGATTTGTTTTCTTGATGAATATCTTACATTGGTATGAATATGAACCTTTAGTATTTATTTAACATATGAGTAATAAGATTCAACTAGGATTTGAGCCAAATAGATTGATTTTATAAAAAAAATTACACAGGAATGCTTTAGTCATTAAGGCGACGCTTTATGCCCTCCTTATTGCTAAGGCGCTCCGAAAGACCCATAAACGCCTCCGTTGCCTTACCGCGTTAAAAACTATGATCTATGATTTTCTTCCCCTCTGATAAGTCCCCATTATTGTTAATACAGGTGCAAATATGGGCTAGCAATAAAATAAACAAGGATGAACGCTCATTCATGGGAAAATGGGATGTACAATCCATGATCACTTCGGAATTTTATGAAGCAGAACAATCGGGTAAAGGGAATGATGTTCCAAGGCATGTAAAATTCACATTCCGGAATACCATTCGGTGCCGTATCATTTGGATAACACTACATCTGAGACGGATTGGTTCAAGTTCTGTTAATTTGGAAAAAGGGTTCAACCTTCTTTCTCTAGATGAGAACCCTTTTGCTGAAATTACTCGTCGGGCCTCTTTCGGGGGGACTGTTGAAAGTGAGCCGTGCCTTCATGCTAAAAGGATCCTAGTTGTTGGGAGCCCTGTGAGGAATGAGCAAGGACTTCTATCACCACAAGGGCCAGAAAAGATCAATTTGAAAGCTTGGTTGGAGAGAGCCCCTCAATTAACTCGATTCAAGGTACAAATGATCATTATGATTTTTCATTTTCATAAATTGAACTCTCTCACTTTTTGTATGGGAAATTTTAATACGTCATTTTTCTTTGTTCAGGTTCCAATTGAGGCTGAAAGATTGATGGACAATGATCTTGTCTTGGAACAGCATCTCTCACCTGCTTCACCTCAGTTGGCTGGATTTCGTCTTGATGCTTTTAGTGTGATGAGACCTCAAATCATACATTCACCACCTTACATCAGTTTGAATAACCGGGAGAGTTCTTTTACATATCTGGAAGAGAGGCATATTTCTCCTGCAGTCTTGTTTATCCAAGTATCAGCTCTCCAGGTAGTTAGAAGTAAATCTGTTTCATTTGCATTACTGTCATATTCTCCAAGTTATCCTATCCAATATAACATTTACTGGATTAAACTTGTTAAAGTAAGTCAATAATTGTAGGCAGTGTTAATGTAAGTCGGTGATTATAGGTTTAGATTATATTTGCTATATTTTCCACAACTACCATCTACCATCTACCTCATTAATGTTGCACTGTACGTTCTCTCTCTCTCTCTCTCTCTCTCTCTATATATATATATATATATATAGGTCTACTCTCTTGTACAAATGACATACTAAAGTACAACAATGTTTCCTTCATATTATTTCTATCATGGTATCAGAGCACTGAGACCGCTGGAGCCCACTGTCCAGTTCTTGTGAATCCATTGTCCCTCCAGTCAACCATGTATTTTCAGATCTGATATTGACTGCTAGTTTTGTTGTTCTGTTACTCTCCGGATCTGATTTTGAAGCATCACCTTGCATCACCGATGTCCCTGAATCTGAACTACAGCCCATTACCGCATCACCTCTGTGCATCTCTCACATACTTATGATTGTCCTGCTCTTTCACATCCGTCCATCTGGGAACAACCTCAACAACCTCCGTTCCACCATAATCTGTCTCTGAGAACTTTCTGCTCAGCTAACAAGAAGAACTTACTGCTTCAGCTGCACATCGGCTCTGTTAGCACTCAGAGTGCTTCAGTCCACGCTCCGTCAACTCCAGCTCCACTTCGCCGACTCAGGAATTGACAGTTTCTACCCCTACACCAACACTTGCACTTTCCGTGCTAGCTCCCATCGCTGCACTCCATATCTGTGCATCTGTTCCTGTTGCACATCAACCTTGTGCATCACTTTTTCTGTTACACATTAGATCCATACATCACCTCTACCACAACTGAAATCTGTTCATCATCGGTTTTTTTGCTCTCCTATATCTGCATCTCCTAACTCCCGATATGAACCCGAGTTACACCATGCAAATGGCTACCCTCCTTGTTGTCCCTGTGGCCATTGGTACTCCTGCCCGTTTACCATCACTTTGCCGCTGTCTAGCCATCGTGCCTTTGTTTTCAGAAATTACTGTTGTTCTGCCGTCGTCTTGCCCTTCTTACACCCCCGTTCTTCACTGCCTCTTTCGCGCAATGTCCCCTAGCCCACATCAAACCTCTGTTCTGCATCATTAACCACCCCAGCTCCATCCGCCCAACCTTCACCGCTCCTACTGTCCACCCCTTCAACATCTTTTCCCGAACACAACCCATCCGTGCACCTCTCTTGGACCCAGTTCTTGAAATCAGTTGACTCAATCAGAATCTCCTGATCGATCTGAACCAATCCGACTCCCTGACCAAACTGAACCATTCTTGTTCTGATATTCGTCAATCTTCAGTTCTCAGTCTTCAGTATTTGGCTTCCAACAGGAGGTCCAGTCTATCGTCTCTCATCTTCAGTCTTTGGCTTCCATTGGAAGGTCCAGTCTATTGTCTCTCATCTTCGATCTTTGGCTTCCAATGGAAAGCTTGGTCTATTGTTTCTTGTCATTCTTAACTAGGTCTATGGGATAGTCTCCCGTCTTCGGAATTTTTCCTATACCAACAGCTCGTCGGTAGTCTTGTCTATGTGCTTCATCTTCGGTCTTTGTCTCTCTCTTTTCCAATGGTTTCTATAAGATATGGGTGTCTCTCTCCTCACAAGGGTGCTGCTCACCGTGCACACTGATGTACTCAAGCACGTACCAACCACATCAAGATCGATTGTCACCATGTTCGGCATCATTTACTTCATGGAAATCAAGCACTCCTCTTTGTTCACTTGACGCCCCAACTTGCACATCCTTTCAGGCGTTTCTTCATTTCTTGTGGTTCAAACTCCAGTTGGCTTTCTTCAACCCACCTTGAGTTTGAGCAGGGTGTTAAAGTAAGTCAATAATTGTAGGCAGTGTAAATGTAAGTCGGTGATTATAGGTTTAGATTATATTTGCTATATTTTCCACAACTACCATCTACCTCATTAATGTTGCACTGTACGTTCTCTAGACCTATATATAGGTCTACTCTCTTGTGCAAATGACATATTTAAAATACAACAATGTTTCCTTCATATTATTTCTATCAAAACTCACTAGCACCAATAATGTATATCTTCTTGCAAACTGCTTGTGCTACTGATCTATTTTTCTTAAGTATTTTTACATATGTTTATGAACGATTTTGCTACTGAATTTGAATTATTTATTTTGTCTGACAAGATATGACCTTTAATCAGATTGTTGTGCATAGATAATTGTATGATAGGCCAGAAATTATTATTAGATGTAATTTTGTTTGTTAAGTGATCTTGCAGTTCCAATCAATATTGTTTTTGCAAAACGTTTGTTAGATGTGATTGCCAACTACCTAGCTTATGTATTTCTAGGGATGCATGGGGTTGTCAAAAGAAATTGTATATGATATATAGATATGTTTAATTATTCATCGTGGAGGTGAATTTAATAATTCTTCAACCTTCTCTTGCAATGACGAATTAGAAGTTTGTGTTTCGGGGGCACTTTAGGGCCCTAGATATAGGCTTTCATCCCCATCAGAAGCCCAAGTTTTGAATGCTGAAATCCCAAGTGGAAAAGAACAGCTGGGAAGGAACATGCTCATGACTCTGCTAAACTCATTAGGATATAAATATCATGAATGGAAATAAGATCACAGCCACCATTATGGCCCGGCATCGCAGATCACTTGTGTCTCAGTGATGCAGAATCCAGCACCAGAAGAAGTTGTTCACAATAGGTAGGTCATAGGCTGTTGCAAAGTCTAAAACTGAAGTCTCCTCATTCCTCTCTCTAATTCCATTTCCTCCATAAACCTCTTCATATCCTTTCCTCTCTCTACCAACATGACCATTCAAGTCCCCTTCAATGAAAATCTTTTCATTCAGACCAAAACCATTCATTAAGTCATCCATTTGCTCACAAAATTGTAACTTGCTACTTTCGTCCAATCCTGATAGGGGTGCATACACCCTAATTATGTTAACCACCTCTTTATTTAACACCAGCTTTATGGATAAGATCCTAGCTCCAACTCTTTTAACATCCACAACATGATTCTTTAGGTCTTTATCCACCACAATGCCAACCCCACCTCGACCACTTTGATCGCCCGAATACCATAGTTTGAAATCAACCAGCATCTTAGCTTTATTACCCTTCCATCTAGTCTCTTGAATGCATGCAATGTTAATCATTCTTCCACGGTTTAAGATCTCGCTCTCGCCCCCCATCTCGCTAATCCAAAACAGAGAGATCTCGCCGAGATCATGTATTTTTTTGCGGTAGACTCGGTGGTTATATGGTCTTTGTAGTCCATGAAACTAGGTATTACCCTATTTCAGGACTTCTAAACAAAATGGAAACTTCAGTTTTAAAAAAAAATAAAACTTAAAATGGTACTTTAACTTCGTACCCTATGTAAGTAGTCTCCGGCTCTTCAGACCCTAGGCTAGTATGCTCTATTCCACGATCCATATTCCACAACCAACACATGACACACGATAAATCTTAAGAATTTAAAAGACATCATAGATAATTACTTAATTGATTAAAAAATAACATTGATGATTGATGAGTCACATTAACATACATTTGAAAATTTAAAATGACATAAGATAGGCTACTGATGATGTTTCGATGAAAAAATGTGTTTGAGAAGATTTTTTTTTATCTAAAATGGTTCTTGAGAAGAAAAGTAACTCCAAATGTGGATGAGGAGGTAATATTCTCTACTCTTTAAGCTTCAATGAGTGTAGGAATGAAGATCCTCAAGCAAAAACATCAAAATTCTTGCCCCTTAGTGTTTTTCAAAAAAGTAGAGAGAGAGGCGAGATCTAGCGAGATCTTGGCGAGATTTAGCTAGATTTGGCGAGATTCGGCAAGATCTCAGTGAGATCTCAGCGAGATCTTGTTGTTTTTCAATCTCGCCTGTGATCTCGTCTCGCTAATCTAAAAAAATGAGATCTCACTGAGATCTTGAACCATGCCTTCTTCTTCTCATAACATCTATTAGCCCCATACACTTACCCGTCAGCAAACCAATGTTCCAGGAAGAGAATCTAATCCTTGGCCATTGGCCACTTTCTTAACTTGTCTCTGTACATTCTGTAATGTTGATGGTGCCGTGTTTTGTTTATGTGGGATGCCCTAGCAAAAGGACAGAATGACATAGAACAAAGAACAGGAACAAAGGCAAAGAAGGTAATAAAAAATCTGTGGATATATGCAAAGGGTGATTGGATTAATATAGTAAGGTGTGGGCTACCAACCTGCCGCACCCTCAAGGCATTCTAATCACCCACTCAATTTTCCCTGGTTCGGGATTAATTCTGCATGACTCAGCCTCCATGAAAATGATGCTCCAATTATGTCGTCTGGATATAATAATAAAGACAATTATCTGACCAAGAATAAATAAAAACTTAAATGGTCCTGAATGACAAAGGGCTGCATTAACGGTAATTTACTCCTAACCTTGCTGAGGCAGTCCAATGGAACCTGTTACTGTTGCGAAAACTAGTTATTCTGATTTTATATCAATAGTTCTCTGCTGTTGAACTTAATGCTCTGGATCATTGTTGTCTAGGTGACCCAATGCGGTAGGCACCTTGGTATTTTTTTGTAATCGTGCGGAGCCTCTGATGTGGATTCACATTATGTAAGAAGATATGAGAGGAAGAAGGGTCCGGCCAAGAAGGCCCAATCGACCCCCACTTAGACCACTTGAGTGGCTAAGTCATTATTTAGAAATAAAGGCCCATTGGGCCCATCGATTAGGAGGTTATTTAATTAGTTTTTTAATTAATTAGAGGCCCATTGGGCCTATCGATTTATGTCTCCTTAATGGGTATTAGTGAAGTGGTATGTCCAGTCCAAGTTGTAATAGGACTCTATTTCTCCACATAGGGTAAGTCCTAGTTCTAGTCCTAGTATGGCTGCCTGCTTGTAATTAGGTAGGTCCTGCCCTCTTTAAATAGGGGAGCTTATTGTACAATTATTTCAGATTTGTATAAAATAATTTTGCAGTCAAACTGTTAGAATAGCCGAGATAGCTGTGGGTGAGAAGCCCTGGCCGAGACAGCCACTCCTCCCCCACTTTATCTGTTTTTTTTTCTCTTTTATTCTTGCATTCAATCATCTCTTATTTTCTGTCTACTGTTACTACTGTTATCATATCAGTTCTGGCCTTTAAATCTAAGAAACCAGAATCAAAACAGACTCGGAACCTGGGTTTTTGAGGCCTGCAACCTCTCTCTTAAAGGCATTCTGAAATCTGATCGAAGAATTACTGTCGGGAGTTGTTCCAGGGTCCTAAAGGATCAATCAATCCTCTTCTTGAAGCTGTTCAAGTCAACCAGTTGCAGGTTTTGAAGAATCTTCTCAGTTTTCTCTCTCCTAGGGCTGAAATCAAGAATCTTCATATCTTCAATTCCAACTGTCAGAATTTTATCAGACTTACAGGTTTTTGTTGCCTTCAAGGGAATCCCATTCGACCAGAAGTACAGCTCCATTGGAGCTACACAGCCAGCTGCACCTCTCTCTCTCTCTCTCTCTCTCTCTCCCAATCGCAGGTTTCTCTCTCCTCTCTTTTGGGACAGTTTTGGATTGGGTCTTGTTCCTGTTTTCAGGTTATATCTCTGGGGTATTGTTGCTGGTTGTTTCTTTGTGAGTCCTCTGGTTTTCTATCAGTTACTCTTAGAGCTATTGTGGGAAAGTTGCTCATGTGCTTGGGGTTATCATTGTGGGTGTTATTTTCTTGTTACCCACTCCTGCATTAGCCTCCCCATCTCTACCTCTCTTCCTCTGCAACTTTTGACAACCAAATCCAATCTCAGAATAACTGGAAAACAAAACTAAATTCCTCCACATCACACTTGGACAAAAATCACCCAAGAGAGGAGAGAGAATAGGAGAGAAAAGAATTCAAAATGGATAAAATGAAACTAGTTCTAACAAATACAAACAAATTTCTTCTGGTTCAAAGCCCACCGGACAGAGGATCCCATGGTTGCAAGCTGAGAGAAACCGGGACAAAAATTACAGGGGAAAGAAAATGAAAAAGCAAGACAAAGATTACTAGGGAAGATACAGCACAAAACAGGGAAGAAACAGAGAAAAGAAGAAGAGGGAAGGGGGAAGGGGGAAGGGGGAAAATGAAAGAAAAAGAAATGAAGCAGCAACAGCATGAAACAGGGAAGGAGCATACCTTTCACTGGAGAGTTTCCAGAGTCTCTGGAATCACAGAATGAAGGGTGGAAGGGTTGATATCGTGAGGGTCACCCCCTTCTCTTTTCTAATTTTTCTTTATTTTTTTTCACATGTTATTCCATGTATTGCACTGCATCATAAACCTGTACACGCTTGAATAAGAGAGTTAGAAACAGAATCTATTTCGTACAATATAAAAAAAAAAAAAAACACAATAAGGCACCCTCCTAGGTCCCAAGGTGGGCCAAGGCAGTCACCTTTCCTGCATATAGTAAGGCGAACACACCTTGAGCAATGAAATACACCTGGATCCTTCATGGCTTAAAAACTATGCTGTGGGACACCTACTCTGGTGTGGCATTAATTTGAAACAGCAATTACTGAATTCGAGCTTGTCAATAGTGAAAGAGGACAACTGTCAGTTGAATAGCCCAATACATTCACCATTTAACTAGAGTACTAGGGATAATGAATCTCCTACTGGAAGTTCTTGAAGTTGGATTCAATTAGATTGCATTTTGGATTCTGATGTTAGAGGTACATCCCGAAATTAGCCTGAGTGGGTATCTATGTCACTTGCGGAAGCATTTCGTAATAAAAATAATGCAGGCCCTGCCCAAACACTGGTCCTAGTATAATATCTATTGGGTATTTGCTTTTAATTCTTTTGGTTTTATTCAATTACAAGGGCCAAAAGTCGGGTCTAAAAGGGTGTACAAAAATAGATAATTAATTAGTTGTGGGATCCATTAGGTAGCGTAGTTGGCTTAGAGTTGTCACTAAAGAGTTCTCTTTTGGTTAGTTGTGTGGGGCCAAAGTTATCTAGAAGATTTAGTATTTAAAAATTCTATTTAGTTAAAATCTTTTAGACGCCTTGTTATTTTAGTCTAGGTACTACCTAAGAGTTCTAAATTTAGGTGACTCTCTTTCGTTTTCTTATTCCCTTCCCAGCCATAGTTGTCAAGGCATCATCTAGGCGTTGTGATGCAGATAAGTCACGTAATGGGCTTATTTTATTGGAAATAAGCCTTGAGTTGGGTTACATATGTATTGACCCTTTGATCTCATGGGTTTTCTTTGTTATGGGCCACTTTAATGGGCCTAAAATATAGGTAAAAAGGAGAAAAACGAGATTTAATTCATTAGTTTAGTTAGAGTCATGTTTTGAGTCTATTTTCTTTATTATTTCAGTTTTCTAGTTAGTTTAAGTTTCCCAATTAGTTAGGGATTGGATTAGGCCTTTCCCTTCTAGTGTTTGAGTTAGTTTTGAGTCTTCTATATAAGTTTGTAAGGGGTTACAGGATTGAACACGAATTTATGAATGAAATTGTAGGTTTGTGCTCCCAGAATTCTGAGAAAGAATTTCTTCAACAGCTGAGATAGTGTCTCACCCACAGCCTGGGCCTCTCATCCACAGTTATCTCATCTGTTGAAGAAATTCTTTTTCAGAGTTTTGGGAGCACAAAGCTGCACTTTCATTCATAAATTCATGCACAATCATGTAGTCCCTTACAAACTTATAGAGAAGACTCAAACCTGATTTAAAACACTAAAAAGGAAAGGCCTAACCCAATCATTAACTAATTGGGAAAAAAGCTAAACTGAAATAACAAAGAAAATAGACTCAAAATAAGACTCTAACTAAACTGATGAATTACATCTCGTTTTTCTACTTTCTTCCTATATTTTAGGCCCATTACAAAGAAAACTCATGGGATCAAAGGCCCGACACATACATAGCCCAACTCAAGGATTATTTCCAGTAAAACTGCATCAATTCTCCACCACTTTTAAAATCTCGGCCTTGAGTTTTTAACATAGGAACGACCACCTTGGTGTGATGAAGGTTAAGCTGCAGTCCACAGTAAAACTCAGGTAATTCTTTGAAGATATGAATGTAGTCTAGATTGTGAGGGGCACGATCTTCTAGATACTTCAATGGGATGATCAACTCCACAGCGCAACCTCAACATCGTCGGATGTATCCATAGGGTCATCTACGCATGCACCTTAAACCTCTTCAAACTCCAATGCAACATAAAGCTCCTTTGGTTCATCTATCCAATGGCTCTCAATCAGTTCCGTTGATGGTTCAGACACATCTTCAATCTTGAACCCCTTAGGGTCTTCCTCTTGGCTATTCACAATCATCACATTTTTTATAGTGTCAAGTTTCTCAGTCTCAACCTCATTGTCCATTGTGGCAATCGTGTTGCTTACGAATTCTTTCACATAATTCTCGATGGAAATCTTCCTCAACAATGGGAATGGATGGAATTTCTTCCACACTAACCTCAACTTCAGGTTCTGGTGCTTTAGTTGGAGATGTCTTCTCTTATTGCTCCTTTGCATATTTTTGTGCAACAGCAGTCAAGTGGTCTACCGATTGTTTCTAACCCTTGCTACCTATAGCTGCCTTTTGGAGACCTATTGATGTCTTCTGATGAGAATCTTACGGAGGGAAGAGCCTTCTTTGGATATATACAGGGAGGTATTGGGTCGCTAACTTGTACTTCATCTCTTTCCGAGTTATAGGCTCATGTCCTCGAACTTAGAGTCGCTTTTCATGGACTCTCCACCATTCTCAGCACAACCAATCAACCAAGAGCAAACAAATCGAAGCTTTCGTGTCTTTGTCAAGTTATACTAGTCAAAATAATTTCTCCAGAGAATGTAGCCAATCAAGGAAGTAGCATGTATCCCTTTGTCCAACAAAGTAACAAATTCTTGAACCATCTTCGGATAGGCTCTGATACCAATTAATGTAAGATCGAATCACAAGCGATCCAATCCCATGTAGGATCGTTAGTAAATTTCAAGAGTTAACTTGATTACTTGAATCAACAAACGGAAGCAAAACAATAATTTTTTCCAAATCTTGAGAAGGGAAGAGCAGAATTGGTATTTTGTAAATATCTGAAGATCAAGCTATCAAAAAATGCCCAAATTTAAATCAGTCTCCAAATTAGGGTTCTTGAATGCCTAGTCACAAGTTGAGTTCAATTAGAGAACTGAATTGATTAATCTGAAAAAACGTGTGACATCCACACTTCTAAAAGACTTGAAGAAATTCAAGAAAAAATTGAAGAACAATACTTGTTGTTGGATGAAGAAGATGATAATAGAATAAATAATAAAAGAAGAAGGATTGAGATGGGATGCATGTGATGAGATGGTGGGATGGCTATCTTAGCCTGGGCCTTTCACCCACAGCTATCTCAGCTGCTAAAGAAATTCTTTCTCAGAATTTTGGGAGCACAAAGCTGCAATTTCATTCATAAATTCGTGTTTAAATTTGTAGCCCCTTACAAACTCATATAGAAGACTTAAAACTGACTCAAACACTAAACAGGAAAGGCCTAACTCCATCCTTAACTAATTGGGAAACCTAAACTGACTAGAAAACTGAAATAACAAATAATCAAAGAAGGACTCTAACTAAACTAACGAATTAAATCTCGTTTTTCTACTTTCTTCTTATTTAGGCCCATTACAAAAAAAAAAACCTATGGGATCAAAGGCCCAACACATATATAACCCAACCGAAGGCTTATTTCCAATAAGATAAACCCATTACGTGACTTATCTGCATCACGCTGCCTGGGCAACAAGGCGGTTGTCAAAGACCTAGGCGACTGGCTGCCTAGTTGTCTAGGCATTTGTTAGTTTATTCGCGTTTAAAATTCGTATAATACAGCTGTACCATATTATACTATTCTCAAAGCATACCCCCATCGTATTGCCAAAGGAACAGAAAAAAATGGATTCAGTTAGAAAACTGTTGTAAATGCGTTTAATAAGTGTCGTCGGTTTTTCTTTTTTTTTTGAGTGAAAAAACCAGAATCTTTATACTGTTATCAGGCTGAGAATGAATGTGCTCTACCAAAACCCAAGTTTAACAGCGGCTCTTTGTTTTAATTTATAGGAGCTTGTCCTCCTTTTTTTTTGGATAATTAAATAATTATTAACCAAAGGAGAGAGAATATACAAGGGGAGAGGGGAGGCTTTAGCCAACAAGGAAAAGCCAGCCCCAGGGGAAAAAACAAACAACTAAATAACGGCGTAGCAAACAGCTAGCTGCCAAGCCAAGAGATCCAAGGGATCCAACAAAAAAAGGGGGGGAAGGGGTGGGGGGGGGGGGGGAGGGGAAAGCTTCAAGTAGGGGGGAGCTCCTTTACTTTCCCCACTCTTCCAATTTTGGGATTGAAGCGGTTCACTCAGATTCTCTTACAGCTGGTTTCCTTTACCCTTTAGCGGTAGTGAATTAGTGATATGCATTGAAATTTATGGGCGTCATTAATTCAAATTTAGATTCAATAATGAGTGGTCTCAAAGAGACTACAAAATGCCATCTAATGGGTTGGGTTGGGCGCCCTTGGACCAAAGCTCATCTATTAGGCCCAAAGCTGAGTTTTAGCTGCTGCCTCTTTCATGCTATTATCAGAGCTTGAACAGGACAGTCAATATACTATCAATCCATCTTTTTAGAACTATATCTTTTGATGATATTTTTTAGAAATACTTCAACTCTAGTTTTAACAAAATCTCATCGTTATTTCTTCTCTTTGATAGGCCTTTATCATGTCCTATTTCCATTCTTCCCTAGTTGCTCCTCTAATTACAGAATTTACATTGCCTTGGCCATTTATCCTATAATATAGGAAAAAAGAGAAGGGCGAAGAAAAAGGAGGAGAAGAAGCAGTTGTAGAATCACCCACTTCTTCCGGAGTTGCAGTGGCACCCACCACTGCTGGAGAAGGAGAAGAACACACTTGTCCCACTGCAACCCCCTAGTAGATCCAAACTCTTGTTTCAAGTGCTCTTATCTACTGTCGGTCGTCCTTTTCTGGTTCCTCTGTACAGGAAGGTCAGAGACTCCCTTCTCTTTATATCCGGAAATACCCTATTTTCACATTTCCAAGACCGCATCAATGTCAAATCTCTAATTCTACACACAATGCATGCCTAGGCTGGTGACCTGTTGCCTAGGCGGCCCTCCCCAGCCTTGGGTCACCTTGACAACTATGCCCTTAAGTATGGAATAGAATGAATTACATTTGTTTTGATTTGGTAATTATGAAGGTGGTCAGTTTTATCTCCCTTCTTGATCCCTTTCTTGTCCTCCTCTCTTCTCTTTTCCTTTAAAGTTATTTTTCATGGTCACTGTTCAAAGTCCTAAAACATCCCTCCTATCTCTTCTCTCTTTTCTTTTCTTCCCCTATCGAAGGCTGAAATTAATAAACCAGAAAGCCTTAACCCTAGTGTCTCAGGAAAATTTTTCATTTCTTGGCCTGTGAAGCCAGCCGATATGCTTTGATTCCTAATCTAGAATCTAGATTGTCTGGCTGCATCAAAAAAACTGATGATGTGGCTGGATCTTAAGATCCCTAATCCAACTTCATTTGACATTGTTATTGTTGGATGTAGGAGTCGTAGGTGGGGATAATGGTAACCCATTTGTCTGTGACTTTCAATTTTAGTTGGTTCCCTCATCCTGAAGGAATTTGACAAATTATGCCACTGAAAGTAGCTCAAATAACTGAATTGAACTTCATTACATGCCACTCTTTTGAGTTTGGAAAAGATAGATCACTAACCTGTAGAGACATCTGCTAGTGCTAAGCATTCCAGCAGCATTTGTGAGATTGGGGGAGTCCATTGGTCTGAACATGGATCTACCATACCGAGTCCAATGCAGCAGTGCAGGTTAGGAGCTCGAGTCTTCTGAATTTGTTTCCAAACAGGGAAGTCCTCTTTTTTGGATGGATATGACCAAGAAGCACATTTGAAGATAATCGAGGGAGAAATAAATTTAGTTGTGTGATTGGGGTGGATTCTCCATGGATGCCTAGAGTACCAATGATCAAGATACCTTCACTATTTTGGGAAACAACATCCTGAATTTTGAAAACTAGATTTTTTTTTCAACTAATTTGTTTTGCATCTCAATAAAATATTTTCCCATTTCTAATCCTTGTATAATTTTGCATCAATTTTCAAACAATTCCTGTAAAATATTTTATGGTGCATGAAACACAGCCCTAGTTAGTTTGCTATGGCCTCATTTGACTGAGTGGTCCAATGTTTGCTTCTTACTTCCTAAATTCAGTTATTTTAGGAGTTCTAAACTCAACGAAAACATCTGTATGACTTCCAATTTTAATGACCGAAATTCTGAGAAATAATTTTACAGGAGCCTGAAAACAAGTTGGTTACCATTGGAGAATACCGTCTGCCTGAGGTTCGAGTTGGAACAGCTATGTATTTCGATTTCTCAAGACAGATACAGTCCCGCCGGATTACTTTCAAACTTCTTGGAGATGTGGCAGCCTTTTCTGATGATCCAGCTGAACAAGCTGACTCTGATCTCAGAGCTCTACCATTGGCGTCAGGGTTGTCTTTGTCTAATAAAATTAAATTGTATTATTATGCTGATCCTTATGAAGTAGGAAAATGGGCAAGCCTTTCAGCCATTTGAATATCGTTTATTTATGCCTAGGGGTGGTGAGCCTAAATGTCTTCATAGTGCTTATTATTGTCGTTAAATATAATTTTGTATGTGTGTAACAATATCATTTTTTGATATTATTAATTCATTAATATATTATTGTTTTGTACTGGGAGGAAAAAGTATATAAAAAAAGAGTACACGGTTGATTGTTCTCTTCTGCGCGCGCACGCACACACACACACACACACAACAAAAAAAGGTATACTGGACCATGAATGAAAGAGGCATCATATGGCCCCCACCCGCTTTGTTTTTTTTTTAAATTAAGACTGGGAATCTAACTGGAAAACCAAGAACTAACATTTATTTTTGCATCTGTTACATTTTTTTTTTTTTTTTTTTTTAATTTAAAGAGATGCAATTAAAGGAGAGTTGGATCATGTTTAAGCCTCCATGGGGGCTCCCTGTTACGCAGGGACTCCTATGGTGTCTAAGAGGCCCAAATCTTGCATTTGGAATAAGGTTGTTGTTATTATTATTTAATTGTTTTGAGAAGAAAAACTTCATTTGGTTAAATAATTAACGGTGGATACATTTGTCCTTGTCAAAAAAGAGCTTACTTTTTGTGAGGGTAACCTTTCTTGCTAATTGCTTTAGCCAAAAATAATACCTGGGGGAGGGGGAAAACAAAATTTGACTAGTTGAGAGTGTTGTGGAGCTCCAAAACTAGACACAAATTGATCCAAGGCCATTCACAAAAATTGAAGCGCTTCATCAAGCTTTTACATTTTTTGGCTCACGCCAAACTTCCAAATCCCTTAGTCATGGTTGCTGGTGATCCTTAAACCTTGGAGAATGTTGTTTATTGAGTTCTTACTAAGTTGAGCATTACTGAAGAGGTGAGATTTTTCCTTCTTTTATATCTTTTTTTTTTTTTTTTTTGGGGGGGGTGGGGTGGGGGGGTAAAGACTGAAGAGGTGAGATTTACAACATTAAAAGGTGAACTCCTATTTGTTGGAAGTTGATGTGCTTACTTAAAAGTTTAGAGGGGTTAGGTTTTTGGTCTAGTTTTACCCATAATAAGGCCCTTCTTACCAAATTAGCTTGGAGATTGTTTACCAAAGCTGATGATTTCAGGCGTCAAGTGTTGAAGGCTAGGTATTTCAAAAAGAGCTATTTGATTAGGGGCAACATTACTCATATTTTTACTCTTCTTAAGAAAATGGTTTGCAAGAGGGTTTGTGTTGGCTCTACAATTCAGTTGTGGATCTTTCAATCCGTGAGGTTGTTAAATCTCTTTTGAAGGATGAGATTGGTGGTCATTTGAGTCAGATGCATTCTAATCAAACCTTATTGACATTAGACAAAATTTGTATCTTTTCCATTGTTGCAATAACCATGTCTTGTAAGGGATGCGGTATGCAATGGGCTAAAGATATGAGAAAGTTGAACTGTGGCTGGACCCTAAGGATACTGTGGCCTGGTTGCAGCAATGCGATCACAATAGGAGGAGGGGTAGTTATATGGAGGAGTGCTAAGAAAAAACTAACAATAGATTCTACAACTGAGGCTGAGTATTTGGCAGATTCTGAAGCAACCAAAGAGGTGGTGTGGTTAAGAAAGCTCTTGACTAACCTTGAGGATCTACCTCACCTCATTAAAAACCTTATTTCCCTATCATGTTAGTAGGAGTATATCCTACTACTGGTATGTTGTCTGCATCATAATCAAATAAATAATCCTTTGTCAGAGGAGTCATTACTCAAGCTAAGAAATCTAGTGCTCATCAGAGGAACAAGCATGTGGAGCACAAATATCATCTTATTCAAGAGAACATACAGCGAACCAATGTTATTATTGCCAAAGTAGACTGTAAATAATTTGTCAAACCCTAAGACAAAGGGACTCACACTGATCGTATTTAATAAACATGTTGAGAAGATGGGTGTTAAAGTAGTTAGACATTGGCTTCGATTTATAAATGGGATATTGTTGGAAATTTTAACATTAGATGTGTGTCCATCAAACCCTATTTAAAGAGATTAAATAAATTAATTGAAGAATATTAAGTGCTTGTTACAATTATTCCTTCATGTGCAAACAACCCAATACTATCGTTTACTTGCTCACAACTATGGACTAATATGAATAGTCTATTCTAGTGTTGCTGTAATATTGTATATTTCTTCAATGTGGATCGGAATGGAGTATAGGCACAAGTATGTGTTGAACATTGATTTGTAGAGATTCCTGAATGGTTCACCACCAGTGATGTTTGGCAACATGAATTTCCTGTATTATTTTTTCCCTTGCCTAAGAAGCACTTATTATTACATTCATATCTTGTACGCATGTGGTGTATCACTAGTTCATGCCTAACAATATGATTGGCTACACACCTGTCACTCATCGTATAGGGTATAGATATGAAGGGAGTGATGCTAACCCAAGGGGGTAGCGTAGTTGGTGAGCAACGAACTTGGTTCGAGCCGTAAACTCGGACGTCTTAAATTCAACTCCCACTAGGCACACCTTGAGCCACTCACACGGAGGTATTTAGTGCTCTTCACTACTTTCGGTGAAAGTTGAATGGTTTTCATTCAACCCTGATATAACCTGGTCCATGTGGTTGTGGGGTCAATATGGGCCCGCGGGACTAGTCAGGCCGAAGGCCTGGATACCGATCGTTAGCAAAAAAAAAGGGAGTGATGCTCAACATAGTTTCCGCTTGAGTTGTCTAACAGTATCTAATCATAATTTGGGGTTCGACACTTGTTTTGTATAGAGTTTGCAAAACAGATTTTCTTACAGTTAAATTAAATAAATATTATTAAAAAAATAGTTTTATACCTTTTTGTGTCCAGTCACTAGTCATGATGCTCCCATATTAGTATGTGATAGATTATCTCCTTAGTTGTGACTTAAATCCATACCTACAAGGTCCATCGTGGATGTTAGATGTGCGGGGGAGAAAATATGATAGAAGTTTCTACCATCAAGGTTTTCATATTACACCTTGGATATGATTGTCCTTTTGTGCAATTAAAGATAACTTAAAATACTACTCTTTAGGATCATATCACTTGAAATTATCATGTCTAATAGATTGTAATGTCCATCATTAGCCTCCTTATGAAAGAAAATCTAAGGTTGAAGACCCTAAAGACCCTAATTGCACACAACACATTATGGTATCTACACTTGAAGGGAGAAGATAGAATCTCCATCTTACACTTGGGTTTCAACCAATAGAGAAGGAGCATTCGACATAGATCATCATCAGGTGTTGTATTCCTTTGTAGGAACATATCATCAATGTGTTCTAGGTGGCCACAAGTCCCAGTTGTTCATTTTATTGGTTGTGTTCATCAAGATCTGAATGCTGAAATTTTTTTTATTTTTTGTAATTGCACATTGTTTCTTCTAGGGTTATAACCTCAACAATCGCATATTACCTGACCAATGTGGACAAAACCCCCTATTCTTGGTCATAGAACTGCACTCATTGCATCAGTGACTCAACTCATAGATCACGCGGGTTTGGTGAAACAATATCTCACACACACACATGTTGGAACAATTAGAGCGTCAAATACATAGACGAGGCAACATGTTCAATGCTTATTATAATACGAAAGTGGTTGTTCAGTGATGTACGTGGATTTATATGCATTGTGTATGATCTAAGATTTCAATTTTTTTCATGTTTCAAACACCTCCCATCACCCTAGTGATAACGTGGAGTGATGCCATGTAGGACCATTTATGTACTTTGACAGTACGAGGAGCAGAGTAACACATTCTTTGCCAACAAGCTTGAGTCCACAAAAGCCGTCATCTTCTGCATTTGATATATGGAAGACATTACCAAATACATTATGATTTCATACTTCAGACTCTTCTTTTAACTCTTCTTAACTTGAAGATGAATTTTCTTAGTTCACTCCCATAAGCTCATTGACTGATCAACCAAATGAGAGGGCTTGCCCGAGTTCGTTTTCTATCACCATTGGCCAACCGGTGAGGAAACGATTCCTCACCCCCTCGCGATAATGACATAAACCGTTCATCAATCATGATAGGGAAGCAAGGTACATTTTTTAAAATATTATTATCAATTGCGAATACCCTACATTTTTTAAATATTAAGTATGGAATTTGTTGAGTGGTTGGAGATGGAAAGTACTATCCACAACACCTTAACTCATTAACTCATCTGAATGACTCAGTTATCTAGTGAATTTAGTAGGTGAATTAGATGAATTACTCTGTTGTAGACATATATATCTTCTATGGGAAAATCATGACTTCATCAGAGGCCAGCCAAATAAGCTTATAACTTTTCCATGTGGTAATTCCTAACCATCGTCAGAAATTAAATGACATCAATTGAATAGACATGCACCTTCTGGCATGTCCATGTATGCTTATGTGTCCATTTATTTTTAGTTGTTCATATATTGGCATGCATTCTCTCGTAGTTTTCTTATAGACGCGAATTTTCAAAGCTTTATTTTTCCACTTAGATAACTCTATTTGTGTTGAAACTTGACAGATGAATAGACTAGGAACCTCGGGTTCTCCCTGTTGAAACTTTACCCCCATCCTACATACCACATGCAATTTTTAAGTCAAGCACGCCAAAGTAATTATTTTATAAATATCCCTATGTGGTTATTGAATCGCTGGTAACAGAGATTGACTCAGACCGGTGTCTTTAGTGAGTCAAGGTTTTAAGTTTTAAAATACTACTCGGAAGTACAAATCATCATTCTCTTGGATGGCAAATGAACGGAGGCAAGAAACAATGTCATAGGTAGGGTGCCAACCAAGGAAAATGCTTTCTAAAAATAAATAAAAATAATAATAAACTAGGAAAAATCCTATGGCAACCAGACACAGAGCCCAAAGAGTCTCTTTGGCTCTCATTAGAAGAAGCACCAAAATTACTTTTTGCTCATCTCCCCTTTGACCTTTGCTTCTGCCATTCTTCATTCCTTTTCTCTCAATAACTTGTAGAAATGATTTCTAGGGTTGAGAAAGTTTTCTATGCTATGCTCATGTCCTGGGACAAGCTTCCATAGTGGCCACTTTGAAAAGCATTAAAGCTGTTCCACATGCTCTTATCCTTTTATTCTTATTCTTCTGTGGTTTTGTTGCACTCAAAAGCTTTGGGCCATCTTCGTTGAAGCAAGAAGCATTATCTGGATTTACTTTGCTTTAGAGTTTTAATAACATCTTTCAAAGTAGTTGGCTATGGTTTGAGATCTATATATTTTCAAATTAATTAAAGGAGAGAATTTCAGGAAGATTTTTATTCTTTTCACCTTTCCCTTTGATTTGGTTGCATCCGTCATATTGACTGAAGAGAGATATCTCAAAGGGGAAAAGAAAGATTTAATGGGTTCATTTCACATGTGGTGTCATATACTCTAGATAGAGTTTGATGCCAAATCTGAAAGAGTCATTCTTGTGGGTTTTTTCACACGTTATTCTATTGAAGTGGTTCATGCTATTTGCTACATACATTGAACTGGTAAGAGGCCCAGTCCTTCTGGCTTTTGCAATTAAACAGGTCAACCATGGTTTGGTCTAATGAATATTAGATCAGGGAACTAACTCTAATATATATATATTTTTTTCCTATTTAAACATCTAAATTTTGGTGTGGCTTGGTTTCAATTGCTACTGTAGTCTGATCAACCATTCAGTCAGGCTCTTATAATAGTGGCATGATCAAGAATCTATTATCACACTTTCAATGCTACAATGTATCAATGGCAAGTTGGATTAATCTCCACAAAGAAGACAATGACTAAGATGAAAAGGTACACTACCAGGGTTAATTGGTCATTTCACAAGGTTCTTCAAGTTCTAAAGCATACTTCATTACTATTGGGGGTATGATGTCTTATATTTTTCCATCGCTTCCATAAGTGGCTGATTCCAAAAGGTCGTTGGGCCGGAGGCCCGAATAAATTTGTAGCAAGGGTTATATGGGTATTTTAGTAAATTTTTAGGGTTATTGAGTATTTCGGTAATTTACCTGTATTGGGTTTCACTATAAATTTGTGACCAGGGTTCTTTCCCTATAAGCAATCTGAGAAGTGTGAGGATTAGTGGCTGTACCCTATCCTTCATTTATAGTGAAACAAATCTCATCTCACGGTGAACGTAGGCAATCTTTGTCAAACCACGTAAATCTTTGTGTGCATTGTATGATTGTGTGTTTGAAATCCTCATTTGTAATTCTGCATCTTTTTAGGTTCTTGTTTTCTACAATTACCGTTATGCAATGACCAAAGATGCCTCTTTCAAAGGACGTATCAAGAAATCTTGATGCATCACTTGAGGCTTGTTTGTAAAAACTTGGAAAGAGGATTCAATTTCACTGATATCTAACCATATCATTGTAATTAATGCATATTTTCCAAAATAATGTCGAAGTAAGATGTCTTATCTATCCAATACTTCCATTCAAGAGGGGTTTGTAGAATTTTTCTCAATCTTGACTTAGCCTATATTTTTAATGCTGTCCCTTAAATCATACCCACGGTTTCTGCATGTTTGTAAAAACTTGGAAAGAGGATTCAATTTCACTGATATCTAACCATATCATTGTAATTAATGCATATTTTCCAAAATAATGTCGAAGTAAGATGTCTTATCTATCCAATACTTCCATTCAAGAGGGGTTTGTAGAATTTTTCTCAATCTTGACTTAGCCTATATTTTTAATGTTGTCCCTTAAATCGTACCCACGGTTTCTGCATGATCAGACACAGGACAAGATTAACAATAACATAGGGATTTTGCATAATTTGCATCATTAGAGCAAATAGAGTATAGTTGCAGAGATTACATTTCTTAGTACTCTCCCTTTTGTGCCCCATAAATTGACTCTTATGCCAATTTGGGAAAATTGCCATTACATGACCTTGTTTTGGAAGGGCTTTCGATCATTGGATAGAAAAGATATTATAATTTATCCATTTGTTAAATTTTTTTTTAACCTAATTCAATCAAATGCCTTACCACATATATCCATTGATTCCCACTTGTGTATGTCTGGGTTTTCTTTTTCTTTTTTTTGGTGAATGTGTATGTCTAGGTATGCCTATGGTACTAGTAAGCATTCTCCCATAGTGCTGGATTTTTAAAGCCCTAGCTCCCAAATTGAGCAAGTACTCATATGATTGATTTGTTAAAGAGGGAATGCTCAACCCAACAATAGAAATAATAATAATCATAATCTTAGCTTTCCAAACTTTAAGCTAAGTGTTTGCAAATCCTAAACAAGTGCACTGGTGGTCCAGAGCACTTAAGTGGACTCCCACATGTTTAATTAAAGTTGAAATTATCATATGGAGAGCCAATCTCCTTGCAGACATGGCACTTAAAGGAAACTACAATTAATCAGAACCATTAATGCTTGTTTAACCAGCTGGATCACAGTTTAATCCCCTCTTATTAGTGAGCTTGTGGTCCAGCCAAGGCCATATGAAATCAATTCAGCTAAACATTCAAGGAATGCACCAATGTTATGATGGTGATGGTTAGGAAGCTATCACAGACACCTTCCTACCCCACGACGAAGGCGACATAGACCTACTTTCAGAATCATCTTTTAAGAATTCTTGGTGGAAACCATTTAGTCAATTATAAACATGATCCCTAAATATAGGAATGTGAATCTTCCTGGTGTAGGATACATTGTCATTTTATCAAAACTGCATAGATCTCATCACATACAATTTAGTACAATCATTCCCATTTGCTATGTTTCTTGTTAATTAATATGTTACACTACCCATAAAGGGGAAGTGAACTCAATATTTGTTACAATTAAAGATTGATTGTTACACTCTCTTGATGAGAAGTTATTTGTCTACTAGGATTAATTCCTTCCTAGAAGTATCTGTAGGACAGTCTAGTCCAGATTGTTAATAAACCAGAGTTTCAGAACCAACATATATTTCTTAATTTCACCTATATAGACATCCTCTGTATGCTGGTGTCAAGTAGTCTGCCCCTGAGTTTTCCCGATAAACTTGAGGAGTACAGGAAATAGGAACTAAACAAAGGCCTCTACTCTTCAAATCCAGCTTTGACTCTCCTTTATCTTTCCTCTCCAAGCTTCCCCAGGGGTCCTGAATAAAACCAAAACAAAAACAAATACTCTTAACTTTCTTCTCTTCATTGAATGTATGCAATTCGAAGAGAGATAATTTGTTCATAATTTCTCACTGTACCTTGTTTACATTTGATTTCATATATGGGTCACTCAATAGCTGCAATAAAAGGAAACACAAGGTTGTTAATTAATCTTTCTTTAGGGGACTGCCTCAGTATTATAGGTTTTGCTTTAGGTCCTCTTTAAAAACTCAACATGATATTGGGTCAAGTGGTTCAGTTGGTTGGACCTTTATACCCCATTTTATCTCTATTGGCTTTGATAAAGGTCCAACCTTTAAGGTGCCAGCTCCAAGTCATTTGGTCTGAACCATTTGTTCTTATTACATAAAGTAGGAGAAATATGGATTATGCAATCAATTACCTGAACTTGCTCTTGGAGAAATTTTATATAACCAATTGCTTCCCACAGGACAGATGCAGTATCAGTCTGGAAGAAAATGTGAGTAGAAAAGAATTAAAACAAATTCAAACATGCCATCCATTGAAGATTGGAAAGGTTATGATTTTCATGTTCACCTTCCCAAAAGGTGACACAATTTGTTGTAGGGCAGTGATCCTGTCTCCCAACTTGACTTTAGGAGGCTGTGTCTGTAAATTTTTTGAGAAACAAACACATTGCATATAAGAATTGTTAATTTATACATTTCATGGAGTATTGGGAACATCAAGATTGTGTTTTTTTATAATTCTTTTGCATTATACCAGAAGATACAGGTATCATATCAAGTATGTTCATGTATGTAATATTCATCATTAAGTTGTACACAAAAGATCTCAATAGATTCTTCATCTAATTAATTATACCTTCATTTCATCACAAAAGAAAATTAATTATACCTTCGCAGATGAGGTTGTGGAGCTCTCATTCTTGGGCTTTTTAAAGAGAGTCTCCGATGATGTGTCTTCAGTTCTTTTCTTCTTCCCATCATTTGTAATTCCTGTTCCCCTCCCATTTCCCTTTGCCTGCATCAATGGACTTTATAAGTTTCTAAGAAACAAGATCTTAACCAAAAATCACATACAAAAGGTAGAATTCTAAAAACATTTTACTATACCTGTGAAGATGAGTCTTTCCCTTGTTTCTCACTTTTGGGTGAATTCAAGGGTTTTAGACAAGATTTAGAGGCCTGAAAATCCATTAGGGGTTTGCTTAAACAACCACTAAAAGAAAGAAGGTTCCTTGTGCTGGACAATGGTGCTGATGAATCAGAAATTCCATAGTAATATTTGTTGTTGTTGTCTCCAATACTTGAGTTGTTGTTAATCTGATAGCCAGCAACACCATTACTAGTGTTAAATGGCCTTTGAAATGAAGCTCTAGAGGGTTCAATCTCTTGTTGGCTCTCCACTTTCAAATCATTTTCATAGCATGGAAAGAAACTAGAACCTGATCTGTTCCCTTCCACCAAGTATGATGATGAGTTGGGAATGTTATTCTGCTTCATCTGAGGAAAATCAGGTTCTGAATACTGGTGATCCATGGAAGAATTGTTCAAAGATATGTTGCAGATTGACATGTTACTTGGCCGCTCGACTTCTGGGTCCGGCGGAGCAATAGACCAGTTGTTCAGCCTTTGGTTTTCCATCAAGCCTCCATGATAACCACTAAATTGTTTCTCCATGTTGTTTAAAGATGGAGAGTCGTTTGAGAGATCCCAACAGTTAGTGTTTAATTCCCCACTGCTTCTGACGCTTCTGCAAAGTCAAAAAATCAAAATTTCAGTTTCTTTTTCATCAAAACAAAACAAGAGAAAATTAGAAAACCCATCTGGGTATGCCTAGATGTTAATCTTGTACATCATTTTATTATTATTTTTGGCTGAACTTTAGCACAAAAAGAGAGATAGAAAACAATTAAAACAATAGAAGAGAGAACTAGAAAACAATCTTCATTTCTTGAACAAAATTTGGAAGCTTTCCTTGTTTAAGCTTTCCATACTAATGATCTTATTGCACTCTCCTTATTTCAATTATTGTGGTTATTTTAAAAGAAAATTCTTCTTTTTTGAACATTTTTTCATTGAACCAACCCATTATGGGATAATTTTTTCATTTAATAACATCCTCCCTCATTTGTTTAGTTGTTTAGATTCTTCCTTTCCACCTTTTAAGTAACCATGCATCAAGATAGACTCAAGATAATTAAAAAGGAAAGTTGAAGAAAATAAAAACATAACAAACTCTAATCCTTTACACATTTTTTTTTTCTTCTTCTTCTTTTTAACTTACAATAAAACCTGGCTCCACAGAGGATTCTCTGATGCAGGTTCTCCCATGAGTTCACTCGAGGTCGCCGGTTCAACTAGTCGGCGAGAAGAATCAACACTTATTCCTGACTGATTGGATGCATTGGTGAATGAAGGTGAGATTGAGATATCTTCCTCACATGAAGAGTTGGAATTAGGGTTTGTGGGGTGCCATGAAGTGGTGTTGCTCCATGAAGATAGAGGGTGGTGAGGAGGGAGCTCCCACCAGTTTGGAGTGGAAGAAGAGGTTGCAACAGAGCCTTCAGAGCCTTCTTCAGCCATACCTAGCTTAGCTTGGGTGGGAAAATGTACAAAGAGATTTGTCTATTGGGTTCTTTTCTTTCCTTTGGTGGGGTGTGGGAATTTAAGGTGTATTTATCCGTTGGTGGTGACGTACAGTAGTCACACTTGTAGATTATATATTATCAGGGCAGACCATAGAAAATGCAACCCGCGTGTTTCCACTAAGGTCGTGGGCAATAATTATACTGGAGGAGTGGCCATCATGGGTTGGGCTCATAGCTTAGGGTTGGAAACTCTCTCTCTCTCTCTCCCTCTCTCTCTCTCTCATGTGATAAGGATAAGAAGAACTAGTAACATACAGAACTAAGAATGGATATAATAATGGAAAAGGAATTACTAGAAAGGTCCCGTGGGGGGTCTGAACACTCTCTCTTTTTAGCCACGTGTGTAAATTTTCTATAATCCACTTAAGCTCCATTCCCATCCATATATTGATGGAATTTAACTAAGAAGACCTGAAGAGATTTTGAATTAGACCTTGCCCAATGGAAGTTGATCATGTGGTTAACAAATTCAATCATTTTGAGTTTTTACTACAGCAACAAAATATAATATTTTTATTCCATAAAAATGAAATATGAGTAATTAAAAGAACGTTACTTGATGATCCGGTTTCTCCACCTAGACATAGAGGGGGTGATATGATAATCTTGCCCCGATAAAATATAAATATTCACCTTCTATTCCTTTTGTGCCTCTCATTGGCCCTGTGCTGATCATATAGTGTTCTTCTTCCCAAAAATATACAAAGGTTCTCTATCTGGAGGTGTGGCTCTTACACCTACACAAAACTCAATCAATGCTTTTCTTTTAATTCAATCTATAAAGGTAGGAAGGTCATTTTATAGGAAAGAGGGAAGAGACAAACAAAAGGGTGCATGTGTGAAAACTACACTTCCAGATAAAAATTTCTTCCAAATATATATTACATTCTTGGATTTTTTTTTGGGTAAGTTGAGATAATCTTTTAGGGGTGTTGTCTCTCTCTCTCTCTCTCTCTCTCTCTCTCTCTCTCTCTCATTACCATTAAATAAACTCAAATGAGCCTTATCTCTGCTACTTGCTTGTAACTTTAATAGTCAACTCAACAATCTAAAGAATGACTTGACATGGGAATCTAAGTATATTCTCAGTTGTAAAATGATAGTAAGTATATAAGGCATTGTTTGGACCTAGATGGCAAATGAAGGGGAAATGAAGTAAAGACTAGCACAAGCAAAGACAATTTGTGTCAATGAGTTTTGTAGATAAGCAAATCTTAGTTTTGCCAGCTTGGATCCACAAGGTTTCTTGGACCCATTTAAACTAGTTTCAGCCACTTAATATTAGAAGATGATGATGATGATGAATTTCGAAAGTGTAGAAAATGAGAAACTAAAATGATATAGAAAATAATATAAATGGAAAAATGGTAAACAAATAATCACACAATTGTAAGATGAGATTTGCTTCACTATCAATGGAGAATTCACTTGTCCTCATACCTCTCTTAATTAAATTGATTACAAAGAAAGAACCCTTAAGGAATTGAGTCTTTCAAGTCCTACAGCATCTTAACGTCCATCAAAATCAGTCCACAAATGCAAGTGATAGAATACAAGACATCATACCTCAACCAAAAGCACCAAGTACTTTAGGCTTGGCAAACACATTTTCTCTTTTGCAAGTAATACTTTGGCGGCTTTACAACAAAAAACAGAAGTAATTAGATTCATGGAGCAGCTTGGTTTCAGGCTCGGATTCAAGCCACAAAGTAGATGAATAGGAAAGTTGATGTGGATTGAAAGTCCATTCCAAGTAGGTCACTTTTACCTTTTACAATACAGTGCAAAAGGTTCAATGTTCACACGCACAACGAAAACGATCACATAATGGTCCCTCCCAACATGTGGGCTATCAAAGACATAACTATGTCCTATGAATCTCTCGGGAAATGCTTTTGATGGTGACTTCTTAACCTCACCTTACAGTCAAGGTTGTTTAATAGGTCTACATTAGCTTAGAAACTAGGTAAAACTTTAGAAAAAGAAGGATAGGATGGATTCCAGGAAATTCATGAGTTACTCTTTTGCTGGTTTATATGGTTTATATGTTGTATCATATATGATGACTCATTGTTGGTGTATATGACAATGGTCTATAGAGGTTAATCCAAATGAATTGAAAGTTTTTTATCACCACGTGGAAAGGTTCACCACATCATCTTAGAGTTCACAAATCCCTAATAGGATTTTAGTATTGTCCTTGAAATACCTGCGTGATACCCTCCGGCTCCATCTGAAGAGCCACGGTGAATGGATTCTCATTCACCATGGTCCGTTGGTGTAGGAGAACTCGGTCCATTTTAACTTAAAGGTAAACAAACCAGGAATTTTAATGGGTCTGAATTGAAACACTGGTTCAGTTAGCACTTAGTTCAACTTAGACCAAGAAAATACTAGGATGGGAGAAATTTATATAGACTTGGTTGACCCCAAGGGTGTAGCCGAGTTGATAAGAGACCTTTGCCTCAGGAAGTGCGTGGTTCTGAGTTCGACTCTTCTTACCTCCTTAGGGCCACTCACTCAGAGGTGTTTAGTATTCTTCATTATTTTTCGGTGAAACTTGAATGGTTCTCATTCAACCCTAGTATGACCCGGTTCATGCGGGTGTAGAGTCAATATGTGTCCGCAAGACTAGTCAGGTCTGCTAGGATACTTGACATTCACCCAAAAATAATGAAGAGAGAGAGAGAGAGAGAGAGAGAGAGAGACTTGGTTAATGTACACTAGGGATGAGACGAAAAAATTTTGACTGCTACCCGGGTTGGCTGCAACCCCCTGCTGGCAGCGAAATAAATGGAATATTCACTTACCTCTAGGGTTCACAAATACCCTCCTAGGTTATGGTATTTTTCAAAATGCCCTTTTAGATTCCATTTCTTTGGCTGCCACAGGGGTTAGCAGCAGCTATATTTCGTCCGGATGAGACTAAGTTTAAGCTGTAGACTAGTGAAATGCATTAATGTTAAATTGTTAATGCAGGGTTTGTCAAGAAAATATAAAAATTGTGTAAAGCCAATTAACCAAAACTCTAAACACGGGTTGTAAGAAAACTACATGTGAATGCAAAGATATTTGATTAAGAGGGATTAATGCCAATGGAGGAACAAGGATGATGTAGCCATATCTGCACTGTTGATCCACCATAAGGATTCAAGAATGCAATCGAGAAGCTTTTTATGAGCTAGTCAAAATAGCCTACAGAGTGTCTCCAACGTGGTGGTATAAATGTCAACGATGTGAATAATGTATAAGACAGGTCAATTGAGATATGGGTGGAAGACCACCCATAATGGGAATGATTTGGCAGTTGAAAATGGAAAATGATGCACTCAAGCCTCCTTCATTTTGATACTGAAATTTGTTATTAGCAGTTGGAAAAAAAAATTGAATAAGTGGTATCAATTTATTGAAATGGGAAAAAAAGTTTCAGGGAAAAGCCAGAGACCCTGAGAAGCAAAAACAGCACAAATCAAATCATATATATATATATATATATATTTTTTTTAAATAGCCAAGGTGTTTGGATAAACTTATGCGCATCTCAACTAATCCTCAGAGAGACAAGTGCAGCAATCCATCGCCACGTTCTCCATAGATAGTGTGTCTATCCACATAATCCTTAGTTTGCCCTAACCATCTGAACAACCCACGGATGGGTAAATCAGATCACCTTGTATTACAAAAGGAAACACAATCTAGACAATGATAGATCTGAATACAGCAATAGAATCTACTCACCTATTATCCCAAATTATATGAACTACCCTCCACCCCTCAACTAGTAACATGTCCCTCGGAGATTCTCTGCTTTTGGGGTAACCACCCTACATGAGTCTTCAACATCTGCATGGATATCACTAATGAGAGAAGGGCTGGTCTTTGTCTTGTTCCTGAATAGATTTCCCTTCCACATATGACCAATAATAGCACAGAATGCAAGTTTGCCTCTACCTTCGTTTGGTTAATTCCCAATGTCGAACAATCTATGGATTTTTCTAGCTTCAGGCCTATTGCTCTTTATAATTTAGTTTACAAATCTATTTCAAAAATGATTGCTAATGGGTTATGGAAAGTGGTTGATGGCCTTCTATCTCACCATCAATCGGTCTTTATTCATGGTCATCCGGGGTATTCACCGTAAGAATAGCTTCTCTTCGGCAGTGTTGAAGATTGATTTTCACAAAATTTATGACTCTCTGATTAGGACTTTTTTTCATGATGTAATGAACCGGATGAGGTTTCCACGTTATTTTTTGATGGGTGTTGATGTGCCTTGAATCCTCAATGTTTTCCATTCTTATGAACGGTAGTCCGATTGGTTATTTTGCTAGCTAGTAGTAAGGGTATCAGACAAGGATATCCAATGTCTCCTTTGCTATTCACTATTGTTATGGAGGCTCTTTGGGTTCTGTTGAGAAAGTTGGTATCTAAGGATAAGATTCTTCTCCTTCCCAAATGCAAGGCCTTGCTTCTTTGTCATCTCATCTTTTGCAAACGATCTCATGATTTCGTGAAGGGAGATAGGAACTCAGTTTGAAATCATCTACACTAGGGGTTTTTTCTCGATGCTTTGGTCTGCATTTGAATGCTTCAAGTCTTCTATTATCTTCGGAGGGTTGCCCCTAAGGTTTGTCACCAATTATTACATCTGACTGTGATTCCAAGAAATTGTTCTTCCCATTAGATACTTTGGAGTGCCTTTGCTTTCTATTAAGTTGATTGTGGTTGATTGCTCTACCCTATTTGAGTTAATGAAGAGAATATTGGAAGGGTGGAAATGTAGATTTTTATCCCATGTTGATCACCTGTAGCTTATCAACTCAGTACTTTAAGGGGATACATACATTGGTTTGGGATTTGGTCTTCCGGGTAAGGTAATGAGAAAGTTGGAATCCATCTTTTCTAATTTCCTTTTGTCTGATCCTAATCTTAACCTTGAGAGGAAAATTCACTTCATTGCTTGGGTGAAGGTATGTGCTCCAATGTCAGGGGTGGAATAAAAAAATCAAAGATATGAACTTGGTCGTATCTACCCTCTATCCCTCTTCCAAAATTTTTTAACCTATTAAATTACTTCTTTTCCACCAAAATCCATTGCCTTCAAAAATAGCATGAGTTTTTTTGTTTTTTGTTTTCTTTTTTTTTTTTTTTTTTTTTAATGGTTTATGTTTATCAGTTTGTCATCCCCACTATTCAAAGAGAGGGAAAAAAAATAAGTGAAGGCACAAATACTTCAATTTACACGTGCCCACAACATAAACACACACAACATGCATTAAATATTCCAAACATTATTTGGATTGGCCACATTTTTTAAACCCTAAAGCCGGCTTCTTAGAAGCTGTCCAAACGCTTACCCAAACATGCACTAAGATTTAATTGTAATTTAGAATTTCAATCCTAGCTCTAGATCATCTACCGATTGGAAACTTAACTCACTGAAACAGATGTAATCATCCCATTGGTTGCTTTTAAATTTTATAATTTGAAATAATCGAAACACTACCACCACCTCCCCCCTCTCCCCAAAAAAAGAATTTAATTCTTCATTCTATTTACATCTCAAGAAATAAGCATGAAGGCCGAAGAATAGCCATTAAAAACAAACTGCTGACAAGAAAGATTGAAATAAAACAGAATTTTCATTCTCGTATCCCTATCAATACAAAGTCAATTCCTTTTTGAATTAGTTTTCAAACTTTTTTCTCACTTTGTCCACAAAAAGAATATTTAAAATTTTAAATAAAGAAATCTTGTCTTTAGTGTTAGTGGGCAAATACAGGAAGGCATGCGACCTTAGATACTTCATTGCCATTATTTATCTAGAAAACCATTCTATATATATCCTGTTCAAAAAATAAAAATAAAAATCTCCCAGACAAAATATGTGTGAGAGAGAATGAGTTGATTTTTTGGGTTTTGTACAGACATGGAAACCATAAACAGTAAAAAAATAAAATAAAGGGAGAGAGAACATTACCGTGTTTCATAGCCTTTGTGTCAGTGTGGAGGCAAATTAGAGTGTGCGGTCAGGCATTCAATAAGGGGTGAAATGGTCATTTCTCCGCTTATGTATCTGATGCAGGAGTGCATGATCACGTACCGTTCTTTTTTTCCAAAAGTAAATGAGGGAAAAAGAATTATGCCCCAGAGCATGGCCTAAGTTAGCGTTTCATTGTATCTTTCTCCACTTCATGTGAAAAAACATCTTTACCTTTATTTTGAAAAGAAGAGAGATATGCATATGCCAACATACTCCCAAACGGAGAATCACTTCACAGTAAATAAATACAACCCCTTTTCTCAATCTTCCCCTCTCCCTCAAATTATTGGAGAAGAGATCCAAGCCAGTCATTGCCTTACAAAGTGGCTCTTCAGTATCGGATGAGGTTCCTAAATGGCATGTCCCATAGGGCAGTTACTACTTAGTGTCTCCCTGATCCTTCCATATGTATAATCAATACAAAACATTTTTTTTGAAGAAATTATTCCCTATCCACTTCCTATTTGTCTTCTTGGCGACCAACTGGAGAATTAAAAACCGTTGTTTAACCTTTAAAACTTAATTAATCCATGATCATTGCTTAGTAATCAATGGCAACAATACAGATTATGAGTACCCTCAATCTTGAGCTAGTAATTAAAAGGATATACTGATCTCAATAGGTACAGATGATTTGTCAAATGACTATATATAATTAACCATGGTCCTTATTTAAATTTGGTTCGTAATATAAATCTATAATCTCTTTCCTCAAAGCTGGAGGTGCTTGGCCTTTGCATGCATATAAGTTAGGGAACCGAAATTTATAATTAGGTGAGTGTTTATTAATGTAAAGTGGTGCAAATGTCACTCAAAATCCTTGTTGTATATTCTTCCACTAGGGTTTCTTGTCTCACTTACAAAAAGCTAATGGCTTAACTAGTGAACATGTTAGGACCTATCAAATTATTAAAACAATGATTTGCAAAAAAAAAAAGGAAATCACATACACAATACAATGATTTACATGGTTCACCTAAGATGAATTAGGTCTACAGCCAAGTGATAACTAGAGCTTTCACTATACTAATGAAGAAATTACAAAACCCTAACAATCACATATCCTTACAAGATCAGCCTTATATGTAACATCCCGTGTAGTATGATATAGAGAAACTATAATCCCGGAAAGTATAAAAACTCCCTCTTAGTATAAACGACTCTCAAAAGTTTTGGTTAGGGGATTCCACCCCTACATCCCTTGGGCAAGGGGGCTTGCAACACCCCACAACCCACAAGGATTAAAATAAGATCAGGCATCACCAATAACAGAATACCCTTTTGTGTTTCATGTTAATTAGGCACTTCCATAAGCAGGTCCAATTTCTAGGTCATTACACTTTCCACATCCATATCACCAATGCTTAGGGGATATGCCAAGGTAAATTCTGTGCCTAATTAAATTAATATAAATAATGTGTTAACAGTTAAATCAATCGTTATATGTGTCCACTTTTAATTAGGTTAAAGGTGGTACTAAGAAGGTGGCAAGAATCACGATAACTTTGACAACTTTCTTTCTTTCTCTCTTTTCTTTTAGGATTAAATTTGATTACATGGTAGTTAGTAATCTTTGAAAAGTTCCTAACCCAACTTCTCAATATATTCTAATTACCTTAGACTAAGTATGATTACATGGAAAAATTCTAGCCATTGAAGAGCACCAAAACAATGACAAAATATAGGCATTCATCACGGGTCCTTATTTTCCACGCCGGCGCTCCTTTTAATTGCACGTCTAAATCAAAAAAACCCATCTTGGAATTAATGGTTGCTATCTTATAGTTGTATCTTGGATTAAGTATGATCACATGGAAAATTTCTAGCCATTCAAGCACACTAAATCAATGACAAATTATAAGCATTCAAAGGGTCCTCATATTCCACGCCGGCATTCTTTTTTAATTCCATGTCTACATCAAAAAAAAAATTCCATATAGATATAATAGCTGCACTTTTTGAATTTTTTTGAGTTGATATCATTCAGTTGAATCAAATACATCTAACCAGCAAATCCTTTAAGATATTTTAAAAAATAAATAAATAAATAAATGTTGGTATAGATTGGTTAAGCCTAAATTGACCCACTAGCACTTTGAGGGCTTACCCAGTGTATGAGGCTCCCACATATACAAGATCCAAAGGCGAGAATTACTAGGGAATGAACTTCTAGCTCAGTGAAAGGCAGTTAGAAAGTTGGACTCTAACATTAGTGTAGGGTACGGTAGAACCACACAAATATCCCAGATCACCTAGGAATGTGCTATGGAATATAAATATATGATGAGATCTCCTTTACATGGTATGATACATTTCAAAATCATAAGACTAGTTTACTTGTCAAAGCGGACAATATCGAGTCATACGTAAAGCCGGTCACATGGTACTTTATTGGTATCAAAGCTGAGGATGTGAATGGCTATTGGAATGTATTCTAGCCCTTGTGGGTCCTATATATCTAGCTAGTTGGGTCTTGCATTAAAAATAATAATAATAATAAATAAATAACTAGATAATTTTGATGATATAATTTGTTTTCATATATCATTGGATTAGAAAAAAATTATCATTTGGTTATCTCCACCTAATAACTTGAGTTTTCAGATTGAACTGCAAAGGATATTTTGTGGACTATCTCATTTTATTTAACAAATTCCAACCTGATTCACTTTTGAGCCTAACCCATATCTCTAAGCAACAGAGAACACCAAAGCTTAATTGCTGATCGATACCCTCATTGCCAACTCTATACATATCCGCATTGCTTGAATGACAACCTTCTACACAAAGGCAAATACGTACATCCGTTCACAGCTCAAAATAGAAACGTCTCTAAAAATATATATAAGAGATTGATTTTTAGGTGCACGATTGAAACCAATAAGATTAATCTCTCCATTTGCTTAGTGGCTGCCATTGTCGTTTTTGACAAGCTTTATTTTTTGGCGTGAAAAGTTCTTCTAAGTGCAACCATAACATGACACGTGTGAAAGAGAAAAGGCACTAAGGTCCTTTCTTTTTCAATCTTATGAGATGAGACAAGCAAAGATGGTGCAATTTGCACGCGAGCCTTTTCCCTTCCTCTTTAAATTATAATTTTTTAAGAAAAAGTTTAAAAAACAGATGAAAAGAGAAATAAAGGCAAAGTTTACTTTCCCTAAGACGGCTTAACCCTAAACCGGAAACCTCACATAAAAATCTAAAATAATCCATGTTGACTCCGATTGCTTAATCAGAGTCAACTATTTTAATTCATTTTTAGTTTTTTTTTTTTTACAATAATTCATTTTGATTGGTGGTGGTATTTTACTACCTTTTATAGGTGAGCCCAACTCCACTAGAATCAGTGGGCCCATTGATGGAAATTTTTTCCCATGTCAACCTAGAAAGGGTTTTTCAATTAATTTTTAAAAAAGTTGCCATTAGGCATGGGTTTTGTTTAAAATTCATTCAGATCAGTATTGCACGAGATTAGAATTTTAGAGGATTTTTTTTCCAACCTAAGATAATTTAGAGGAAAGTGGCATCCCTTAATCTAGTTATATTACCAACCCATCTTTTGGTTTATCCACTCAATTTTTCTTTTTTTTTTTTTTTTTTTTTGGATGAGGGTGGAGGTAAAAGATAGAAGGGTTACTATGGCTATGCAGGATAACAAGACCCATTGAAGGACGAGACGAAGACCCACGCAAGGGGGTCAGCCCCATAAACCTACTTATTCAAATTACGTCGAAGATCCTCACAAGTCAGTAGCAGACCATTGTGCCAAAGCGCAAACCCCATCCATCCTTGACTTCTCCTTCTCATTTATCTACTTTCTGGTTTGGACTGTTAGATCTTGTATGATAGATTTAAGCAGATTCCATTGAACCTAGGGATATGTGGTGAAGAGGCTGCTCATTTAGCTTCTTCTGCCACAGAAATCGGACAATATTTTCACTGGGTGGATAAGTTTTTATTACTATGGTTGATAGATGTCGGCAAGCATTTTATGTGTTTTATTCTTTTTGTTCTGTTTCTTTGTTTCTTTAGAAGAAAAAATAATAATTAAGGCTTATAATGTTCACGATAGTTTGTAAATTTTCCAATTTACAAATTATTGTTAATCGATATTGGTTGAGTGGATCCATGTTATAAAGGATTCTTCAACTATCTCATTGCTTAAATTTCAAAATAAAATGATGAACATATTATAAGGGTTAAAATGCGTCTCCAAATATGTATAAATTACACAATAATCTTCATTATTGAATAAAGGTTTATGGTATTCTTATACATATTTTTCTGTAACTTTGAACCATGAATTGACCCACTTCTTTTTTTTTTTTCTTATTCGATTGAAAATATACCGGTGAGATGGACGCAAGATCCTCGATATGGATTGACCCATATTTACTATTTCTTTCCAGTTGGCAACGATGAATTCTATAATTTTCATTTACGTACCTTGGTGAATATTAACATTTCCCAAAAGTAATTGACAAGTTAGAAATACTTAAATTATATCCTCACTTTACGTCTTTTTTTAATAAAATTTTGCCTAGATTTATTGTTCTTGAGATTTTGGAGGGAAAAAGAACTTTGCCCAGGAAAGTGGGTAGTGCCTCCCCCTCCCCCTCCCATGTGAAAAGACACCTATATGCCTCATTTGAAGGATTAGAGAGATAGATATAAGAAATGCTAAAGTAGACCGCACTCCCAAAAAGAGAGAGAGGGCACTTACCCTTTTTTTTCAATAACATTGCCACAAGAGAAAAGGGATAAACTACAGGACCCAACAAAAGTCAAACCCTACCCTAAAAAAGCCGATATCACTTGGGCAGTAGTAACAAAAAAGCTGCTGGCCAATACAATGAAGAGAAAAGGAAGAGAATGAACAAGAAGAAAGTCCAGAAACTAGTAAATGGTCTTCCGTTAGAAGGTGACATACGGAACCATTAAATTGGTATGAAACTTCATTTAAAAGTTCACTTTAGATTTTTAAAGTTAGATACACTTTTTTAGATTTATTCATATCATTGTTGCACAAGGTTATCTTATCTTCTCCTGATCTTTAGACAGACATACTTTTAATGACCCAAATTAAATATCATGCATGTCGGTGGAACAAGAATGGATGTAGATTAAGAATGAACTGTACGTTGGTCTATAATCATGTTTGCAAACTAGTTTTATGCTTCTATTCATCGCATGTGGTGGGAAAGAAATAAGCGTAGGTGGTCTTCTACTTCTCGATCCTATATCCAGAATTGGAGCTCTATTGATTTTGAGATCAAGAATAAGGCAAACAATCTACAGTTTGCTGATTCAGATAATACAAGGAATCAACACATTGGTTATTCTTGGGGTTTTCAGATTCAGCTTCTTCTAAGTAGGCTTAGCATATCTTTATTTTGGTTTGGGCTTCCCTTCTTTTGTTTCCCCTTGGGGATGTGTTTGCATAGTTCTCTTTTTCTTTAATAAATTTTTATTTACCTAAAAAATAAAAATAAAATTATATCACTGTTAAAAGTAGAAATGGTAACATAAAATAACATTCACATAAACACTAACTTGTAATTTTTTTTTTTTTTCTTTTTTTGGGAGAGGGGGTAAGGGTTGGGTGGAGAGAAGTGTTGAGATCAAATACTGCACTTATCCCGGTCCCTTCCCCCTAATTTATCTGTAAAAAACATTGAGATTAGATGCCTTCCATGTGGGGTACAATGTTTTGTATTTTGTTACACGGGTTTGTGGGCTGATTCTGAAAGACCATCAAAAACCCGTGGTGAGTGTTATCTTCATTATTGAGATCTTGACGAACTAGCAGTCTATGGTGGGGGGTTTGAGAGTGGCAACCACCGAGGAAAATTTTTAGGGTTTATGGTTATTTTGGTAAACCCATTGAAACACGTATAGGTACATGCATATCTATTACATACAGGCTCTCCTCTCTTCTTCTTTATACTTAACACAAATGTTGCTTGGGTTCATGATAAGCGAAAGGGAGGATTAGGTGTGGTGATTCAAGATCATTCTGAGAAAAAACTCATCATTGGCGAAGTCAGAACCAACCTCCTTTGACAACATTCTGGCAAGGGAGGCAATGGCAATCAGAAGTGGTCCTATAGAAACTCGGATCAGACATTGTGGAGTGCTTACTGGTGGAAACAAACTCTAAGGAGCTATGTGATTTCATAACCGATGCATCTAATAACATCCCAGTCGGATGCAACTTATTGTGGAGGATATTATTCGTTATTTAACCACTTATTTTAGTGAGTGTAGTTCGAAAAGTCTCTAGGGAGTTTAACATGTTAACTGACTCCCTAGCCATAAAAGCTTTATTAGTGATGTGTATGATAGCATGACCTAATTCCACTCCATTGTTATTAGAAGTTGGTAACTCTATAATTATGTCTTCTTCATGTTTAGATGAATAAGATTGCTTTCTACTCCCGAGAAAAAAATCTTGAGATTATTATTTTATTTTTATTTTTTTTTTGGGTAAAAATATATGAGATTTTGTTGCAACAATAATCTGAAACAAATAATTATTTAACAAACGAAACCCTGAGCACTAGCCCATAATTAATTTGCAAGTGAATCAACCACTTAACACTAGCCCAGCCCATTTGCATTGCTAATTCAAATCACAACTTGTAAACTTAAACGAATTATTCTCAAATTATTTCAGTGCCGTCTGTCTTTATTTTTCAGCCTATGACCCTAAAACAATATATATCACAGTGTGGGCGATAATGCTCCAACTAAGGATGTAAATTTGAAACCAAAGTCGTTTACTAAAATTGAATCAAGTCGTTTACACTGAAACCATGAAACCATTTAATAAATGATTTGGTCTTAGTTCAAAATTGAAATTGTAATAAATGGTTTGGTTTTGATTTTAACACTTAAACCATTATTAAAAAGTTTAACTAAACCGTTAAACTGATTAAGATATACATAGTAACTTTAGGTTATTCAATGTTAAGTTTACATACATTTCAATAAAAAAAAAAAAATAGTTTACATTAAATAACTATTAAAAATATATATATAATAATAAATAATTCAATTCAATGTGAAAATTTATATCCATTTCACCAACAATTTTAAACGTAAAGAAGTCGTTTGTAAAAAAAAATAGAAAATATAAGAAAACCGTTTAAAAATGGTTTCGATTTCAATATATGAAACCATTGATTAAATGATTCGGTTTTGATTTTACCTAAAAAATCTTAGATCGAATCAAACCAAACCATTTATACCAAAATCGAACCGATTAACACTCTTAGCTCCAATGCACTTGGATTTTTGGCTGGATAAGATGTGACATGTACATATAGGAAGTCAATCCTTGTTTAGCTAGACCAGCATGGATTAATGTACTCCTCTATGGTTCTTTTAATCACATGTCACTTATATCCTTTAGATTTTCCAAATGCAGATAACTCTAACTCTCTCTCTCTCTCTCAAAGGTTAGTATCATGGGAATGTGCATCTTTAGAAAGGTGTAGAAGAAGAGCCATTTTCTCCTTGTCATAACCCACTTGGTTCACAATTTTCTGGTTCACAGTTCTCACTTTTTAGGTGGCTATATGGAGTGGTTGTCTCATCTATTTTGTTCTCTTATTATTTTATTTGTTTTTTTTTTTTGGTAGAAATTAATTAATTTGTCTAACTATATAATTTGGGTACATAACCCCCTTTTGACAATAAGAGAAATACCCTACCCGTACAGCCCGTAGCAAATGTGTGGTTGAAAAGTCGCCGCCCATGCGTTTAATAAAAGACATGATCTGTTTCTAATCATGATTATTGAAAGGAATTAAAAGGTGTCCACTTATTTTTTTTACTAGTTTATTACCCTTTATTGTGGGATCAGAAGATGATGAAGGGACTACTAAGTTGGTTACAGTAGGGACAGATGGATTCCTATTCATTGAAACCAGGTACGTATCAATCTCTCAAACTCAATACCTCTCTCTCTCTCTCTCTCTCTTAACTACCTCGTCCCATCAAAATGGTTATGTGGTAATTTTTTTGTGACTCTCACTTAATGGTATAAGTCAATTAATGCTGTTGTGCATGGTAATGCAAACCACATCAGTGCTTACAGTTCCTAAACAGGCACTTTGGGAAAGATTCTATGGACGGGCACCTAATGTTGTCATGTGGTAGGTCAGATGAGGCAGAAATTTTGTGACACCCAATATCACCTCCTCACATATCAATTTTTAATCTAAATGAAGAAGAAGGTGGTCACATGTAAAGTAAGCATGGAACAAATTTGAGAGGATTTTAGGATTTGAAAGGTGCATAAACATACATGGGAGGATAAGTCGTTAAATGAAAGTGTATATGATTGAATTTGAGTTTGAAATTTGACACTTGGTTAACTCAAACAAGTTTCTCTATGTGGGAAAAGTAAAAGTTTGTTGAAGCGCCTCTTGATGCGGTGATAAAGCATTTGGCATAAGACCAAGAGAGAGGTCACTAGTTTGACTCTCCCACATGCCCCACTATCAGATGTTAGACATTTTATTTCCCCCCCCCCCCTTCTGGCTCACCACACCAAGGCTAAAGAAGGACCCATTAGGGGCCAAACAGGGACCTACAAGGGGACAGCAAGGGGGCTTACTAGGCCATACATATTACTATACTACTACTACCATTTCAAGAAAGATGTGGGGTAGGAGGTTGAATCTCAACCTTCCCTAGAATTATGCTAGACCCAATTATTTAGTTTCTTGTCACTAAGGTAGAAGCTCACCCCCACCACCTACTCCCCTAAGGGGGTAGTTTAGTTGGCAAGGATCAATACCTCACAATTAAAAGGCCGTGAGTTCAACTCTCAATGGGACCTTTATATTAAAAAAAAAAATTTTGTCTAGAAGGCTACATTATAAGGTGGGTACCCCCCAAAAAAAAGTGTGGTCTAAGTTTAAAATCTCAGAATCAGAATGGGATCAGTCTGATTTGCATCGTCCAGGAATAGGTCAACTCTACTAATTTCGATCCGATTTTAAAAACTCAGAGGGTCATAAGGGTAGGACAATTAGCAGTTTGCAATTTCCACTCAGATTGCTCCCAAATTAAATCAAAGTTTCCAAATTTAACACCTGATCAATACATGGTATCCTCTTCCTCCTCAGTAGTCCAGATATCTCCATTTAGCATGCCATGTGATAGAAGGAGTGTATATCCACTCTTACCTAGACTTGCATCTATTTTGCTATGATGTATCAAATGAAGTTAGCCACCCTAAAAGAAATTTCTTTGACCAAGCAAGTGGAGAGAGAGAGTATATGTCAGTGGGTTGGAAATAAAATGGGTTAAGCCGTGCTACAGATAATCGAATCAGAAATGGTTGAATCAGCCAAATTCGCATTGGAGTCAACCGAACCCAAGCTCGAGTATGGGCGATTCTGGTGATGCTATGAGTCAACTCTATCAGCATATCATATATATATATATATATATATACATGACAATTTTTTGAGATTTCTCTCTCATTTGGCCACTGAGTTTGTTGTGCAACATGAGGTAAATTTCCATTTTACACGTTTTCCTTATTGATTTGGGTTTAAATTTGATGTGTAGTGCGTAGATTGATATAATCTTGTACATCCTTATGTATTAATGAAAAGGACAGTTTATAGTTTTGCCTCCTCTATTGTAAAAGGGCATTATCATAATTACAAGGTAAGTGTTACGTGGCTAGATAGCTATGGCACATACAAATCATGCATAGGATAATTACATGTCATGTTTAATAGGTATTGTAAGTTGCAATATCGTGTGTAGGTTATTGTAATTGAGAGTTTGAATATCAACAGTGTTAATGGGTTGTGGGGATTTGGTTCCTATGTGGAGCAACACAATGTCTGACGCGTATTCAACGCCTAAAAACACCTTGGGCTACATGTCAAGGTGTTTTTGGCCGTTGGATGCGTGCCAAACACTGTGTTACGCCACAGAAGAGCTCAATCCGGGTCGTGGTAGTAGTAGTTGTATCCCATTAAGAATGGTAAGTTATGTAACAGTTATACAGCCATATTTAGTAGTGATTGTGAATGGAGAAGTAAGAATGATGAAACTCCTATTTTTTTCTCTTTGAGATGACCATTGTCTACCTCCCAGTTAAGCCGAGACATTGTAGCCTTAACCATAAGGCTGCTTATCCTTTTTTTTTTCATTTATTTAATTTTCCTATTTTATCTCTATTCCTTATTTTCTCTCTTCCCCTTTACCCTACACGTTCAGTAAGCCTAATGATAAGCATTAAAAATCAAAACATCTCACTTTGGGTTGGACTGAATAATTTTTCCCACATGGCATGAAGGTAGCACCGATATGCATTAATTGCTGCCAAAAACAGACAACATCTCCCCAAACTATATATACATATCTATAGGTCACACATGCAAAGGATATAGGTACATGCAAATCAATACAAAAGATATTGTAGTGAAAATAATTACAAGAGCTTAACATGCTAGTCACCACAAAAGAGATTGCTAAAAATGTATCCTGCAAGCACATGCGCGTCACTGGTTTAGGTTAATTTGATGATGGGACTCCTCAAATCAAATTCTTCGTCTATCTGTTCCTACAAAATCAACAAAATCATTAGGCGCAGTGTTACTAATGGGGGAATGCGACTACCACGTGCCTGCGAGGGGCCAATAGGAATCCACAAGAAAACATCAATAGATGCACCATTCCCATTTCATTGTGCCCTCTCCCCCCAATGTGTCTGGGATAGGGCCACATTCTCCACGAAAACCATTTCCCCAAATCATTAATATACTTTTATGTGCAGGAGAGCTGCCTGGTTGTATGGCTACTGCACAAGTGCAGGAGCCAATGAGAGCCCATGCATCTGGTGGGACAGTAATTTCACGAGCCTGTGTCCGGGTGGTGCAGGGAACACAACCAGGCAGCCAAACCACTTGGTCACCAAATTGGTTAGACCGTGGCATTGGGGCTTAATAATCCACAGCTCATATGCCATTGCAGCTTTCCTTTATCATCATACAAAAAAAATCAAGTTTGACGCTGCCATGATGTTAGCTGTATCAGAAGAGAGAGAGAGAGAGAGAGAGGATAAAAGGACTGTAAGAGATGATCAAGCCTGATATTACCACCACTTCATTTGGTATACAAATTGACAATACAGCTACTTTACAAACTGGTAGTCTACTTAAAATTTGAAACACTAGTTTGGCCGACTATTCTGAGTAGCAGCCACCTATATAGATAAGAAGCCTCCGCTGAAGTCTGTGAGAACCTCACGCCCCAGTAATCAAGTCACACTGCTCCATTAAGCTCCCCTGGAATAAAAATGATGAGTTGGGTGGGAACAGAAGCAGATAAGAGATTTACAAAGTTGACAGGATGAATATGTATTTGCAAGGACCTATTCTTTGCCCACCCTATTACTTTCATATCCCACTGTGAGATGTGAAGGGGAAAAAAATGTGATCACATGTTCTAATAAAAGGGCAATTTTTTTTTTTTT